>NW_028261386.1:15387041-15740374 GCF_051295495.1 Thamnophis sirtalis | reverse complement strand
CAGGATGATTTGAATCTGGCCATTTATGCTTTGAATGTGAACTCTGATTTTGTTTGTCTTCTGAGGGTATTCTCCAGCATTCAATTTAAAAGCACCTATAATTTCCATTTGTGATGAGGTTTTATTAAACTCCCAGAGTGAATATATATGGGAAAGGATATGGTAGAATAAAGTGAGTTTCCCCACCAACTTTTATATGCTTTTCCTTAAGGACTTTTGCTTTTTCTTGCAGGTTTTATAGATATATTTTCAGACTCAAATGAGCGCCTTAGTCTTCATGCTACTATGATTCTTAGATTCCTGCATCGGCATCGTATCACCAGCACTGTTATCCCATATCCCGTCTTGGAATATTTTAACAATATTTGCACTATGCGATCTTCTGTGCTAAAGGATTCTTTAGATCGACTACTCCTAAAAGAAAAAGGTATTAAACATTAATTTTAATAGATTTACTTTGGGCTTGCTTTTTTAAAATATTCATATCCTTTTTTTCTGTTGCTAAATACAATACAATAGCAGAGTTGGAAGGGACCTTGGAGGTCCTCTAGTCCAAACCCCTGCCTAGGCAGGAAACCCTATACCGTTTTAGACAAATGGCTATCCAACATCATCTTAAAGACTTCCAGTGTTGGGGCATTCACAACTTCAGGAGGCAAGCTGTTCCACTGATTAATTGTTCTAACTGTCAAACTATCTTGAAGATAGTTTTCAAAATTGGGTACCAATGCAGTCTATATTGAACTGACCATAAAAAAAAATCAATTGCAATTGGTTTGTTTACCTTTGGAATGCACCACTTAAACACACATACACCCCCCCCCCCGTTCTCACTCCTATGTCCTTCATCTCACGATGGCATCCTAAATATCAGCATCCAATGCTGATATTACAAAAAAGAAAGACAGGATTATATGAGAGAAGGAATTTGTTTAGAAATTCTGTCATCAAAGTAAGTATCAGGCTGACAGTTGGGATTTATAATAATATGACTTTTGTATTTGGTTTTCATAAAATTAGTTAGTGATGTGTTGCCCTATGTGCTTTTCTTCAATTCCCCTAATACTTACGAAGACAATGATTTAAAGCAGGATTCTCCATAGTGGTCAGTATCAACTCCCAAGGGTCAATGAGGGTTGACCAAAACTGGATGATGATACCATTATTATTTATATTATTAGTTAAAGTAGTATTTAGTAAATTGTTTTCATATAATAAATGTTTGGGGGGAGCAATCAAAGAACAATCTCAAAATTCATGACAATGTTAATGAACTGAAAAATATGGGGATCCTTGGTTTACAAGATACTTATAGAATTATTTTCCCTTCGATGCTCTTTTTTTCCTGGAAGGATTGTGCAACTAAAGAAGCAAGCTGCAACATTGTGTAATTGTTAATTTAGGAAAGTGGATTTGAATGCTTTTAAGTGGAACAGAGCCAAAACCACTTACTGTTCTAGGTATTTCTTTCTCATTCCTCTTCTAAGTTAAAGTCCATTTTGCAGAATTTTCCTTAAGTGTTCTGCAGCATTTTGGAGGTGGCCATCCCTCTACTTAAAATGACCTAGAACAATGCTAGGGTTGAAGCATGAAGGAAGCTACAAAGCAACAACTATAGCTAGTGCTGTCCTTCGCTCCCTTCCTTCTTGAAGAACTTTAGAAAAAGAATTAATTGCTCTTCTATTGCAACAGAGACCCATTCCTGAGTAACCATTGAGGAATGTTTCTCACACACTGAACAACTGAAGTAAAATTATTCCATACATTCCTTTGCCCATAAATAGTGTGGTAAAATTGATTTGCGCAAATCAGTCAACAGTTTCATTTGGGTTTTTTGTTTCGTTATTCAGACAAGTGCACATTAGTCAGCAAAACTGGGAAAGAGGTACTTCCTTCATTTTTTTTATCAAACTGAATAGAGACAGCTAAAGATGTCAAAAACCACAAACAAGAAAATATTAAAAATTAAATGTAGAAGTACTAGGCTCAGTAATCGCTATACAGGGGGTGTGTGAAATTCTTTTCTTCAAATTTTAATTGTATTCCCTATGGGATGAGGTGAATTTTACAATTTGTGTGAATGCAATTTTTATAAGTTTTTAGCTGATGGCTTGCACACTGTATTCTGAGTTTCTGGTGCCACATTTTGAGGGTAGCCACCATGAAATGAGAGAGTAGACATTCACAAAGAACAGCGAACAGATCTGTCTGTCTGTCTGTGTATCTGTCTATCTATCTCAAATGCATATTTCTAGGAAGTTAACAATAAAAGCAAACCAGTATGCAAATTAATAGTGAAATCTGTTGATAATGAGTGATTCCAATTCTCCTCTTTGTCCCTATATCCAATCATTTTACAGAGAGCCCTAGTGATTTAAATGGAAACCAGGAATTGGACAAACTCAAATCAGTTTCTAAGTGCTACACCCATATAGAAACCTCCTCTAATTCATCCGATATAGACAAAATGACAAATGGAGAAACTTCCTCCTTCTGGCAATCGGATGGGAGTGCTCGATCACACTGGATACGGTGAGGCCTTCTTGCTAAATATTAACGAACTGTCTAAAATGGCCAGAATAAAATCTGACTTTGATGAAATTGATCTATAATTTTGTCAATACAAGACTCCCAGGTGTTAGGGGTGGCACAACTGGATTGTGTTCATTTAACCAGCCACATTTATATAATACACATAGATTAGGCCTAGCCCGAGACTAATGCTGGCATATACTTAAAACATGAACTCTGACCAAATAGAAATCTGACTGACCTGGCCAAAAAAATCAGAAAGCATTTCTCTCATACCAATTGATGGATCTGAAATAGCATACTATGATTCTCTTTCAGGACTATTAATTGACTGCTTGATATGTTAAATGACAAATGTTTAAATGACAAATGTTAAATTTGCACAAGAGAAACCTTTTTCTAATGGGAAAAATTTGTTCTCTTTTCAAAGTCTTCAGAATTATGCCTTCTTGTATTGGAGAAAATTGCAGTTTTAGCTTGATTTTATATGTAGTGTATATTATATGCACACATATATACATGCTATTTATTACAAATAATTTGATGGCAGAATAAAAAAATAAAAACTATGTTAAAAGAAAAGCAGGAAAATGCCTGGATAAAAGCAGTGCATTAAAAGACCAGGGTTAATGACTGGATATGGCTAACACATATTTGGAATTTTTTAAAATATTCTTTAAACATGTAACTTTTATCAGTCTACGATGCAATTCTATACATCTCTGATAACCTGTTTTAGGTAAACGGAATTTTATACTTTTGAAAGTGTATATTTGTTTCTTCTGTTTATATGGCAACCGATCTCCGATATATGACTTTAGGCAACTAACAAGAAATTAAAAGAATTAAAAACATCATAACATAAAAAACAAAAACAACAGCCAAGATAAAACCATCCATCACAATCAGTCAATATCAGGGGTGTCAAATTTCATTTCATTGAGGGCCGCATCAGGTTGCCTTTGACCTAAGGGGGCCGGGGGGCATGGCCAGCATAGGCATGGTTAGCTCAACGTCACTTGTGTTGGGGGCACTTGTGAAGACCTGAGTGCTCTGCCATCAAAAACGGAGCAAGTTGTATTTTTGCTGGCAGAGGTTGCAGAACGCGCTCCATTTTCACTGGCAGAGGCACCATGGGCCAGTCCTTCGCTGTTTCCATGGTAGCCCCGCAGGCGAGATCTGGCTCATGGGCCTTGAGTTGACACCCCTGGTTTATATATCTATATATATATATATATATATATATATATATATATAAATGTTGCAGCCCTTTGTTTTCTCAAGATTCATTGAAATGGAAACATTGTTTTATCTTTCTCATGAAATATAAACCTATCAATTGATATAGTCATGCTTGCTATGTTATACTGTTTTCTGTCAAGTAGACTACAGTTGAACCTATTTTTGTATTAGTTGCTGAGAAATGTGAGTATCGAAGGCATTCCTTTTGGTTTCTTCATGTTTTCATGAATAATGCTTCTATTAAAAGTTTCCATAACAGTGATGTATCATCACACTTTAATTGTCCTGTGCTTATGTTTTTATATTTCATATATTGCATATATTCTTATTTTGTGAGCCAGTGAGGCTGCTGTAGTTGGGGTTGATAGATAAATTCTTTTCTTTCTGCCTTGCAGTTTAAAGATGAAGCCAGATGTCATTCTGAGGCACCTCTCCATTGCTGTCGCGGCAAACGACCAGAGTTACATGCCCCAGCAAATTACAGTAGCAGTTGGAAGGACTCCCAACAATCTCCAGGAGGTCCGAGATGTTCACATTCCCAGCAATGTTACTGGATACGTGACATTGTTGGAAAACGCTAACATTAGTCAGATGTGTGAGTCAATAACAATACAATTGGCTTTTTTTTTTTGCTTTTTTTAAAAAGTAAATTACTGAATGATTTGGAAGCTAAAGGGAGACCTTTAAAACAAGGTTTTAAAATATTGCTTTTTCCACCAAATTATATGAATATAATCGCAAATACATTATTTGTGTTGCGGCTTGCTCTTCCTGTCCCTGAATAGGAGTATGTAGGGAACTCGAGGAAGGAAGTTATATTTGATGCACTTTTAAAGAAGGCGCAAGCAGCCATTGCTGTTATTTGCTAAAGCTGAATGAGAAGGATCACTTTTTTTCCTTCACCCTGGCTTTCTCTACGAGAAAGAACATATTTCTTTTTTGTTAAAAGTTTGAAGGAGATAGAAGCAGCAAAGCATTGCTGTGGCGCTCTGCAAATGTGGAACCTGAGGAAGCTTCTCCATGGAGAAAATAGATGGTTTTATCCCTGTAAGATTAGCTTTTTCAGAAGGATCAGGTGTACCAATCTGCCATTCCTTTTCTTTGTAGAAGGTAGGGAGCTATGGGTGCATTTTCCATTAGAGTTTTGCAGGCAAGAGCAATGAGGTCCAACAGATACTTTGTAACGGTGTTGATAGAGAAAAAGCATCTTTTTTCTGTTTGTTGAGTAGGAAGTTAGTGGTAGTTGAGTCTTCCTGCAAATTGGGCTTTTAAAGAAATTGCAACCACCATCTCCTGTTTGGCTTTTTAGAACGAAAAAGAGACTGTCCTCAAAATCTTTTTTCTTTGTGGTCATGTTGGTTTTTTTCTTTAAAAAAGGAGCCTGTAAAATAGAAAATAGTTTATTTTCTGAAGAACCTGAAAGGAAAGCGGGGTGGGAGTTTCTCACAAGTAGGAGATAGACATTCAGATGTAAAAGGGGCTCATCTCTTAATCAAGAAATGACAATGTGTTCACCACCTCTTCCATCAGATATTTTCATTACAAATATGTTTCCTGCTTCATCCATTCATAGAACTTTAGAAAAATACTTGCACAAGTGAAATTATTTGTCAAAATTCTGTCCTGAGATTGTAGTTTGGTCCATTGCAAGCATCATTATCTGTGCAAACAGCAACCTTGAATCTTCGGCTGTTTATTTGTGTAGAAATGGAATAGGGCCACCTAAAAATAAGATAGTGACTTTTACATAAGCAGGCACTTTAGTAGTAATAAATGATGTCAGTGGAGACAGGGCATAGATTATTGTGAGCACTAACACGAGAGCTACTTTAGGTTTTATAATACCCAGATAAGGTTATATTCGGGACTCCATATGTATACGTATGTACATGTCTCTAAAAATAAGAAAAAACTCAAAATTATTTTGAACTTTCCAGTATCTACAGAATGTTGATATACCATTTGTTGTAAGGAGGAAAATTTCCCACACTTAAATAAGTTTGGGTTTCTCTCGTATGTTTCATAACGTAAGAAGAGGGTGACAGCACCTTATGTTATTTTTTGAAATCTCCCTCCTTTGAACTTTTAGGTTTTCAAGGTCAATCACCTCTAAACAGGATGGCTTTTTAGATATAGAGCTATATTGGGACACTTGATTGCAGATCTCAATTGTTTGTCTAAATTCTTGATTTTGTGAATATGCCTAAAACATTTCAGGGATCACTAGAATTTCTCTTAGGGTAATAGTCATGTATCATAATTATAACTAACTCTTAAATATATATGCTGGCAGTGACAACCAAAAACAAAATCCTGTTTTAAAAATCATGAAATGGTTGCCTAGGCTGGATAGATCAGTAATGTTCAGAATCAGACTACGAAATCACAGACAAGAGAAGCCTCATTGGAATAGATATGATAGGGTTGAAAGAATTACATTATGTGGAGAATTTCTTGGATTTGTCTAAACTCTTGTTTCAAGAGTTGTGGTAGTAGTGGAGTCCTGTTTCAGAATAATTAAACAACGATACTATAGGAATAATGGAGGCCAATCCATTCTGTTCCCTTCTGCCATTAAAAAAAAAACCTATTATCTCCCCACCCCAACGCATTATTGCTGTGTGTATACTTTCCTCTGTGATTAATAGTTTGAGGAAAGGTAATTGGATCAGAAAAAATAGTGCAGGTTGACTTGTATCCTGATCCAAATGGAATTCTACTACCCTTTGTAATTTCTGGTTTTATTTCTCCCACTGTGACTACTTTAGCAGATAGCCTGGCCATCTGTCAAACAAAGTTCTTGGCCTACATCCATCTGCTGTTTTGCTGTTGATATAATATACTATCTTAATTCCTTGTAAATTTGATTGATTACTTAGATGTAGGAATTTATTCTTAATTTTGGCAATTGAGTGCTGAACTCCAACCTTACAATCATTGACAGGAAATTACTTGTTCTGGTTTTTCCCCCTCTCTCTTTTTTTTTAGTACAACTCCAAGAATTGAACTTGCAAACATAAAACACATCAGCCTCAAGTGGCAGAACATAAATTCCTACTAAGTTATCAGTGTAGTTGTTCTCATGGTGCTGGGACATTCATTTGTTGAAATTTTCGGGTGCCGTGCTTTTTATTTCAATAGACTCATTCAGAAGGATATACCAGTTGATTGAATTTGTATTAATCCAGTTAGGAAATGGCATGCCATTTTGCAATTCTCCAAAGCCCCAAAACCAGAACATTGTTACAGGAGTATTGCTGGTCATTTAAAACTCTTACATTTGACAGACATGGGAACTATGTAGGTTTCCTTTACTTTTTTGCTCTTAAATCATCTGTATCTTTTCCCATTTAAATTAACTGGGGGATGTTGAGTATTTGTGTTCAGCACATTTACCGATACAAATGTACCCCGCTGGAGATGGTGTTGCAGTGTTTGCTTCCCTTTAACTTGCTTGCTTTCCCACTGTTAAAAGATTCATAGTCTAGTCATTTCAAGGTCATGATTCTAAAAGAGTCTGGTATAGTTTTCAATTGATATCATTTTGAGCTGGCAAGAGGTTACTTTTTTTCTGATGCTTCCTATGAAAGCATCTATTCATTACTCTTGGCATGAGAAATGATTAGAAATCAATATTTAGAATGACATCCGAGAAAAAAAATACTATTACTACAACAAAAACAAAGATGTGTAGTTTTCCCATTGTAACCTGATTATGAAAATGACTAGACATTTACTTTTTCTAGATTATCATTTTTTCCCATTGATTCAGGAGCACACTCTTACCTTTCATATTCCCCATACAAACTGTCTGACAGAGAATCTTCAGAAAGTAGTCCTGCCTTAAAAAACATAATGAGCCAAATGAGCCTACCTTTGGTTAGATTTGCTAACTAGGAAGACATATTAGTATTGAGATTATACCTAGATGCAATTGTGTCTTTTAAAGATTAATTCAACTGTGTAGCTATGTGCCTTCAGAACTGTTCTTAAATGGTGTATCAAGAACTGACTGACTTCTGAAATTTTCAGTTTGGCCCTTGACTGGAAGAAATTACCCTTGTTTGATATTCTTGACAGATGTACAGATTAACATCAAGCGTTGCCTTAGTGATGGATGTGACACAAGAATTCATGGTCTCAGGGCTATTGGGTACCAAAGAGTGAAAAAAGACTGTGTCTCTGTATGTGATGCTTCAGCAATCTGGTACTGGTCACTTTTGACCTCTCTGGTCACAGCATCCATGGAAACCAACCCTGCGATTGTTCACGCCATTCTGCAAAATACCCAGTAAGTTCTCTCCTCTTTCAGCATGTTAACTCTCCTTAAATCACTTTTTTGTTTGGTAATTGTGTACCTTCTTATGTATTCCTTTATAGCATTAAAGAACAGTATTCATCCATATTCACATTTAACCTAGGTATTCAACCAGGTCAGCCTTCCCCAAATTTGGCACCTTCCAGGCTTTAACTCTTGGCAGTAATCATGCTGGCTGAGAAAATATGGGAATTGGTTCACCCATCTAGAGAGCATTCAGGCGAAAAAGGTTGCTCTGCAGCTTATGTTTGGAACTTTGAACTATAGCATGTAAATATCTTTAATCCAGAGATGCAAAAAAAAAAAAAAGTGATTGGTTCGCAACAGTTTCCTTTATTGATGCTGCTCATAGCCCTACAGCCTATACATTTTATAAATGCATGCTTCACTTTTATTAATATAGTATAAACCTTCAAAATGAAGCAGGCAATATTTAACTGCTCTTGTGCAAATATCAAGATAGGAAAATCAGGTGCCTTATCCTTTGCTGGTTTGTCTTTGGTGGTGCAGTGGTTAAATGCAGCACTGCAGGCTACTGCTAGATCAGCAGTTCAGCGGTTCAAATCCCACCGGCTCAGGGTTGACTCAGCCTTCCATCCTTCCGAGATGGGTAAAATGAGGACCCAGATTGTTGGGGGCAATATGCTGACTCTCTGTAAACCGCTTAGAGAGGGCTGAAAGCCCTATGAAGCGGTATATAAGTCTACTGCTATTGCTATTGCTATTGTCTGCTTTAGAAGCAATACGGCTCATTAAATAAAATATCCATTTAGAATGATGATTTTCAAGTGATTTTATTTTATGCATCATAATGAAAGTTAAAGCTCCAAAACAGTTTTAAAAATGTAAGCTATTATTTTCAAAAATAAAATTGTATAAAGTTATGCAATTAACGTAACCACTAACTATTTTCTTCCCTGCCTCCATGGAGTGGAGGAAAAGCTCCAGGCAACCTAAAGATATTAACTGCTAGCCTAGTGGCCAAAAAATTCAAGGTCTATATACTGCAAATGCTACTTTATAGATAACCATGTTGATGATCAGCCAGTTTTTAAGTGCACCTTCAGGGCAATACTAAGAATTGTATCACAGGACTGGATTGCATGGATTAAACCAATTTGATCACAAGCTGGGATGTTTTTGTTTCTTATAGAAATTAATTTCTTTGAATTCTCTGTAGAATAAGCTCTAGTGATTGAGCCTGTTATAGGGCAGGTATCCGAGTATTTATTAACAATCTACTTTTAGGAACCTGAATGGCTAAAAACAAAGAGAGGTTGCTAAAACACAAAGTAAAGGCAAATGTAATTAAGTGCCTTATTCCTTTGTTGCCAGATTCTTGGGCAAATATTACCCATTGTGGCTGTCTTTTTGTGATGGGCTTGAGGCAATTACTGATGGCCTTCTTTCTCTTCCCCTCTAGGAAGGCATTGCAACATATGCCACCTCTGTCTCTGTCTCCAGGCTCCACAGATATTTCAAGTTTCTTATCTTCCAATGTTTTGGAAGAAGTGGACAATTTTCTCCTGGGAATTACCAGGTATGGTAAGATTTAAGCTGGAACATAAAAAGGGGGAGGATGGTGGCAAGGTAGAATACATTTTTTAAATTTAAACTTTCTTTTTCCATTCCAGTTACTGTGCCTCTCCAGAAGTAGAACTTACACTGCTAGCTTTTTCTCTGGCCAGAGGGAGCCTGACCAAAGTGTTGAATTCACTTTGCACAATTGCTGGCCACTTGGAAACTACTTATAAGGCTGCTTCTCTAATTACTTCCATGGCTACAGTCAGGCAAAACCTGCTCTACAAATATGGTAACCATCACTGGAAACTTTGGGCTTGTTCTGTTCTCTCTGTGCCAAACTTTGACAGATAACCTATTGTTGCCACCAGGAGTTTGTTTTGTTTCTCTGCTAGCCTTCTACAGTCAAACCACAACACAGGGAGGCAGCCTACAGGCCACCTCAGAATCCCACACATATATCTGTGATTATACTGACAAGATCCAGTGGCAAGATGGCCCACTTTATACTGTATGGTGCAATATTTTGGAAGCAAATTAAAGGTGGGAATGAACGTGGGAGGCTTCTAAAAGTCCAATCATTTCTATTCCTGTCTTTAATACTCCCATGTCCTGCAACCATGAAATCCATTTTTGTGCTAATTATCTTGAGTGTTGTTTTGTGTGTCTCCCCACCCACCCACCCACCCCCGTTCCGTTTTGGGAGGTTTAAGGATGACAATGAAAGAGGGTTGCCTCTTAGAAGCTCTAACCCTTTTCCACTCTTTTCTCAAGCCCCCAAATGATTCTGATCCAATTGAACATCTTAAGCTCTGTGCTGTGCTGACTTTCATGAAGTCTCAAACCATCAGGATATTTCTGAGCAGTGACTCAGCCACGTAATTTTTTTTATAGTAGAATTTAGTTCAGTCTTTTGTATGCACATCTGTACTTGATTCTCCTTCCCATTTCCCCCTGAAGTTGACTACTTTCCACAGCATTTGTTGTGGGGAAAAACCCCAGTTATTTCCTTTGTTTCACTCAGTTTAACAGCTTACTAGAAGAACACACAGGTACTCCTCGACTTACAACAGTTCATTTAGTGACCATTCGCAGTTAAATGGCACTGAAAAAAGTGACTTATGGCCATTTTTCACATTTACGACCGTTGCACTATCCTTATGGTCATGTGATCAAAATTCGTCTGTTTGGTAACTGGCATGTACTTAGGATGGTTGCAGGGTCATGTGATTACCTCTTACAACCTTCTGACAAGCAAAGTCAATGGGGAAACCGGATTTACCTAACAGCCATATTACTAATTTAACAACTTCAGTAACTCAACTGTGGCAAGAAAGGTTGCAAAATGGGGCAAAATTCACTTAACAGCTGCCTTCCTGAGCAACAGAAATTTTGGGTTCAATTGTGGGCATAAGTTGAGGATTTACCTGTCTAAGTGTTTCTTGAACAGTGAGTATAATGCAGCACCTGTATTGTTGGACGTATATTGGGAAGAATAAATGTAAGTTTTTCTTTCAATCACATGTTGAAAGAAAAATTCCGCTTGTAAATGTTGGACCTGGAGTCATCCATGTGAACTTAAGCTGAAAGAGTAGAGGTTATTCTGAGTCATTCTCGTCCCACTCTGTTCTCCATTGGACGCCCTATTCTCTTCATAAAGCTTCTCTGCTTTTTCCAGGTACTGCCCTGCAGCTAACTCTGCAAGCTTGTGATGTCAAAGGGAAGGAAGACAAATCAGGGCCTGAGAATATGCTCGTGGAACCATGGACAGGAGATGGTAAGGGCCTCCTTTGATTCTCATTTTCAACTCATATATATCAATCTTGCTTTTTTTCTCAGACAGAAATATCAAAGAGCCGTACGATAAAATAGAATATTAAAAACCCAATAAATGAAAGAGCAATGATGTCAAACATCAATACAAATGTGTGACATGTATGACTTCATAAAACAGCCATCATCACGGTAGAAAGTGGTTTTCACTGATCATAGTATTTAGTATAGTGGTAAAAGTCAGCAATTTAAATTGAGGCTGGAAACAAAAGCAATATGCCAAATAACAGGCCTTTTAAAATATTTTCTGAGATATGTTATGATCAACCAAAAGCTTTTAGATGTTCTTCAGAGCCAAGTCCATATTCAGCATATTGCAGTAGAACTGGACATGTGCAACAGTGGCTTGAAACACCCCGTTTCCCCAAAAATAAGCCCTCCCCTGAAAATAAGCCCTCCCTGAAAATATTGCAACACAGCAGCAGCCATGAGGTGACTATGCTTGCTGCCTCCTGCACCTCAAAAATAATAAGACTTCCCCGAAAATAAGGCCAAGTGCTTATTTCAGGGGTGAAAAGAAAATAAGACCCTGTCTCATTTTCGGGGAAACACGGTACAAGTAGTCCTCAGTCAACAATAGCAATTAGGACTGGACATTCCATCATTAAGTGACACAGTCATAAAGCACAACTGCACAATGACCATGCTACTTAGTGACAGCAATTACACAACTTCCGGTTGCTGCTGTTAGGCAATTCCTGCAACATCTCACAGCTGCCATTTGCAACCTCCTATTGGCTGCCCCATTAATTTTGCTTGTTGGAAGCAAGCAGTCAAAGTCACAAACAATGATCACATGACCATGAGACACTTGTGATGTTGTAAATGTGAGCCAATTACCAAGGACAGAGATTATGATCACATAACATATGTCCGCCCAGAACTTTGAGGACTGAACATAAGTATCACTTGTTCGTTGCTGCTGTATGTTTGAATAGTCACTGGTCTATTACTGGTCTAATAGTGAGTGGTCAATAAGTGAGGATCATCTCTGCATTTTATACACTAGCCAGCCATCAGGAGTAAAACAAATTCCCAGAGAACACTCAAATTGCAAACTTAATTCTTAGACACGGTTAAGTTTTAATTAATGTGCACACCAATTGCAGAGTTTCAGGCAGACATATATCAAGGTGGAAAAGTTTGTTCTGAACATTCCAGATAAGTTGTTGCATATTTTGCTTTATCCAAAGGCTTCCTGACAGAGGCCGGAAAAAGACAAGCCAGCATCATTCTCTCAACTGGGACAGAATCGGCCTTCCAGGTCACACAAATCAGAATAAAGGTCTGAATGCACTTCTTAAATATTCTTTCTGAATCTCTTTGTTTTACTTTTAATTGCATGGTCTCTATCAGTAAAATAAAGTTTGGCTCATTTAGCTTTTTGTAAGTGTTAAGATTTAACCTGTTATTAAAAAATGGTGAAAACAGGTTTGTAGAACATATATTTCAAACAATGTAATATTAACAATAGGAATACGGTTTTTTTGGAGTAGGGAACCCATAATAATAATACATTTTTTTAGAATTGAAATGGAAATGGACTGTTCACAAAGCAAAAAGAACTGATGGCAGGTGGACCAAGGCAGTTATAGAATGGATCCCACTTGATAAAAAGTGTCCATGAAAGAGGCTTAAAACAAGACTAATTGACAACAGCAGCAAGTATTGCAGGCCCAATTGGCAAAGGAAAAGTCAGGACCATGTTGCTTGGAAACATGCGGAAGAGGCCTTCATCCTGCAGTGGGTACAATGGCTAAGAGGATGAGGATTATGAAATTAATAAGCAGTTAATATCTGTATCTACTTTAATGAATGAGTTAGATAATGCCTCAAATCAATTTGAAAGTTTAGAAGAGTATTATTTATGTAGAATACGGTTATATGGAGTTTATAGGAGCTAATCTCAGAAGAGTCATTTAGTTTTTCTCCTCTTGGTTTGTGCAATGCTAAACATCCCCCCCCCCCCCAATAGGTGCGGAGAGGAGCAATTGGAGCTCGATGCGGACTGGTATTTGCTTACAATTCTTCCTCAGATAAATTTCATGCAGATGAGCATTTCAAAAGATTTGAGAGCTATGACAAATGGAAACTAGAGGATTTCCGACACTTCCTAAAAACAAGGTAAAACATTAAAACAAATGCACCTCATTAACATGTTATGTTAAGCTGCATTTTCCTAAGTTAGCCTATAAGCTTCTTTCATTGACAGTAACTCCCCAGGAGCTCAGTAGACAAAAGCCTTGCCTATCACTGCTTGCTTGTTCTTTTTAACTGAAAAGACCCAACAACTGATTCTGGGGCTTTCTATGCAGACTCTTTGAGTCATGATGTTTCCCTGACAACTAAACGGTGGCAGTCTGTTAGGACTGAAAACACAATCCCAACAGTCAATTCCAGCTTCAGGTGTCACATTTGACCAATTGATCCACAAGATCATGACTAGCCCGTGCTTCTTGTCTTGTTCCATTCCCCACCATCCAGTCAGGGCTGAAGAAGCTTCTTAGATGAGAAGCGAAACGTCCTCAAAGAAAAAAACCAGAAAGTCCAGTTGCCTCTTGAAAAAGCACCTTTGGACAGAACCTGTTTGAATAATCTCAAAATGCTGGATATGGAAGGATGGATTTTAGTTATTACTGCCTCTGAAAATTCTTGCTAACAGTAAAAGCAATGTGACAATGGAAGCCATTACACAGAGAACTGGGGGCTTTCACAGAATATGTTCAAGACAAAATAGAAATTAGTTGTAGATGGTTTAGTTTGGATTTCCGCACCGATCAGGAGGTTGGGCACACCTTGCTGTCATTAGCTCAGTAATGCTTTTTGTTTATTCAGCCAGTCTTTCCATTCCTTTGAATCTTCCCCAGAAAAAGATGTTCAGTACTGGAAACTCTTTATTTTAGCCCTCTGGAGGTAAGATGTTATAAAGTATTTTTTTTTAAATACTGCCTGTTTTCCAGAAGTAGCACAGCATGTGATGAACTTGGAGAGGAAGATCCTGTTGGATGGTTTGAAATGGAAGAGGAATGGGATGAAGTAGAAATCAAAATGCAGCAGTGTAGAATATCTAAGGTAAAACAGACAGACTGTCTCTTTGTCTATGGATATATACATGGCGTCTTTTCTCTGAAAGCTCAAGTTAACTTGTGGCAGGCACAATCCAGAAAGATCTTTGGCCACCTCAGCATGTGTGATCTTGGCTTCCTTGTTCAGAGGTTTAATAAACAAACCACAGGAAATGTGTCTGTAGTTATCTGCATCCATTGTCAGAAGAAGCCAATTGGGTCAGTGCTGCAGTTCCTTCCTTGTTCTTAGTTAAGCCAAAATCCCGGCTAGCTTTGTCTATCCATATTAAATGAATGTGGTCTATAACTCAACTTTGTTGTTAGGCATTGCTAGGAATGTAGTACTACTTAATGTAGTAGTACTGTTTCAGTGGTGCTGAAATAGAAAGTGGAAACTGGAAGACTGAGTTATAGTACTCATAGATTTGAAAGCTGACTGAATAACTTTGGACCACATAACTTTCTGTTTACCCACTTCACTAAGTTGTCATTATGGGAAAAGTAAGAGGCAGAAACATTTTCTATACCTTCTACAAATATTCAGAAATAAAGGTAGGGTACTAATCTAATAAATACATGAATTATATATCAGGCTTAATGGAGGTAGGTATAATTATTTGCTGTTAGGTATCTCAGTCACATCGATTTAAAGGCAGCATTACAAACGGCATCATTCTGTGGTTGCTTTTTAATTTTTCCATTGTTATGCCAATTTGGTGACTGTTATTCTGTGCAATTCAAATGGTTTGTATTAGGAACTGTTGTGCTATTGCTGTTAATAGACTAAATCTAAATGTATTTGATCATAACAAAGTATAACTTTAAAGCAGAGATGTAGTCTGGGGCCACAAATGTCCTATTAGCTTCTCTTATATCTGTCCTTGCCTAACACATATTGTGGTTGGTCCCATAGTTCAGGCTTTTTTGTTATTTTTTGAGGGTTTTGGATAGTGATTTAATGAGCAAAATGTATACCTTAACTATTGCAAAGTTTTAAGATATTTAAAACCCCAATGACTTCCCTCCCTAAAAGGGTCCTGATCCTACCTTTTTTTGCACTAAGTGCCTTGATCTAAAGGTAATTGCACTTTACTGGTCTAATGTAAAAAATCACACATTATTTTAGATGTGTGCTAAATGCTGCAACAAGCATTGTGTTAAAGGCATTACCCCCAACAGGAAAGAAGCTATTCTGTAATGACCTGAATCAAACATTTTAGTCTTGTGGATTCAGAACTCATATGTTGATATTAAAAAACCTGAAAATGGATCAAACAGAATAGCTAACCATATTTCATAGTAGGATTGTGTTTGTAAATCTTAGTGTGAAATGATTTAGGTTTTTTTAAAATGAAAATTGTTTAGATTTATGATTGTTTTCTGTTCTTTTCTAGTACTTAATGATAAAGTTCTTATGCACCAGGCAAGAGAAAGCTGAACGGCTCGGAGTACAAGGCTTAAGCGTCTTTGGTTATATTCGGTCAGCATCTGAAGAACCTAGCAGAAACAAAATATGTAGGGAATGTGACAGACTAAATGGTGATACCGTTTGTGGGATGACTCTTCTTCTAAAAACTCTGTCCTTCATTCAACAACTTGCACAAGACTTGGTATGTGGCGTTCTGTTCATTGTAACTTCTGTAGAGTGTTTTGTAAAGACACATTGAAACAAATTTTAAAAGGCTCATAAAAACAAGGGAAGAATGTAAGAATGACAATAGAAACTGGTGCAAATTTTCAATGAAACCCATTCTGTATGGAATTCAGATATGCAGAGGAATTATCAAAGGAGCTTTGTGATGGCACAGTGGTTAGAATGCAGTACTGCAGACTACTTCTGCTGGCTGCTGGCTGTCTGTAATTTGGCATTTCAAATCTCACCAGGCTCAAGGTTGACTCAGTCTTCCATCCTTCCAAGGTTGGTAAAATGAGGACCCAAATTGTTCAGGGCAATATGCTGTCTCTGTAAACCACTTAAAGAGGGCTGCAAAGCACTGTGAAGCGGTATATAAGTTTAAATGGTATTGCTATTAAATCGCAGTGAGATTGCACTCTCTTCAAAATGCAGATTTGCAATTTGAGGCATTTCTATTTGGCCAATTGCATTTAAATTTCTGAGTTCTCCTGTGTGCTGCTTGGGGAATCCAAGCATGGGTTAACTTTGTCCATTAGCCTAGAGACTGAGTTACGTAATTGTTGACCACACCTCCTCTGACTGGGATAGTTCAGTTTTTTAACTCAGTCCAGCCTTAAAGAGATGCAAAATTTTTCTCCTCTAGGATAATAAACAAAATTAAGTCATTCGACTTGGATTTTTTCCTCTTTTTGGTACGCATTTGATTACGGATTGTTGGTGTTCATTTCTTTAAAATTATAGAACTTGCGGTTCCTTGCGACTCTAGCGGCCGCAGGAACATTCGCCAGGAGGCTTACTCGCTGGACGCCTGAACGGGTCTTATCAGTAGAGAGTCAGTTTGCTAGCCCCAGAGTAGGGTAGGAGTGGAGATTTGTAGATTTTGCCACGCCCACCAAGCCATGACCACAGAACTGGTAGTAAAAAAATTTGAATTTCGCCCCTGATTGAATTCCATTTCAGCAAATAGCAGATCAAGTGCATGATGCAAAATCAGTTCCCACCCATTATATTTAAAAGCTGTGCTTTCTGTCCCAGCAAAATCTATTTCATATCAAATTCTTTTCCATTTTATTATTTAGTAATTCCTTTTATAGGTTCAGAAGAAGGAAAGTGGTCAACGGTATAAATCATATCTGGACTTCACAGGCCTGGATTTAAAGCTTTTCTGGAATTTTTATAGTAAACTTCACCAAAAGTAGGTCCCTTTCCATTATACTAAACAAAAATCAGTGCAGTTAGTTGAATGTGTGATTATCATTGTGGTGGTTATTAATAGTGAACATTATTAATAGTGAACAAAACCTTCAGCTTTGGTCTATTGTCAAATACGTGAGTACAATCACAGTGTCCTGTTGGGTGTAACAAATCAACAGATTGGAAGGCGTGAAACCGGTATGTTATAATAAGTGATAAATCACATTTGCAATTATCTGTAGACACAATGCTGTTGTTAAAAGGAAATCAAAATCTAAAGCAAGTATTGGATATTCCAGAACTCTGTTACATAGTGCCTTCCGGAGGCATTTATTAACTCCCACAACCAAGCGTTATAAAGATTTTCTGCTGATTCGCATATAGGAAGTTACACAACGTAAGGTTCTAGGCTTGATTATGTTTAGGGAAAGCTTTTTAAATGCTGAATTACTGTCTTAACCATAGTTTCATGGCAAATGTTTTGTGGCTTCTCCTTGTAGCCCAAGAGAAGAATGCATTGATGCCCAGGCCGTGCTCTTACAGCTTCTTCAGAGTTGTTTCTCAATGCTTACATCAGATCCCAAGGCTGCAAAGACTGAGAAAGCTGCTCAGAAAACAACACTTGAAAGTACAGAAGCAGCAGAGGAACTTTATAAACATTTGTGTGAAGGTAATTATACCCATCTTTCACTGCAGTCCATGGATTCAATGCAGTTGCGACTTTTTCCTTTAATATAATAATATGAGGCATTTATAGAGCAGAGTAGCTGGCAATTCTTCGAGGAGGTGTGGGAAAGGGAATGCACTTGCTATGAAATTCCTGGGAACAAGGATCTCATACTGATCCTTGATTCCATGACAGATACCTAATCTCAGATCTCAAGATGACTGGCACTTGGAGTTGAGTTTACTTTCTGTTTAGGGAAGGAGGAAAACTAACTGTACCTGAAGTTCACCCATTTATAGGTGAAACTCGAAAAATTAGAATATCATGCAAAAGTTCATTTATTTCAGTAAAATAAATATTTCAGCAACTTAGAAGGTGAAACTAATATATGAGATAGACTCATTACATGCAAAGCAAGATAGTTCAAGCCGTGATTTGTCATAATTGTGATGATTATGGCTTACAGCTCATGAAAACCCCAAATCCACAATTTCAGAAAATTAGAATATTGTGAAAAGGTGCAATATTCTAGGCTCAAAGTGTCCCACTCTAATCAGCTAATTAAGCCGTAACATCTGCAAAGGGTTCCTGAGCCTTTAAATGGTCTCTCAGTCTGGTTCAGTAGGAATCACAATAATGGGAAAGACTGCTGACCTGACAGTTGGGCAGAAAACCATCATTTATATCTCTCATTTGAGTCTTTAAGATATGCCGATATTTTAGCCATCTTGGCTAGGTTTGTAACTTTCAATGTCCATTCTTGAGTTGTAGGCAAGTCTTCCTTCTTCCAGTATTGCGCCACCAACAGTCTTGCTGCCGTTATTAGGTGCAGAACCAAGTTGGTCTCTACCGCTGTAAAGTCAGTACATATACCTAGTAAAAATAACTGAGGAGTAAATTTTATCCTTCTTTTAAAGATATTTTGCATGATCCATCAGATTTTTATCCAAAATGCCTTCCTTTTGACAAGTCCACCATATATGAAAATATGTAGCATCGAGAGAACCACATCTCCAACATTTAGGCTGTACATTCGGATACATAGAAGCCAGATTTTTAGGATCTAAATGTCATCTATAAAACATCGATAGGGAAATCCATATTCACTTATCAACTGTGTGTTACTAACAACTTCAGGGATTCGCTTAACAACTATGGCAAGAAAGGTGGTGAAAGGAGGTAAAACTCACTGAACAACTGCTTTGTTTAGCAATGGAAATTTTGGGCTCAATGGTGGTCATAGGCTGAGGAATACCTGTATGAGATGAAATCATAATGGAAGTTAGAATAGAAACATCAGGAAAAGGAATTGGAATTTAAAATGGTTTATTAGGTCAGCATATTTTTATCTTTTTTAACACACAGTTGTTAACAGTGACAGTGAGTCCACACCATTGAAGACTCTGAAGCAGGAAGTGACTAACACATTACTCAATGGAGCAGCCATCTTTTTCCCCCATAGACATACCAGGCGGGAGCAGCTCTTTGCAATGCTGGTATGTTGTGTAGATCGGTGAAATGTAGCTTTTGTTGTATCTCCTACCTAAAAGTACTTTTTAAGATTAGATTCTTTAGATACATGCATCTTCTGTCCAATCTACCTCAACCTTTCCACCAGCAACTTATTTTTATTGGTTGTAATATTGATTAACTTTATTTTATCTTGTACATGTTCATTGTAAATAACGTTATCTAGTTAAGTAGATTCTGTCACTTCCATTTTGCATCTATCCAACAATCCTTTGAGGCTTATTTTTTCTCTTGCTAAAAGTGTATGTTTGTGAGATTCATTTTTAAAAGAGCCTTTTCTATTCTACAGAATAATATTACAGAGCAGAAACACAAGCCATCTGCGCAACTTACTTTCAAATCACTTTGTGCTTATTTTAGGTAAGCGAGTTAATCTTTGCATTTCTTGACTGACGTATCTCTGTGGCATTTTTTTTAACATTTTCAAATCTGTCATTTTGTGGTATGATCCTGCAGATCATCAGAATGAGATTGCTGGTTCAGGAAACAAAACAAAAAAATAGAAATGGTTAATATAGGAAATACATCTGAATTACTTAAAAAGATAAACTGTGGCCATAAGGATTGAAAAATACATGGCTCTATTTTAGAACCTGCAGCCATTCATATGTTTGTTATATTTTTTTGTTTGTTTCTATCCCACTTTTATTATTTTTACAAATAACTCAAAATGATAAACATATTTAGCACACCTTCCTCCTACTATTGTTCAATAGGCCTATGATGTGGGTTGGGTTGAAAGAGAATGACTAGCCCAAGGTCACTCAACTGGCTTTCAGGGGCTAAAGCGAGAACTCACATTCTCTTACTTTCTAGCCTAGTGTGATAACCACTAGACAAAATTGGCTGAATGATAGATCCATTTTTAATGCTCATACTGGCTGGGATGGCCGACATTGAATTCTGCATTATCTAGAGCAGTTTTTCTCAACCGTGGCAATTTCCAGGTATGTGTACTTCAAGTCCCAGAATTCCAGAGCCATATGGCCATTGATAAGAATTCTTGCCATTGAAATACATAGGCCTGGAAGTGGCCATGGTTGGGGAAAACTGATCTAAAGATTAACCAGTTGCCAATTCCAATTGTTTCAAAATGGATGTTCTAGAGCAGGGATGTCAAACCCAAGGCCCGGGAGCCAGATGCGGCCCGCAGGGTACTTAGATCTGGCTCACAGGGCTGCCTTGGAAACAGCAAAGGACTGGCTTGCGGTGCTTCTGCCAACAGAAATGGGCTCCAGAGCTCTGTTTTCGGTTGCCATGGCATGCAGCCGTCCCAAGCTCCATTTTCACTGGCAGAAGTTTGCAGGAGGCCGTGGCAGCCGAAAACAGCGCGGGAGCCTGTTTTCCCTGGCAGAGCGCTTGGGCCACCACAGTTGCCCCTGACAGGAGTGATGTTGAGCTGGCCACGCCCTCCCCTGCCCACCTCGAGGTCAAACACAACCCTCATGCGGCCCTCAATGAAATTGAGTTTGACATCTTTTTAGAGTATTTGGTAATTAACAATACATTATTGTGGAAATGTTCTTTGTCAGTGATCAGGATCCAGGTGGACTTCTGCTATTACCAGATAAAGGAACTTCTGCAGATGTTGATGTTACTCAAGTGCTAACAGTGATGAAGACCCTCCTGATGGTGATGTCAAAAGAGGTTGTATTTTTTTAAAAATGATTTTTTTCCTTATAGAAGTGATAATTTATATATACGTTATTTCTGGGAAGTCTGTGAAAGCTACTTCTGACAATATGCTCCAATAGTTGCAGAACAGATGTGTCAGGTATTTTTTCCAATAAATACTCTTGAAGTGACAATATTGATTGAATTTGCAGAAAATTACTGGCACATTTAATTACTAATCGAGCTGGGTTTTTGTTAGTCATAACTAAAGCTGAACAGAAATTTTGTGTGTTTAGTAATACGTTCTGCTTGATATAATAGCACTATTTTACACCATTTTTAAATTAAACAATCCATTGTAGATTGTGCAGTAATGGTGAAGTAAACTCCATCCCCAGGTGTGCCTTGTGAAGGGAATCTGGTCCCTTTTCTTCCTCGTAAGCCACGCAAACCCCGTTGCTCTCTTCTGCATTCTTCCCTGCATTCCCTATGAGGACTGGGTTGGCCTTGATCTTCAGCTGAACCCCCTCTCCTTTGTTCTACCTCTCCCCTGCTCTGGCCAGCCTGATCTTGCCCTTCCCCAGTTTCCTCCACAGCCAACGGAGCCACTTTTCAGCTCTCTTATCAGCTGTTTGTCTTCCATGTTAGAGTCAGACTCTGACCACATGACAGGAAAGTATCTGAAAAGCATCTATCTGCTCATTGGTTCCCTACCTCTTCTGGTCCCCAAGTAGAAAATGTGATCCCCCTCAGGCCAAGGAAAGGGAGTGCATTTTATTCTAGTTGCTTAATTTTTAGTTTTGATTTCTAACAGCTTTGAACTTAACTGATTTTTCCCCAGTGTGAAATGTTGATGAAGGACGTTGTCTTGCAAGATACTGGCCCTGTTCTCTCATCCTTATTCTGGTCAGTACAGGGTAGCCTCCTGTCTTGGTGTTACTTGCAAATTAAAGGCAGTGATGCAGCATCTAAAAGTCTTGCCAAAGAAATCCTTACAAAATGTGAGTAATGTATATCAGGTAATAATCATATGTATTACCAATCCTTCCCTAAAGCAATGTATGGTCAGTCTATTTGAAAATGAAGAAAGATGTAATCCGATATAGTTAGTGGGAACCCAGTAACAGGATTTTGTTGCTGATATTTCCTTTAACTGCTGCCTTGTACTCTTTTTTTTTGTCCAGATGTGCAACAGTTCCTGTCAAATGTTAAGACAATTTTAGAATCCCTCCTATCTCAATACAGTGTGAAAATCACTGTGGAAAAATTAAGCAACTCTGTTTTTGCCATGGTAGTCCGTCAGCTGGTGAGTGCTACAGCAGTTGCCTATTTTCAGTTTGGTGCCTCTTTTTGTAAGTGTTAACATCAGATGCGTTGTGTGTTCCCTAGATGATCTTTCTGCAGGATTTCTGCATTTTAGACATCCCCCATGGGAGCATCCTGCAGGATGTTGGCACATTGACAAAATTATTGAATGATCTGTCTGCAGAGTCTGAAAATTGTCCAAATAAGGTAACCTGAGAGAGAAAAAATATAAATGCTTAACAATATTTCATTTTTTGATTAAATGCTGGGATTGTAATACTAACACGGTGGATAAGGAGTCACAGTGAAGCTCTTAAGTAGATTGCAGGCTCCTGGGTACTTAGGAAGTTCTTATCTTCAGTTGGAACACATTCTTCTGGTATCTCAGCTTTTTGGTTACCTGTTCCATTCCAGGATCTGTTGCAAAATGATGATAGGCTGTTGAAAGATTTTAGGACTAGGAAAATATGTGGAATACATTCCTGGGAGTGGCTCACATGTTAAATAAGGAATGACGTAGTTTCTAGTTTATTCTGAATCATAGAATCTCCTTGGGCTAGTCAATTTTTTTCCAGTTCAACCTACCTCATGCTAATATTGTATTGAGGAAAAATAGGAAGAGCGAGTACTTTGTAAACTTTACCAAGCTCTGAATGAAAAGATGTATTCAAAAATAAGTATGTATTGTAACTGGAGTAGCACTGAGACCTCTGTTTTTATTCAGTCATTAAATGAATCTTAGCTCTGTACTGCTCTATTTTTACAACTATGCTACTTGTGGCTGATATTTCTTTGTCCTGCTTAAAGCATGTGTCAAAATCTGTAAAGCATTAGAGAGGCTTCACTTGAATCACAGATTTCTAGGCTCTGACATATGAAGATCTGTTGTTAATCAGTTTAGGAAAATCCAATTTTGAAAGTCAGATGCAGCTTTTAAATTAGAGAAACAGATCCCTGAGTGAGCAAGCCTATAGCTATCAGACAAGTCAAGATCTAAAGTGAGGGTCTGGATTAATTTTTCATGTGCCCACTGCATAAGTGGTCACAATTGTTTTCTAGATAAAAGCTTCAGAGAGTTAACTAATATCTTCTCCTCCTCTGTGGTTTTGTTTGTGTCAGATGGGTATAGAAAGCTGGCAGCAGGAGCAGCCAGTGGTACTGCGAACATGGACAGCAGAATCTCCCCATAACTATGATAACAACTGCCATGATGTTACTGTCTTCCTGTGCCCAGGAGCAACTTCCTTCGAAGTTGAGTTTGACGAAAGATGTGAAACAGAGCGAAGGCAAGTTGATTAATCCTGTATTAATGTTCTTTGGTTAACATTAGCTGCATTCTTAAAGCTACTGAAAAAAAGAGGTAGTTCATAGATTGTTTAGGTGAGACCAGTTCTAGGGCTCTGCTTTCTCAAGAGTTGGAAATTTTAAATCTAGAACCAAATGTAAGAAGAAAAATGGATGGTTTTGACCGATAACATTTGTCTCACATGGTATAACTTCCCCCATCAAGTCCTTTACTGTTTGCCACCCAAGGAAATATATTATGGTAGTCAGTTTCTTGTAGGGATTGCAGTTTATTGCATTCAGGTGGTCACTACGTGGCACCTTCAATTTAATCTCGTTAAAAACTATGAGGTATCGACTAGGGTGCTTGTAGAGGGAAGAGGGAATAGCCTTGAAGAACAGGAGGAGGAGCTGCTAACAGGCAATGTCTATAGAGGTTCTCAATCATCCAAGTCACGGTTGTTCCAAAGGTACTTTTTTCAAAAGGCAACTGGGCTTTCTTGGTTTTTTTCCTTGAAAACATTTCTCCTCCAAGAAGTGAAATGTTTTCAAGGGGAAAAACCCAAGAAAGTCCAGTTGCTTCTGAAAAGCATCTTTGGGACTGCCAAGGCAGTGGTCAAACAAAAAGGGCCCTGAGCCCAGGCCAAGAATAAAACATGAGGAAACATCTCAGATACGTGTCCTCTGTATCTCCAAGATCACTTCCTAATTTTTTGGGGGTGGGGGGACAGAATTCACTTGGCAACTTTTCAACAACATTCTTGGGTAGAGTGGGCTTTCTGCTGTCCTGCTAGTGGACATATCAACATATTCTCCATATCAACTTTCTGTTTTCCTTCAGCATCATAATGAGCCTCTTCAGAAGCATTGGTGGCCAATAACCATAATTTAAAAAATGTCTTGTGGCTCAGTTGCGTGTCTTGTTTTCCAGATTAATCCCAGGGTGCCAAAATCAGCCCATTTACGACTTGTTTTTTTAATCTGTTCAAAAAAATTGTAGGTATGATTATCTGGAATTTACTGATGCCAAAGGTGCCAAAACTCGCTATGATACCAAAGTTGGCACAGATAAGTGGCCCAAGGTGAGTAATCTCCAGATTCTAAGCGAGAAATTCATATTGATGTCATCCCTATCCCTGATATCTGATCTTAACTTCTGACCTGATAGCACCTACAAAAATCTGACTGTTTTATTGTTCTGTAGAAAGTGACCTTCAAAACTGGTCCTCGGTTGCAGTTTCTCTTTCACTCTGACAGCAGTAATAATGAGTGGGGGTACAAGTTCTCTGTCACAGCCTCTGGATTGCCCGATGTTGACATTTCTTGGGTCCTGGATTTGCATCTTCTTGTGGCCAAGTTAATGGGGCGCCTCGCCTCACATAGTATGATGTTAAAATCTTCACAGGGTGAGTAATTATTAGTTTACATTTCTTCATTTTCAAACTCTTGATACTTTTACAGATGGGAGATTGATGTGATATGAGACCTCTGAAAACTATTGCTGACTTGCAATTTTTATTTTCAAGGTTTATTTTTAAAATGCCTATACATTTAGGAGACAGTTCAAGAAAAGCTAAGCAATGTGCTTTGAAACAAATATTCAACATCAGAGCTGAATTCGTCATTTGTCTAAATTTGTTTAGAACTTCTATGTTTCCATATCCCATTCACTCATTTATCTTCAAAGGATTATCTTGTCTGAAGTGATGTGCATCTCTCTCCGTCTCCCCCTCCCCCCCGCCTCTGAGTTGTAAGCCTTGCTGGCGGAGGGGGGGGGGTGTCACCCTGACAAAAAAGGAACATATAATAATTTTGCTAGAAAGTGGATTCGAATAGGGATATCTATCCTCTGGTGCTTTACTTTACTTTAGCCACTATAGTTTCCCAAAAAATATTGGTCTGGCATGAAATCCAAGATCCAATAAAAAGAGCACCATCACCTATGGCAACACTGAATGCATATATTGAGAATCTCAGAAGGAATGGAGCCAGGGTGCAAAGAGTGCCAATTTCTAACATTTTATTTGTATTGGCTGGCTTTTATAGTTAATTTACTTTTCGTTTTCTACTTTGTAGAGATCTTTGTAAATATAGATTACAAACTATAATTGTAAAATATATTAAATTTGATAAAGCCTCTGCTCTTCTAACTTAGCATTTATTCTCTTCAGGAGTAGGAAGTGAAATAGAATTGCCTCCTACTGAAGCAACAGCTGTTCTTAACTCTCCTTTATGGAAACCTGTCTTCAGGCATCGGATGCGTTCTGAACAAACACCAGTAGACAGAAAACAAAGCCAAACTCAACAAGAAAGTAAAAAGGTACTTAAGGTTGGTGGCTTACACTTAGTAACACCAATTCAGAGAGCCTTTTAATCACCCCCCCCCCTTCTATTCTGACAGCTGTTATATAATTCAGGGACTGGAATGCTATGCCACAATTTACAATATTTTGTATCAGAAACAAGTGATCAAGACTAAAGATGGGATCACATATATTTTGGATTAAAAGCATGTTTAACCTTTGTCTGGGAGCAGCTGTAATTAGGTTAGATTTCATTCATGGCAGTGAGAGGCATCTTCTCTTTTTTCTCTACCTTAGTTTTAAAATTTCTTCTTAGTTCATGTTCAAGTGTCATGCAATCTTTTTTTTCCTGGATACTCTTTTATTTCCTTGCCTGGAATACTTAGACTAATACAGTAGAGGGCTCAACTATAAATCAAACCAATGATTTATTCATACAATATCTACTTTTAAAAAAGAATTAAAATGATAGGATTTTTTATAAGAAATTGCACGCCCACAACACAAAGAGTGCTGAGATCATACTGATTTATCTCTCAGGGTTTTATTTCCTATAATAAATTGTGGCATTGTTACTAATACTTGAATAACCTAGTTGAAATATTGGCTAGTTTGCTCATTTTCCCTTCTCATGGTAAAGCCAATTGTGTTAATGTTGAGGTTGCAATTGGATCGTATAATGCTTACAGAATTAAACTTTAGAGACTTTGAATTGGGTTGAAGTAGAAGTTAATGCTGTTCTGATGTTATTTTTTAGGCAGTCAACTCAGATGCCAACTGCTGCCATGATTTTCTCCTCGAGTTCTCAAAGTCAGACCCTACCCAGGAGTTCTGTGGGCCAAATTCTGAACTTTTCAAAGGACTCTTACAGGCATGTAATAAACAGGCCCCAAAGACAGATATAATTGCTGGTTCCACTATCGATCAAGCTGTCCAGTCTACATTTGCTGCTTTGGTGTATCTGTCTCCAGATTTGTATGGGAAGCTGCAAAAATATGGTAACTTCTACATCAGTGAATATATACTCATAACAAAGACTGTTGCTCTTATTACATAGCAGCTTTCTGTGTCATGATGTCCACATGTGTTGAACGACACTGAACATTCAGAGGTTGTGGCAGCTGGAGGATTACGGGAACTGTAGCCTAGCAAATTAACAAGTCATTAGGATGAGAAAGTTGTTATTTAAAATTCACCAGCAAAGTACAGCTTGCACATCATGCTGGTCCTTGATGTAATCAGTTGAAAGGGGAAGACATAGATTCTTGAAAGTACTGTTAAGTCATAGACCAAGATGGTTGGGAATTCTGAAAGTGGTAGAAAGGCCAGTTCACTATTTTCTCCTCAGCAAAGCTTTGCCACCTCTTTAAGAAAGATCTAGAAAGATTTTGCACCTTGTATGAAGGATGTGTCTTGTTCTTTGGCTGATTTAGGCTAAAAGGACCTCTCTTCTTATCTCCACCTATTTGTCCTTGCAGTGAATAGTGGTGGCAAAACTCCTTTAAGTGAAGAATTTGCACAAGTATATTTGCTGGCAGATGGTATCAGAATATGGATGGTAAGATGTCTGCTAAATGCTATCATATGTTCCTCATTTGCTAACTGGGTCACAGTTGATCTGTTTTTGCAGCTGTTCAGAATTGGTCAGATGTTGTTTAAATGCTTGAGTATCTCTATTTAATGCTATGCTTGAGCATTGATCAACTTTTCTCTTATGGGGCAATTCTGCAAAACTCATTTTTCATGGAATTGATCAACATCTGTGCAGATTGTACCCCTAAATAGGTGAGGACTCCCAAATAACCTTTCATTTAAAAATAGCATGAAATCTTGCTACTTGACATCAGAAGTTCCCAACCCTCAGTCTGTAGTCTTTTACCAGACCGCCACCCATTGGGAACTGGGCTCTGCAAGCAACAGGCAAGCACATGAGTGCATGATGCTCTATTTATGGAAGTGGTGGGCACACACAAAATCACCCCCTCTCCCCCCCTGCTGCTGCTTCCATTCCGCGGAGCCAGAAAGGTTGAGGACCACTGCTGCTCTACATGTCAGGGAGCATGTTTAGCGGGTGCTATCCCTCTGCACCCCCAGGTATACTAACTTTCTAGAAGAAGAAGAAATCCATTTAAATGTTCCTGAGACAAGCATATCTTTCATGTATCAGTTGGTTTTCCTGATGAATTACTGGTATCCTTTCTTGTGCAAGAAATGACATGAAAATTATGTTGTTAACCCACTAAGGGTCATATACTTCCTGATGCAATCTGACTTCCAAAGACCAAGTACTTTGCTGAAATCTGAACTGGTCATTTTCAAACTTAGGTCTATAAACTGCCCATTCTTATATTTTTCTAGGATTTTTTTTAAAGGTGTGGACTTATAATACAATTCCATTGATCTGTTGATCTCCACTCATTGTTAGAAAATGTGTTTGTGGAGATGTCATCTGAGAAAGGCAAATTTAAAACTCATTATTTTTTAAACTCTCTTTTCTGCAGCTAGAAATGAAGCAGAAGTTCCACATGGGCCAGAGAAGTAATGGGGAGGAACAGCAGGCTGGTGAAATGAGCGAAGTAAACCCAGAGTGTCTTGGTAAGTCTCTTTCTGCACATGCCTCTTTTTGCAATCCTATTAGCTATTAATAATATCTCCATTTTCCAAAGAACTTCTTGAAGAACATTTGTCTTTCTCACAAGAAGTCCAAAAGTGGATTCATTATCAACTTGCCACTTTCTTTTAAAATACAACCAGATTCTGTACTTCGCTCTCTTTTCTATAAACCCATCTCTAAATCTTTAGCTGTCCTTATTAATCAGCAAAACTCCAGTAAAAATTAGCCACAAACATTCACAGGCATTTGTATATATTATAATTGCAGAAATAATAAAACTCACCAAAGAGAAATACTTAGTCTGTATCTGTAGAAATTATCTCTTTAACTGAATAACAAATTATAATCCAAAAATTGCAGTAGGTTCTAGTGTTCCTAAACTGGTGTGCAAACTTGAGGGAAGACCCTGTCTCCCTGTTGCTCACTTTACCAGCTGATTGAGGAAACCTCACTTGACTAGCTTTTCTGTCCCTCTGTAGTCCCAAGGTCTTGTTGCCCACTGAGGCTGGGTTTGAATTACACCGTCCAGGCTCACCATCAGTTTCCCATTGCCTGGATTGACAAAACAGTGCACTGATATGCTTAAGGCCAGCCCTGAAATGTGCAGAAGAAGTCACCCAAGGCATTATTCTAATAGCTACTTTAATGTGTGTGAAATTTGTATTGCTTTTGTATAGTCTGCATCATTCATTCATTCATTCCTTTCATTCACGTGGAAATGCTGTATTCCAAAGGTGGGTGTTCCACTTTTCTAAACAAAAATCGCAAGAATGGTCTGAGATTCTGGGGTGCAGAGTGTTGCTTGTGTTATTCTTACAAAACATATATTGCCTTCCATTGTAGCCCAGCAGTGTATCCAAAAAAGTCATCTGTTGCTGAATTTTTTGCCTGTACGGACCAAGACTGAAAGTCTGAACTCTGATCACCTAGAGGACCATGGGCAAGGCCTGAATGGTAAACGTCATAGGACAAGTTCTGTAATAGAAGCAGATTTCCAAGCCTCACATCCGTCACCTGCTTGTGAAGCAACTGGTTTTCCTTTCCCAGAGGGAGGTCAGAACTCTGAACTCAAGAAAAAACAAGGGCCGGATTCCCCACAGAGGGAACTGGCTTCAGCATCCCAGAGTAGTTC
Organism: Thamnophis sirtalis; assembly: GCF_051295495.1. Taxonomy (NCBI): domain Eukaryota; kingdom Metazoa; phylum Chordata; class Lepidosauria; order Squamata; family Natricidae; genus Thamnophis; species Thamnophis sirtalis. The sequence goes on along the minus strand of NW_028261386.1, from coordinate 15,710,584 downwards.
TCTGGAAAAAAACTCAGAGCCAGAAGAAACCTTGTCCCCCCCTTCTACCCCAACCCGCAAGCCTCCATTCAGCCGTGGACGGCTAAGACTCCTCTCCTTCCGTTCAATGGAAGACTCTAAACCTGCACCCAGCATAAAGGAGAAATATCCCATCTTGAAAGACATCTTGGATTTCATTAAAGATCGGTCTCTTTCCCATGAAAGGTGAGCCCAATTGTACCCTGGATGCAAATCTGCATAGGGCTGATCTTATTTTCTGCTTTAGAGTTTCAGGAATGGATATGTTTTAACCCTGTAAGTTGTAGTCAAGAAAGAATTGAAAAGATATTATGGCAAGCAAATTATTAAATTTATTTAATAATATTAAATAAACATTATATTTACAAAACGGAGGGAGCAAATGAAAGGAAAGATATTTTCATAGTTATTTCAGTACTCAAACATAGTAAAATAGTCCTTGTTTTAGTAAAGAAAATAGTTGTTTGTTTATAGTTCTAGAGCAGATATCAAGTGGATTACTCTATAGAAGAGTAATGTAGGGAATTACCTAACTTAGAAAGTTCAGCAACAGCCCCAATTAATGTCAGAATAAAGCAAATATGGAGCTTAATCTTCTCTTTGAAATTGCATAAGGCACCAGAAATAGTATTTTCCGTTGATTCCTTCAGGTAGTGTTGATCTTTGAAATATGGCAAACAAACTGAAAGCTATATTTCCAACAGTCCAAGTGTGAGAGCATTGTTGTGAAAATGATAGTGGTTCTAACTGGCTCCTCAGGACTTGGGATTTGATTGAATAGTGGAAGGCAACCATTCAGGTATTCCAGGGTCCAGAATAAGCAATTTATGCCATTCTATCTATACTACTTTGGAAGAAAGATGTCTGTTTAATCTGAAGTTTACTCCACAACTCCACAAATATAGCTTTTTCCATACCAAGATTCTGTAAATTCTGAGTTATGTTCCATGCATCCAACATCTAATTATGACGGGGGGTGGTATTCTGTCACCACATTTGGATTTATGTCTGTGTGTGTTTTATCCACAGTGTCCTGAAAATCCTTGCTTTGAGGAAAGCTCAAGCCAAAAATATTTTGGAAGTGCTGAAGATGATCCTCCAGTGCCTAAAATCCCTCAGCCAACCTCACTGTTTTGTTCCACCTTGCATAATTTTCCTGCTGGAACTTTTAGCTTGCCAGAAAGACTTCACAAAGTAAGACATGGTGAAAACCATTCCCCTGACATTTGATCAATTAGCCCATATATAATTGGACTGGTGTGTTTTGGAATGTCCACTTGTCCATGGAATGTCTACCCCCATATCCCATATATATGTATGGAATGTAGATATCACCCAGTGAAGGGTTTATGATGTAGTTCACCAGCCAGCCTTATTTTGTTTGTTTGTTTCCAGTTATTTTGGACACTTAGAAGGGTGTGGGGCTGAATTACACCGAGAAATACGGGAATCCTTCTACCAGCTGCTTCACTTCTTGGTCAATGCTTTGAAAGGATTTAACAACTACAGTGACAAGTATGAGCGTTATTCATAAAGCATGCTAAATTACTCTAATCATTGCTTATCTTGGTAATTCATCTTCTTGGTAGCCATTGGTCCCTCTATGATGGTTTTATGAGTTTATAAACTCTTATTTGCTTATCTTTTACAAATACATATACTTTTCTGAAACTTTTTGAGATACTTATTATTTTTATATGAATTTTTCTTCATCTTTTTTAATGATGTATTTGATCATTAGCCTCTCAGAGCTATCAGGAATGAATATTACAAAAATATTATAAATAAATAATCACCATGTTTGTAGTGGATGAGAAGAAAGAGATCATTTTCTCTGAGATTTTTTCATTGTTGTATTCAGATATTGCTGTTTTCTCTGGGATTTTTTTTGGGGGGGGGGGTTGCTGTAAGACTGTTGATTTACAGGGCCAGGCATGTGGATCTTTTGATTATATTATTCATAGAAACTATTATTCCAATCAATGAGTTATAAAAAAAATCAGCTGAACTGTCTTGGCCTATCAAATTAAACTTTCTCCAAGAAAGAGAGTTCCTAAAAATCCGATGTCCATTTTGGAAACCTGCATTGCAAGCATAACAGCAGGTCTTAATTAAGTGGAATTTGGTTCCCCCACAATTCAGTTAATATCTAGATCAGTTTCTATACTATATAAAGATGATTTAGTGATATATTTAGTGATTGGATATATATAGTGATATATTTAGCTGAGAATTACACAGACTAAAACAGTTAAGCAGGATTCTGGTATTGTCTTTCTGAAGAATTTTTTTTTAAAGCTATTAAAGTAAAACCATGGCTTCATTTCTGGTACATTTCAGACAGACAAAGCTGCAGTGGTGCATTTTCATGTCGCATTAAATTTGACTAATCAAGCCTTAGGCAGACTGAGTAGCTATGGTCAATACAAGTATGTAAAAATTTGCTGACTTCCGTGCAATGGCGTCTTATTTGTTCCTTTGTTGAAATTCAATTTATTGTGAGAAATTTATCAACATGTGGAGTGAGATTCAGGAATTTTTAATGTTAATAGCCATCAGGTAACATTTCATTTTTATGTACCATTTATATACTGATATAATAGAGTACAGCTGTTCCACTGGTGGAGATGGTGAGCTATGATTACCTTGGCGTTGGAAGAACAAAAGCTATATTCTCCATACAACTAAATGGGAAGAGGCTGAATCAACCAAATCATAAACACTGCCTCATTAGATCAGTGAAAGAGCCCCATTTTTTTTTACATCTGGATAGTTCTAAAAACAGAATGGTTTTCATGCTTTTCACCTGTCAACTTCTGGCTGTTCCTGTGCTTCAAAATGTAGATTCTTCTCATTGATGAATGTGATCTATTGCTGTGTAAAGCCATCTTAGTTGACATTTATTATACAATCTTCCTGGCAATACTGTTAGCTAAATTATATATTATATAAAGAGGATGTCTTGAACATAACAGCACTCAATTTTGATGGATTATTATTATTATTATTTGTTTAGATCATTGCTGCCTGCCTTGTCCTGTGTGCAGACATGCCTCCTTCACTTTTTGGATATGGGCTGGGAAGCAAACGATCTTTCCTTCTTCATTGATATTCAGCTACCACGTCTCCTCCTCACCATGTCACAAGAAAATATAAGTACGCATGACAAGATAATTTGGTAAGTCAGGAAAACATGTAATATTAGAAAGAGAAGTCAGTGAAATAATTTCAAAACATGTTCTGCACATGGACATTTTCCACAACCACTTTAAAGACTCATTAAAATGGAGTAAAACTCTTAAATGACTGTAGAATGTGCTAATATTATAAAAAAAATTCTGATTTCACTATTAGTCACTTTCTGCAAAGAGGGAATAGAATTATAGCCTTAGGTTTGGTTTGGTTTGGTTTAGTTTGGTTTCATTTTTATTTCATTATCTAGAATAATGTAGTCATTGCTTAAAGCTAGATTTAGACTTATCTGCAACTGCATGCAGGTATCAATGTATACCTACACTGCAAAGGGGTTGATGGGTATGCATAAGTTGCAGATAGTTGCAGATGAGTTGATATGCACCCTTCCCAAATCTCAACTACACATTGTGCAACAAAGATGTGCATCCTGCATGGTGATTGATTAATAAGGCTATGTTTTCTATGCTTTGCTGTTTGAACCCCCACCCCACCCCCCAACCAGCCAAATGGTTAACATTTTCAAATGTATAAATGCAATAGCTATGCAACCATCTCCGAACAACAAACATATACATTCCCTCACGTGCAATGACACAGAAATCTAATCCTAGCTTTAGTTGGTTTGGGGCATTAGGCAAAGTTGGTCCTTATTTTTATTGAAAAGGAATAAAGTTTAAAAGGGGAAAGTTATAAAAAAACTGGGATTTTTTTAAAAAAAAGATTCCATAAGTAGGGGGCATACTACTTTCTTTAAACACTATCAAGAAAAAACGATGTCCCAAAGTTACGTACAAGTTTTAATGTAATCTTTTGTTCTCAGCTCATGCAACAAAGAAGAAGAACTTGCTGACTACAAGCAAAACTCAGAGTGGATGGACGAATGCCAGGAAGGAGTTTTTGAAACCTGGTGTGACAAGATAAGCCAAGCAGACCCTGATAAACAGAGAAAGGTCATAAATGTTGACATGTTTTTTTCAGATAGAGATTTTTAAACAGAGTGATGTACTGTAGCTTACATATGTTAAATGTTTTTGGATAGCTGTAGGCCTGGAAGGGTCTGTTCAGGAATCTCTGAACAGGTAGTCCTCGACCTATGACTGTAATAGCCTGGCAATTAGGGCCGTAAGTTGTGATAGTCATAAAACAAGTCATCACATGACCAGTTGTACCATTTTTGTTTTTATTTTTTGCAGTGGTTGTTAAGTGAACACTGTGATTGTTAAGCAAGTCCATTGTTTTTGCTCTGGGCCAGTGTTTGCTGGAAACCAGAAGTAAATGCCATAAATTGCAGTTTTGTCAGAAATATAAATCATGGTTATGTGATTGCAGGAGGCTGCAAACAGCCATAAATACAGACCTGTTGCCAGGTGCTCAAAGTGCGGTCACATTGCCAGAAGGCAAGATAGCAGTCGGAACTTAGAAACCAGGTTGTAAGTTTTTGGAGGGGGATCTGTTATAGCTTCAGATGGTCGCTAAGTGACCCATCATATGTCGAGGACTACGTATGTGGCTTTGGGAACCCTCTGTATCTAGGTCTCAGTTGAGCTTCAGAGAGATTAGATATGCTATTACACAACTTTTCCAAACCAAACCAGAACATAATATGCATTTCTTCCCTTTGAAATTCAAAGCAACTCGGTCACCGAAATTACTTTCAAGTTTTGGAAGATGCCATCGTTCTTGGATTCCCATTTCCATTTTATTGCTCCTGTGCTTTTCTCCAATGTTCACTAGGTGGGGAGATGACACAACCCCCACTATCCCTGGGCATTGTGTTATTTATTGTTCATCAGTGTTTTATCACTATTTCTTTCTAGATGCACATGTTCATTGCCCGGTACTGTGACCTGTTACATGTGGATATATCATGCGATGGGTGTGATGAGATTGCGCCATGGCATCGTTACCGCTGTTTGCAATGCAATGATATGGATCTGTGTAAAACATGCTTTCTGGGTAAGGTAGATAGATGAAAACTATATCATAAGCTCAATTTCCTGTAATGGAACTGTAGTTTAGCTTTCACTGTTATACGCAGAGTCGGTTTGAAGGGGCATGTGGGATATACGCGCACACATAGACATGCACACATAGACTCACATAAATTCACAAAGTAACTCCACTATTTAATAAAGGGTAGTTATTTGTTGAAACCAAATGTCTATGTCCATTAAGTCTAAGTGGGACACATGTGATGTCATAGGCATTGGCTTGAAAAAAATGGAAAAAAATTAAATAGAACTATTCAATAATACAATGGAGTCCAATGCCAATTATGACTTAGTTTCATGGCCAATAATTTATGATTCTGTGAAATAGACCTAAAACAATCTGATGGTTTCTCAGGAGTAATTGGAGTAGAATAGAATTTATCAGTTTCTTATGGAATAACATTCATACAGCAAAGAAGAGCAGTTATTTGTGGCGCAGTTTCTTAGCTTCTTCAGTAGGAGGAAAATAGGCAGCAGGGGGGGGGTGCATTTTCTGGCTTCCAGTTACATGACAACTTTGGATGTGTGGCTTTGAGGCTTTAGACCAGTGTTTCCCAACCGATGCAATTTTAAGATGTTTGGACTTCCAAGTCCCAGAATTCCCCAGCCATCGGTGCAGAATGACTTGCAGGACAACAATGTGAATGATGGAATAATGTGTTTTGCATTTGCCTACTAAAAGGTGGAGTGAGACCTGAAGGTCACGAGGCCAGTCATGACATGATTAACATGGAGTATGCTTGCAATCACTGCCAAGGTATTATTGTGGGCCAGCGCATCAACTGCAATGTCTGTGAAGATTTTGACCTTTGCTATGGATGCTACTCTGCAAAGAAGTACTCCGACAGGTACTTGGCACATCAGAGGCTACTGAATGTCGACCTATCACTTGGTCACATTCTCTATGTATTTACACTGTCTTTGCTATATGGAGAAAGATGACTGGGGGAGGGTGAAAGGAACAAAAGGAGGTAATTGAAAATATTTAATTTCTTAGAAAATCACTTTGGCTGTTCCATTTCTACTTTGCTTAACTATCCTTCCCCTGTAAGCAAAGGTTTTCTATATTGATAGTTCTCAACTTATGACCATAATGGAGCTTACCCATTAAGGTTGTAAGTTCTAATGGTCATAAAACATGTTGGTCACATGTGAAACCCAATTTTATAACCATTTTTGCTGCAGTCTATAAATGTCAATTTTTTGCAAAACCATCATAAAATGCAATCACATGATCACAGGATGCCACAAACAGCCATAAATGCAGCCTGGTTGCTTCCAGTATATCCTGATCTTATTTGTATAATTTCTGCCCATTTTTACTATAGTCTTTGGCATTGTTCACAGTATTTGGTATACATCAAGAACAGCCACTTTTGACTAAGCAAAAACCTAGTATCTATCAATTCGTTGATTTTCCACTGGGTGGTACAGACTGGGTAGTAGCTGATGTCTTGCTTTGAAGTGGGTCACATGACTGAACTATTTATGTTTCATTCTTCACTATGGCAGACAATAGGCTTCAGATCTCTCTAAACAGAGTGCAGGGAAAAATACCTTGTTTTTATTAATGTTCATATCAAACAGTTTTTATAACAAGGACTCTTTTGTCATTTTAGCCACCTGCCTACCCATAGCATCACTGTGTATCCAATGGTGACCTTTAGGATCAGTGACTGCCATAGGCTCATCCAGCCTTATCTTCACAACTATGCCTGGCTCCTTTTTTCTGCCCTGGCTCTGTACAGTGCTGACTTAACTTGTGGGAAACAAGCAGATGGGGAAGAACTCAGTCCAGAAATCATCACTCATGCTAAAATCCTACAGCAAGAATGTATTCAGTTGATTGGAGATTGCCTGATGAAAGTGCAGCATGGCAAAGGTGAGTTGAGATATTATAACAGTCTGAGAAACAGGAGGAAGAAGCACCGCAGCCAGAGCAAAAAGTAAGAGATGAGACATCTCAGCTCACAAAAATAATAGGAGAAAGGTATGGAAAGCATCTCAGAAGGGACCCTCCTTAGTTGCCTGGAAAATAAAAGAAAGCGGGCAGTGGTGTAATTCAAAAAAGGTTTACAGCCAGTTTTGTGGCTGTGGCTTGGTGGGCATAGTTTGGTGGGCATGGCAGAGGAAGGATACTGCACAATCTCTATTCCCACCCCACTCTGGGGCCAGCCAGAAGTGGCATTTGTCGGTTCTTTGGACTACTCAAAATTTCCGCTACCGGTTCTCCAGAACCTGTCAGAACCTGCTGGATTTCACCTGTGAAAGGGTGGGGGAATGGTGTCCTTTCACTCTTGCAAGATTCTGCTACTGTAACCTTACAATAAAGGCAGTGTTAGAACTCATGGTTTTCTACCTTTAAGGGGGGACAGACATGGTGGCAATTTGAATCCAAGCTATTTAACATTCCGGCCCTGGCACAGCTTTGGTAGACATAAGAGTCCACAGACATGAAGGATATTTGTCCACCAAGAAATATATTCGTCACATATCCTCTTCCAGCATTCCAGATCAACCTTATTTGAACTAACTCCCTCCTAAATAGACTTTGCAGTCTGCATAGTTGATTCCTTAAGCTGTTTCTGTTAAACTTAATCATATAAAAATAGTAGGAATTAGGAACGTATGCTCTCCACACAGGTACTTTCAAATTGTTCCACAGTGGTAGATTAATGAACATGTCACATGCTGAGGTTTCTCTGTGGAACGAAGGGGAACTCATCTTTTCCCTTGTATGAACAAAGATGTTTTGACTACTCTTGCCATTATTTTGGTACCTATAACTTTTGGATGCTTGTCTTGCTTCAAAAAAAGTTCAGTTGCTGCTATTGATGGTTGACCTTCCATCTTTGTTACCACCATTTCTAGTGTGAAAATTCTCCTTGCAGTGACTCTGTTTTTTCTAAATTTGTGGAAATTTGCCAAGAAAATTCAGGATGGCCTCACTAATTTTCCAAATATCATCAGCAATGATATTTAATGCTACTGAGAATCAAGGAGGACGAGGAGGGCCATGTTCCCTCCCACTATCCACATTTTTTGCAGGCCGTCCACACGCAATGCTATTCCTGACCCAGGTCCAGGCTTCAGCTCATGCCTGAAAGAGAACTTAGACAATCCAGTTCATCCCAGATCCTCTGAAGTAACTCCAGATGCGGTAGAAGTTGTCCGGGATGGCTAGATAAAGGAATTCCCACTTTGTGGAGGATATATCACTCCCTCTCCCACATTACCATTTCCTATCATCCCTTTTCTGGCAGCTTGAACAAAACAGAACAGAGTAGGCACACAAGGAAGAGGAAGGATTCAATAGATATGTGGTGGAACCAATTCCATGATGTACCAGGTCTTTCGGACATTTATTGATTGGGGGTGAATCCTGAATTCAAACTGTTTTTAACCTGTCTTGAACATCTAAACTTTCTTTCTTTGCATCCAGGTCTGAAAAGTCAAACTCTGCTTAGCATGTTGCCAGAAGAACCTTTGTCTGAAAATGGGATGTCCTCCGTTGATTTTTCTACAGATAGCAATGTAGAAAATCACGCCATTGAAGAAATCGTGGAAAATAACAAGATGCCCAAATCTGTCATCCACAGCAATGTAAATATTTTTGAAAACATGCATGTATTGAGTAGTTTAAGTTACTTATGAATGCATATCAATGCAGATCCTTGATATTAAAGAGATGTATGCAAACATGGGCGTATGTGTTATGCACTCAACAGAGGGGAGATGGATTCTAAATGATCTTTAGTTTTTTTTATCTTGTTTTTTTACTCTGATTTTAACTCAAGGCAGAGAGCATGTTTAATATTTTTTCCACCTCTTATTTTCCCTACAAGGGAAAATTGAGGTGAATTGAGCTGAGAAAGAGTGACTGGCCCAAAGTCATGCCTTGGGCAGGACTAGAACACATGGTCTCCTGTTTTGTAGCCTAGTTCCTTAACTACTAGACAGTAAGCAGGTCAAGCTGTTTCCTTCAGAGGAAGGTGAATGGGTTCCAGGATTACCTGCTCTTAGGCGAGATCTCTTTATGACCTCAACTACATCAAATTGAAGAGATCCTAAATATTCCTGGGGCTAAACCTTGAGCCTCTGTGTCTCTCATCTCTCATGCTCTTAGTCAGCTACTGAATAAGCTGAAGTTGACATTCTCCCTTTGGAGATCTAGGAGAGTAGGTGTTTGTTCAAAACATCCTTCTTTAACTCTGAATGCTCAAGATTTCCTGCCACTGCAGTTCCCCAGTGTGATGACTTTGCTAACTCTGAATTACAGACCCCGTCTATCTGAAAATTTCTAAGTTCAGAAGGCTAGTTCAGGTATTAGGAATGATCCCCTTTATAATGATAGGAGCATTTCTTCAAGAGCATTAGAATTTTACACTGATTTAAGTATTTTATTCTATTGGAGCAGTGCTGTTAAACTTGATTGCAAATAAAATGGCTAAAATTAAAATAGCTTCTTTATTAAGTAAATAACTGCTTAAAAATACAGTTTGAAGTTAATCTGTTATTTTGACTTAGGGAGATGGAAGCAGTATTGAAATTCAGACTTCTATAAACACTAAACAAAAGAGTAAAATGAAGATTGAGAACAAACTTTCCAATGGTCTTCCACCAAATAAAGAAATGCTATCACAGACACTTGCTTTTAATTCAGATTTACTTGCAAAAGAGAACATATCCCCAGGTAAATATTACTTTTTAGCTCCTTTATAAGAAAAAGCAATTGCTGTTCAATTTCCTTTTTCTTGCTTGTTTATGTACATTCTTTGCACCCAACTGTATTACTATTGGTCTGCTCTTAATAGCAATACATGATTGTTAATTTCTAAATTGCCTAAAATTTTCTAAAAACTGACCCTAACTAGCATATTCACAAGGAAAAATGAATAATTGCTAGCAAGCATAATATATGAAATGTTAAATGAAATTTTAGAGTAATCCATAGTTAATATTGCAAGTTGAAAGAGTGAGAAGGCACATGAGAGGAAGAAGAGAATGATCAGATTGCAAACTCATTTCCGGTTATCTGAAATACAACTTGAGGCTAAGCTGGAAAACATATGATCCTCTATATAATGCTGAATATGTTAACGCTTAGCAAGCCAAAGCACAGACTTTGGTAAAAGTGTTGGATTTTGAAGAGAGCAGTATTTAAAGCAGGAGTCCCCAATCTTTTGGACCACTAAATTCATAATTTTAAATCCCATGGACCACTAATAAGATATGCCTAATGACCAGCTGGGTGGGTGTGGTTAGGTGGTCATGTGACTGGGTAGGTGTGGCCAACTTGATGTCAATCACATCAAGGGACACCTCGCCAGCCTCTACTGGCCCCTCCCCTCCCAGCCACTTCTCGCCTGCAAAACAGGTGGTTCAGTTCAAACTGGATCTGAACGAGAAGGAGGCTCAGCAGAAGCACCTCACTGAGGACTACAAGCATAGGCTTTACAAGCAGAGGGAAGACCTGCGGGAGTGCAAGGCCAGGTATTGGCATCTGGAGGCTCAGCGGGCTGAGATGGACAGCCAGTTCCAGGCCATGATACAGTCCCACTGGAACAAGACCTCTAGGCCTTTGCCACCAGCGGCACTTCCTTCCAGTCTTCGCCCAAAGCCTCGCACCAGGAGGCTGAAGCAGACCCCAAGTAAGAATTTTTGCCCCCCTCCGACCTGCACCAAAAGACTTCGAAGGGGGAGACTCTCTGCAGCAACACAAACATTCATTGCATATATCCTACCCAGGGGCCATAGTTTGAGGATCCCTGATTTAGGGCAATTAAAAAATGCAAATATTTTTTCTGCAGACCATCAAAAATTTCTCGCAGACAACCAGTTGGTGACCACTGATTTAAAGGGTCCATGGTTTAGTATTTTAATATTTTGTATGTTTATTTAGTGTGCCCTTATATCTAACCACAGTAGAAATCTTACTTTTTCCTACAACAAAAGCTCTGCAACATAAGTTGGGCTGAGAAAGTAGTTGGCCAAAGGTTACTCAGTGAGATTGCGTGAGGTTGAGGTTAGATGAGACACCTTATTCACTTTTAAGAGAGCCAAGGTGGCGCAGTGGTTAAATGCAGCACTGCAGGCTACTGCTAGATCAGCAGGTCAGCGGTTCAAATCTCACCAGCTCAGGGTTGACTCAGCCTTCCATCCTTCCGAGGTGGGTAAAATGAGGACCCAGATTGTTGGGGGCAATATGCTGACTCTCTGTAAACCGCTTAGAGAGGCCTGAAAGGCCTATGAAGCGGTATATAAGTCTACTGCTATTTTAACACCCAGGCTCTTGTTCATTTCTCATTTGTAGCTTAGAAAACCAGTGACATTGAGCCTAACTGCATACACAAGGACATTTTGAAAATTAATACTAGTATAGTTGCCCATCATGCAATCAGAAAATTGCTATTATTTTCCCAAATACCCTGTCTTTACAAACAGTAGTTAGTATACTACATGTGTAATGCTGTAGCTTGGTAATGCCAAAGATGATCATCAGTCTTCCAGAAGTAGATGCATGAGATGCGCTAATTCCTTACATGCTCTGTCTCCCACTCTACCAGACCATATACAGATATTCCTCAATTAATGATTACTTGTTTAGTGACAGTTCAGTGTTACAGGACTGCTGAATAAAGAAACAGCACAGTATCTCTGCAGTTACATAATTGAAATTTGAGCATTTAGCAACTGGCTCTCAATTATGATGCCTATGACATCCTGCAGCCACATGATCGCCATTTGCAACCTTCATTGTCAGTTTCTAACAAGCAAAGACAGTGGGGAAGCTGGTAGGAAATCATAAATGGCAATCATGTGACATCATGCTTAATGACTGTGTAGAATTTCCTTAACAATGGTAACTGAAAGTGCCATTTAAATTGGCTGTGTTGTTTATTGACAGAGTTGCCAGTCTCAACATTGTTCACCGAGGGCTACCTATATAAACATAGAAATAATAGCCATTTGGGAATAATAGTGACATATTTTACTATGATATATATGATGAGAAAATGTGCACCGTTATGAAGATTGAATTAATGCATTGTACATCTGCAGTGATTGTAATATTACTAATATTTTCAACTTAAGCATAACCTGAGGAAGCATTTTTGTTTGTCGGTTTGCAGATGTTGAAGTTTCCGATGTTTTGCCTCCATCCCAAGCTGAAGAAAAACCAATGCCTTGTCAAGAGGAAGTATTTGCTGAATGTTCCCAGAAGAGGATTCTCGGACTACTAGCTGCAATGTTGCCACGCCTGAAATCAGTAAGGAAATATCCAAATTAGGGAAATCAGTAAAGGAGTTTAAGTGTCTGATAATTAAGGAAGTAAGAAAAGGGCAATCCCTCCAGAAGATCATATTAATCATATGAATCATTAGTGGTTCCATCAAAGATTTTAAGAGTAGGAAGGAGCTATCTAGGACATTCAATCCCTTCCCCAAATTGTTTGATATCCAGGAGACCTGTCATTGGTTCAAAAATGGAGGGAAAATCCTGAAAATTAACTGGAAAAACTGAACTTTTGAAGTATGTTAATTAAAGTATGTTGCATTATCCCTTCTGCTGATTTCCATATTCTTTCCTGTTTTCTCTTTGTAGGGCTTAACAATATCTCTAATTAACTTGGACCAGATCCTTCCTCTCATGTTTGATGTTGTGATCTCCAATGCTGGCCATTTAAATGAAACTTACCACTTAACTCTGGGGCTCCTGGGACAGTTGATTCGGAGATTGACTCCTGCAGAAGTGGATGCTGCTGTGAACAAGGTCCTCTCCACCAAGCATAGCCTTGTGGCTGCTGGTGATGGCTCCATCGTGCCAGAAGGCTGGAAAACAACCCATCTCCTCTTCAGTCTGGGAGCAGTTTGTCTGGACAGGTCAGCTTTCATGATGGATTCATCTTAAAGACTTTTAATATGTCCAGATGATGCTTTCTGTTATAAACCTGTCATGGAATGGCAGAATGTTAAAAATGTTTGCAAACATGGCTGTTGCTCAAAACAAAACACTCCTAAAAGGCAGCAAATACTGCCTTCAATAAAAAACAAAATTGAAGCTCACAAGAAATTAGTAAGAGCTGTGATGGTGCAGTGGTTAGAATGCAGTATTGCAGGCTAATTCTGCTGACTGCTGGCTGCCTGCAATTTGGCTGTTCGATTCTCACCGACTCAAGGTTGACACAGCCTTCCATCCTTCCGAGGTCTGTAAAATGAGGACCCAGATTATTGGAGGCAAAACGCTGGCTCTGTAAACCACTTAGAGAATGATGTAAAGCAATGTGAAGCGGTATATAAGTCTCAGTGCTATTGCTATCAGTAGTACTAATGTAAATATTTTTAAGGGAAGAGAGAAATGGGAAATGCTAAAGATAATCCTGTATTATAGCTTATTTGAAAATAGAACTAAATTTTAAATTTTGCAAGATTTTCCTGCCTAGAGCAAAGACCTCAAACTTACTGCCCGAAGGCCACTTACTATCCTCCAAGTCATTTTCTGCAGCTCATTACAATCCCTGGGGGAAACAGTAAGTTCTGCAAGAAATGTCCCTCTTAGCTGGCAGGATCTACCCCAAGAGAAGGCAGTCCATTTCAATGGGAATTACAAGTGAAGCAAAACAGTCATTGATCGCTTACAGTTTTTGAAGCAATGCTGATGCAAGGCAGGCACATGCAGGAGCACATGTGAAGATGAATAATTAATTCTAACTCTTGGTTTTTAGCCGTGTCGGATTGGACTGGGCGTGCACCATGGCAGACATTCTGCGAGCGCTGAACTCCTCCACTCAGTGGCATGATGTGATTGGTGCCTTCACCGACCACTGCATCAAGCAGCTTCCCTTTCAGTTGAAACATACCAACATTTTCACATTACTGGTCCTTGTTGGCTTTCCAGAGGTGAGCATAGGCCACTTTCTAAAACTGCAAGTAAAAATACAGCCAAGACATAGAGTTTAAACTTGATTGATTTCAGTTTAGAGAACTTCAGATGCAATAGACAAAAGTTATATCCAGGCATTCTTTCAGAATAACAAGATGAATCACATAAATTGATGGACTATAATTTGTGTCAATTTACATGTATGTGTAATTATGTCAGTGTCATAAATAGATACAAATGATGTAAATACAGATTGTAATGGCTAACCCCTCCCTCAAATTGTCCAGTAAATCATAGTTTTACTTGTAGCTTGCTTGGCTAGAGAGCAGCTCTAGCTTTAATCTACCATAACTGAATAAATGTCATCTGAATGTCTCTTTCCAACTCTACAGGTTCTATGCATGGGAACCAAATCAGTGTATATGGATAATGCAAATGAGGCCCACAATGTGATCATCCTTAAGCATTTCACAGAGAAGAACAGGGCTGTGGTTGTGGATGTTAAAACCCGAAAGCGGAAAGCAGGTTCATGTCATTCATGTTTGGATATTTATTTACATCTTGTATGTAGATACTTAGCATGTCTGTGTGTGTGTGAGCTAAGTGGAAATATTACATGATCACAACTGTGCTTTCCTTTTCCCCTCTCACAATCTAGTGCTGGGATAGTTGGCAAATAGATGCTACCTATAATTATTAGTTTCATAAGTTCCAGATTTGTTTACCCCCTAGCCATTACTGCTTTGGAATGGTCATCCTAGTCCTGGGATAATTAACAAGAAAGTAATTAGTATTTGTAATTGACATTCATTAGAGAGGAAGAGATTACAAGAGAGTAAGGCAAACACACATTGGGGACTATACCAGCTGTTTGTATAGCATGCTTGGTGCTGCCAGGGCCACTATGTCCATTGTGTGCTTTCTTACTCTCTTGAAATCCCTTCATCTCCAATCTCTCTGCTCTGCAAATGTGTGGGGAGTAAAACAAAATGATAATACGCACTGATCTGTAATGGTGATCATGTAACTGAAGGATGCTCTGAAGATTGTAAATGCGAACATTGGTTGTAAAATTATTTTTCAGCACCATTGTAAATTGAATGGTCACTGAACAAAACAGTCAGTAAGGAAGGGCTATCTGTATTGAAATAAAATATTAGAGGTGGCTGAATGCGCATCATATGACAAAATTATTTACTACAAGCCTATTCTTAATCTATGTTCTGGCTACATCATCTTTCTGTGGATGTAAAAAAATCATAATTCTTTAAAGAATTTATTTTTGAGGTGGATCTGAAAACATTTTTTTTAAAGAGTTTGTATTTTTTTTTCCACATTGCTTTGTGCTAAGCCAAGACCAGACTTAAGTAAAAAGAGCTGAACCCAGGACAGCTACCAACTGAAACCCTGTGTATTCATCTATTTCTGTTCTAGTAAAAGATCTCCAGCTGATTAAGCCATGTGAGCAAGATGATGCGGAGTCCCAGGGCCAGCTCCGCCAGTATCTCCAACATTTTGTGTTTATAACTAGCCATCTTCTCCAGACCAACATTGACAGTAGCTTTGCAGAGGCAGTGGAAGCAACGTGGGTTTTATCTCTTGCTCTGAAGGGACTTTACAGAACACTTAAGGTACAAAAATGGACAAAGATTCCCAAAACATCTTATGACCCAGGATTATATAAATCATTGTGTGGGAGGGGGGGGTATAGAAAAATATCACTGCTGATTTCTGATAAAGAAACATAGAATCACAGAACTGAAAGAAGCCATATTGTTGTTGTTCAGTTGCGAAATCGTGCCCAATTCTTCATGACCTCATGGACCACAGCAGGCCAGGCCCCTTGTCCTCCACTGTCTGCCAGTCTTCCTAAGCCCATGTCCACTGTGTCAATAATACTATGTAGCCATCTCATTCTTTGCTGTCCCCTTCTCCTTTTTCCTTTTTTACCAGCATCAGGGTCTTTTCAAATGAGACATCTCTTCTCGTTTGGCGGCCAAAGTATTTGAGGTTTAGCTTCAGAGTCTAAGAGGGCATTTAGGCTATCACATTCAATTCTCTGCACTATAATCCAGATTAAAGCGTAAAATAAAAATGACTGTTCAGGCTTGACTTTGAACCAGCCATCTTAGGTTCTTTAAAATAACAGAAGAAAGAATAAGGTGCACTAAGAATGCAACTTAAGAATGTTGATAATTTTTATTATCAAAATGTTACAGTTAAGACAAAAGCCAGCATCCCAAAAACCCCTTCACTCTTCTAAAAAGTTATTTTCAATCTTTATAATTTAATACACAAGCATTGCAATCCAAGATTATGTTTTCTTGATCAGAAATACTATATACCACACTATTTTTCTTTGGGAAGGAGCAGTGGTCTATGTCTAATACTGTAAACTGTAGATGAAAATGTGATCTTGATATGTTCAGTGCCTTTCTCATATAAGAAATCCTTTAACAAAACATCCTGAAAAAAATCAGTCCATATAGACCAGGAGTGTCAAACTTGCATTGTCATGTGACATATTGTGACTTTTTCTCTCTTCGCTAAACTAAGCGTGGGCGTGGCCAGTGTGTGACGCATCCGCTTGTTTGACAACCGTGGTATAGACCAACATGTCTCAACCTCAGCATTATTAAGATGTGTGAACTCAACAGTGTTAAGACATGTGAACTCCCCCAAATCCTCAGCATGCTGCCCGGGGAAATTCCAAGAGTTGAAGTTCACACATTTTAACCTAGCTGAGATTGAGAAAACCCTAAACTATCATTCTTAATCAAAGTGTTAATGGTTACCATTTTTTCCTGTGATCAACAGACACATGCTTTTGAAGAAATCCGCACAGCCTTTCTGCAATCTGGTTTACTTAAGCTATTGGTGAAGAAGTGTAGCAAAGGAACAGGCTTCAGTAAGACTTGGCTTCTGAGAGACTTGGAGGTAACACAACAATGCATTTAAGCAGCTGAGCAAGTTCTTCCCTACGTACTCATTTATTTGAATTATTCCGTACATCAGCAGTTCCTTTTCATTTTTGAGGTTTTGTGTTCTTCATAATTTCAATCATTCTAATTGTGCTTCAACTAAGGGATGCTAAATTGATGTGTTACTAGCCTTTTTGCTCCATACTGGAGTGATGTACAGACAGCAAACCTAAACACAATGCAAATCGATGGAGGGAGGGGGCACTGGAGGTTTTGTGAGTCTGTTATGGGATTACATACAGCAAAACTTTGAGACAGCCTTTTTGAGAATAAGAGTTCCACGGTACAATTCAATAAATGAACTTTCATTTTATCATTTACCGATATATTATTATTGATTATGTTCATGCTTTATTGATCAACTACTAAAATCTGAGAGTATGTGTCTGATGGTTGGGTTGGCAATATATAAATCATATAGCAATGCTGTACCTGTTTCTTTAAATCATGCTGTAAAATGTGATTGACTGCTGTTTTCCTCAATCGGCTATAAGAGGGAGCCAGAATGACTGTTAGCTCTCTGTTTGTTAGATGCTGGGCTGATCTGATCTGAGTGTTTTGGAAGCTGGCTGTTAGAAAGTGCCGTGAGCTATTATAAGTTTTGCAACTGCTAGCAAACTTTGAGTACCAGACTGTTTGTATGATTATGGACTATGTTATTTGGATTATCCCTTAACTGAAAGACATTGATGACTGACTGTCTTATCCATGTATGACTTGGACTGTTTGATGGACTCTGATACCTCTATTTCTACGAAAGTAAAAGTCTATTTAAACTGCAGTGTCTCTGTATGCTGGTTTGTGTGTTCTCCAACACAACTCTCACAACGCTTCTCTGAACGCACTCGCTCTCCCAACGGGGAGCTTACCTAACACTATGGCTAAAGGCTAAAGAGGAAGCAGCCTTACAGAAGAGAAGCAAATCTGGTCTGTAATTTGTCTTGTAACTTTAGTGGTTTTCTGATGGAATTTTGAGTTGTACCTTGTCTTTGTCCTTGTAGATCTTGTCGGTCATGCTTTATTCTTCAAAAAAGGAGTTAAACTCCATGGCTGAGCAGAAGGACTTAGAATTCAGTGAGCGAGAGCATGAGCAAGCAGTAAATGAGTCTGTTGACACTTCCGACGCTGTGCAGAATAGGCTTGACCCACTGGAGGGCTTGGATGAAACCACCAAAATATGCTTCCTGGTACTGTTTTTTTTTAATGTGCAATGGGTGGGGCGAGGATAGTGCTTCAGTTGTTGTCAAAAGCACAGCCTGTAAGCTTGGGTTGCACTGTGCATGTTGTTTGAAGTTCTCTTAACATAACAAGGGATTGGTCCTCATCGAGGCAAAAGGCAGGCCTAACAATACAAGCAGAAATTTCAGATTAGTGTTTCAGGGGAGAAGGCTAACTGGGATAGAAGTCAAGGAGTGCAGCCATACAGTGTGTGTCCCTGAAGTTGTATTCCAATTCACCATCTCTGCTTCAATGTTCAATTTCAGTTTGTTCCAAAATCCAGATAAAAATTCATGTTAGCATGTTACAATGACAAAAATACAAGACCCAATTATGCCTGAATGATCAATAGATTTAAGTGTACTATCGGTTTCATGGACTCTAGCCAACTTCAAAAAGGTACATGGTTAGCCTCCAAAGTGAACTCTAACCCATATAAAACTTTTTCTTGAACAGATCTATCTTATCTATTTCAGCTAATACTAGGTTTTTAGTGTTTTTAATTCTTTGCTGTTTTCTGTGAAAGTAAATATAATGAATTGACAGAAGTTGCATTGACACCCCGACCCTTTACAGCCAGATCTTATCTGTCCAATCAGTATAATGACTGTATAGGGTGTAGGTAGTGTATTTGTGTTTTGTGGAAACCTAACATAGTAATTCAGATTCATATGTTCACTCTACGATTGCAATACTTCCACAATGGTTTTTAGGGACATAGAAAAAAAAATGGATTTTTGGTGTTCAGTGGCAAGGAAGCATCTGGTAAAAAATATTTGCTGATGAAAAAAAACAACAACAACCAAGCCAAAACCAAGAACCCAACAATTCAACCCAGAGCTACATTAGGAAGTATTTTTCCTCCTTCTCACCTAATTAGAGTTAAACCTATTTTCAGATGACACATGATGCTCTTGATGCACCTCTACACATTCTTCGAGCCATGTATGAATTGCACATGAAAAAGACAGATTCTTTCTTCCTAGAGGTTCAGAAGAGGTAAGAGAATTTCCAAACCTGACTCGGAATGAAAAGTTATGTATCCCTAGTGACCTAATCTATTAATCAAGAATACCTAAAAAGGAAACTAGCAGATGGCCAAGAATTTATTTTTTAACAATTGCAGATATTGTGCAGTGGGGCAGGGAAACTACCTGTATTTCTAAATGAGCTATTGATAATTTTTTAATTTTTTTTATTTAATTTTATTAATAATTTTGAGGAAAACAAGAGTACCATTTCAAAGGACAGCTTTCTTGTTGGCCAGGTTTTAGTGAGGAGAAGTATTTACTGTGCAAGAAACATTCCATCATGGTCTTGCTCATTTACAAACTGAAACGGCACAACCCCAGAGATAGGCAGACCATTTCTATAAGATACCTTTAAGCTATAATCTTTTGATAAAACAGCCATTTCCAAGCTGTTATCCTTTGATTCTTGCTATAAATCATGGTAGTTCATGCCCGGAACATTCACAAATTTTCTTGACATTAGAGGCAGAAGATAAATTACTTGCAATCAGTTACCTTGTCTTTGAAAATACATTTATATTGCAAATTAGAAGTGTAAGATAAAAGATAAATTGCATAGAACATGGACAAGGTACTTAGAAACCAAGAAAGCCACGTGGCCAGATAATTGCTAATATAAAGTAGCACTTGATGGGATGAAACACAGGGGTTTTAAATGTAGAAATTGCTCAGCTCAAAGGTACTGTCTTTAAATTCTGACAGTAAAAATAATTTGTGTGCATTTCTTAAAGATTTGATGGAGAAGTACTTACCATGGATGAAAGGATTCGTACATTGGCTCAAAAATGGCAGCCCAGTAAGCATTTACGCACAGAAGAGCAGAATTCCAAAGCTCTGGATACAGATATGATCATTGTGCCATGTTTGGTGAGTGTACTGTTTTATGCAAAGCATTTTTTAAACTTTGTTCCGTTTATGCAGTAATATCTACCGATACTTCCATCAAATGTGATCATTAACTATATTACCTGGAACTGATTAGAATTGCGTGAGCATCTCGAAGGACACACGCATTGAAAAATGCTTGTTGATTGCAATGTACACTGAACTAATATTTCTATTCGTCAATCATTCATTGGCATAGTTGTGAGATTTTGGGGGAAGCAGAAATTTAATACATCTAGAGCCGTGATGGCAAACATATGGCACACGTGCCTGAAGTGACATGCAGAGCCATGTCGCCTGGCACGCGTGGCGTTGCCTGTTCCTCTCCCGGGTTTCTGGCATGCGTGCATGACAATCAGCTGGCCTTTGTGCGTGCGGCAGTGTCGGAAACTGGAGGAGCTGGTCTTCTGTTTTCCGGCACAAGCATCTGCGCCAGCCAGCTGATCATCGCACGCACATATGTGCCAGTAACTGGAAGACTAGCTGGCCAGCATGTATGTACGCGCCGGAAAGTGTAAGTTCATTGTCCAGCATGCACATGACCCCTGGGCAGTTCCTCTTGCGGATTGTGCACCCGACGAGCATGCAAAGCACATGCGCACGCTCTCCCTTTTAGGCACTTGGTGGCTAAAAGGTTTGCCTTCACTGATCTAGAGGATATTAAACTAGAAACACACAACAAGAAATGTGACATATCTGCAGTATCAATCCTTACATTCAGAATGTACTGTAGCATGTTAATGCATTTTTAAACACTAGTGTCCATTTTGCAGAGCTTTACAACATACTGTCTTCAACATACGTCCTGTCATTTAGGTGTAGATGATTAGCTGATTCAGTATAGTATACCATTCAGGATTTTAGATGTGGACAAGCAAGACTTGAATTCCAGTCTCCACTTAATCATAAACACCCATTACAGTTTCTATTACTGTTATTTTTTAAAAAATCACACAGTACATGGGCAGCATCCAAAAGCAGGGTAGGTTTGCAAATGAGACAATTTCACATCTACTGAGACTCCTTGTATGTTACAGTCCAAGCCTGCTCCGTGCAGCAAAGCCACTGAAGAATCCAACCCAGTGACCCAGAAACTCATCACCAACACAGAAAGTGACCTCCAGCTCAGCTACGCCAAGCAACAACGCACCAAAAGTTCTGTCCTCCTGCATAAGGAGTTGGACTCCAGAAGCAAGAAAACTGTGCGGGGTTATCTCTACCGGGTCAATGAAGCTACTGCTGTCCTCTACGCCAGGCATGTCCTCGCTTTGTTGTTGGCTGAGTGGCCTGATGATGTAGCAATAAGCGAGGAGATGTTAGATCTCAGTGGCCCAGCACACATGACATATATCCTGGACATGCTGTTGCAGCTAGAGGAAAAACAGCTGTGTGAAAAGGTAACTTGTTTTATCCCTCTGATTTGGGAATGAACTGAGAAAAGTAGCTTGACACTAGCGGACAAATCAGCCCCAAGCAACAAATGCTACTCGCTGGTTTAGTTTGGGACAATTTTCTTTTTAATATGCTAGAAGACGGTATTTTAGTCTTCTATTCAAGTTGGATTTTAAAAGGAAAAAAAAAAGAAACGGAATATCCCATTTTTTCTCGTTTTGCTTTTCTCCCCTTTCCTTGTTACCTGACTGTCTCAGTTGCAATCAGATTATCCAGGAAGATTGTATGACATTCATGACAGAAGAGATGAGATGTAGGATGTCTGTAAGAAATTGTAAAGCGCTTACTTGGCATGTAGAAGATCATAGTTCCCTCTCAAATAAAGTGATCCTGGAATGCCTGAGTATTGGAATAGCTGCTAGTCACCTGTAAATGGAATTGGGCTAGGTGGACAATAGCTGCCTTATTTTCTCGGGGAGGAAGTATCCTTCCTGTTTTGAGCATAACTGATGTTAGTGGAGCAGTCCATTAATACTAACAAAGAAAATTCCTTGAGATGATCAGAGTTTTGGCCTGTAGAAAAGTAGTTGCAAGATGTTCTTATTCGTGTATTCTAAATTTTGGCTTCCAATTAGAAACAATCTCCTTCCTCTTAGGTTTCTTCTTTAAACTGGAAAAAAAGGTTTGAAATTGCTTTCTAATATTGTTAAGAATGATCTCTAATTAAACTTATTCATAGTTAAATCTATTAATCCATTCCAAAGGAGAAATAGTGTATATCAAGCATACCTCCATTAGTAATCTAAGAGTAAGTTCTTTTCTCACTTTTAGACCTCGCGGTCTTGGGCAAAAGCAGAGAAGGGCCAGCCAGTGTCTCTCTGTTTCTTCTCTTACTTTACTTTTCTTGTTTCATCACTCATCACACCCACCTTTTTTTTTTACTGATATTAAACTTAACTTTAACCAGCATTTAGTTTGTGAATCACTTTTATGTGGTCCTTCCCCCACCTTGATCTTTCCTACAGATTCTACTGAAAGTGCTCCGTGGCTGCAGTGGAACCATGCTAGCAAAGATGGCACTTACAGCCTGTCAGTTCATGGAGGAGCCTGGGATGGCGGTCCAAGTGCGAGAGTCCAAGCATCCTTACAACAATAATACAAACTTTGAGGTACTATGCTTAGTAGTCTTGGCGCCAGGTGAGCAAAATGTCAGTCATGCTTGCATAGGCAGTTGCCAGTTCCAAATGAAAAAGACCATCCAGCTCGTATTGTTCCATTTTATCAAAAAGGTGGCTATGCAGGGGTGGGATTCGACCAGTTCAACTATCAATTGGGAGCGAACCGGTTCGCTCCGACTAGCAGCTGGGCCTTCCCACCTACCCCTGTGCTATACTCACCTATATTCCCTTTTCTGAAGCCCAGCTGATAGGCACAGCAGAGTGGATTGCCGCGCCTTAGCTGTTTTCCGCCCCAGCAGTAATGTGGAAGGTGATTTCTCTGTAAATTGTGCAAGTGCGCAGAGCGCATATCAGGCGCATGCACTCAGCGAACCGGTTATTAAACCAGTAGGATCCCACCCCTGTGGCTATGGTCAACCCAATTAAATGCCTTACCGTAGATTAGGTACAAGGCTACCAAAGAAGAAATGGCAGGCTGAAGACGGTTCCGCAAAAAGCGAAGCTGATGACTGAAGTGAAATGAAGAGCTGGTGAATAGACTCGCTCTTTGATAATTCATCTCCAGGCAAGGAGAAGACATGAGATCATTCACTAGTGCTACAGACTGTTGTTCCTCATGAGGAGACTGGGAAAGCAGTCTCTGGCAGTTTTAAAGCTCTGGGAGATGAGGGAATGGCCACTTTGCTCAAACTGTGATTGGCATCTTTGTTTTCAGCTATTAGAAACTTTTGGATTTTACAGCACCAGATGGGTTTCCCTTAATCCTTAGTGAAAGAAGTTTTAAATACACATTTAGGGGTTTTAAAAAATTGATTGGGATAAACAACAAAAGGATGATTAAATTTTTGAAAGTTGCAAATGAGTTAAGGTAAGATATTTCAATCTTGTCTTGAAATAAGATTTTGATATTGATTGTAAGGAGTCCTTCAAATTAGATTTTTTTTTTAATTCTTAAAAACATCTATAATAAAATAAGATTTTAAAAGTTAGACTAGAAGGAAGTAAAGATTATAATTAAAGGAGAAAAACCATTTAAATGAGATTCTGACAAGATTGAGACTGATTTGAAAGTAAATTTTAAAATGTCAGGCAACAAGAATGACATAGAAAAAGATGTTACATTGGACATACAAAAGAAACTAGCTGACGTCTTAATAATTGAAACAAATAACAAATCAATAATGACCTGGATAATTGTTTATATTTTATTTTAAATAAAGACTTATTAAAGCTTTGAAGAATTTTGTGAGAAATGACAAAAAAGAAAAAGAAATCAAGTTCCGGGACATTATTTGAAAGGACTAAAGGTCAAGATTGTTAGGAGTAAAAACAAGGATTCTACAGTTGTTTTGATCAAGGGCCAGAAATAACATATTATTTCTGGTAACCCTTAATGGACTTTTGCTGACCTCCAGATAGAAATGATGAGGCTTTAAGGATTTATTTATTTATTTATTTATTTATTTATTTATTTATTTATTTATTTATTTATTTATAAGAGATGGAATATGGGAAAAGATCATTTGTGTTTTAAAAGAAGACGGTAAGTTGCTAAAATTATTTGACAAAGTTCATCATAGCCACTTCCTTGATGATGGGAAACAATAGGTATGGGTGGCCCTTCTCTCAGATGAATTCACAATGGGTTGAATAATGGGAAGTATCTCAGGGGTCTGCCCTAGGCCCCGTGCTCTTCAACAAGGGGATAGAAGGGATGGTCATCAGATTTGCAGATGATACAAAACAGGGAGAAATTGCTAATCCCTCAGAAGACAGGTTTTAGGTTCAACAGGATCTTGATAGACTTGAACATTTATTTTTTTATTCATTTTGTATGTATTAAAATTTTATACCATCTGTCTCCCCTTAGAAGATGACTCTAGGCCAGTGGTCCTCAATCATTCCAATGTGGTGGAGCAGCAAAGTGGGGGGGGGGGGTTGCAGAAAAGATGGTTTTGTATGAGTAGCAGGCATGCACATGAGCACGCGCAACTCCATTTGTTCAAGCAATTCATTTAAGGGGAAAATCAGGAGGACTGTCAGAAAGTGGAGCAGGATAGCATCTGAGTTTTGGTGTGAGGTTAAAAACAGCAGACACAGAAACCCGTTGAAAGAATGGTGAAATAAATATTTGATTCTGCATTCAAAAATGACTCTGCAGGAATTGAAATGCTTTAACCTTCAGCTTTTGGTGAGGTGGTTAGATAGACCCATGGAACTTTACCTAAGGCCAAATGGTTTTGCTGGGCTGCATGTTCCTCTTCATGGACTAGGCAAGGATGCCTTTTACAACCTATCGATCACAAGAAACATTTTTAAAATTCTCCTTGCATCAGAGGCATGAAGCTATCAAACTTCCAAAGTGATTTCCCCTTTTTTGAGCTGCAGGATTCCAGCAGGTTTTCTTTAGTCGTTTTGGTTGATTGGCTTCTACCCATTTGGGTCATGTTGGTATAGGACTGTGGAATAACACTCATACATTGTTTTATTCACAGGATAAAGTTCATATCCCTGGTGCTATCTACCTCTCAGTCAAATTTGACTCTCAGTGTAATACCGAAGAGGGATGTGATGAGTTGGTCATAGCCAGCAGTTGTGACTTCATCCATGATCGACATACATTCAGTGGGCCTCCACACAAATGGACTGATTTTGAACTTCCAGGTAAACTACAAAAGATTTCTTCAGGAAACCAATTGTTCCTTATTTGTCAGAAATAACAGCATAACAGAATAACAAAGTTGGAAGACATCTTGAAAGACGTCTTCTAGTCCAACCCCCTACTCAAGCAGGAGACTCTATACCTAGGATGGCGAATCTATGACACGCGTGCCACAGGTGGCATGCGGAGCCATTTGTCAGGGCATGTGAAGCGTTGCCCTGTCAGCTGAGTTCAGCCTTTTTTTAAAGCAAATTTTCACCCTCCCCAGGCTCCAGAGGCTTTATAGGAGTCTGGGGAGGGCAAAAAGAGCCTCCCCCGCCCCCCCCAGAGGCTCTCCAAGGCTTCAGGAGCTTCCCTGAAGCCTCTGGAGTACAAAAAAAACCGGCCCTATGGGCAAACCGGAAGATCGGGAACGGACTTCCGGTTTGCTTGTAGGGTTAGTTTAAGCCCTCTGGAGGCTTCGGGGACCTTCAGGAGGCTTCCCTGAAGCCTCAGGAAGACTAAAAATGACCCTAAGCCCTCTGGAGGCTTCAGGGAAGCCTCCTGAAGGTCCCTGAAGCCTCCGGAGGGCTTAAACCGACCATACGAGCAAACTGGAAGTCACTTCTGGTTTGCTCGTAGGGTCATTTTTAGTCCTCTGGAGCTTCCCTGAAGCCTCTGGAGGGCTTAAACAAGGTCCCTGAAGCCTCGGGGGGGGGGGGGAGGCTGTTTTCGCCCTCTCCAGCTCCTATAAAGCCTCTGGAACCTGGGAAGGGCGAAAAAAGCATGCAAAGAATGGGGGGGGAGCGCCTCTCATGCGCGTATGCACACTGGGGGGGGTCGTGCGTTGCATTATGGATGCAGCATGCCCGCGCACGACCCCCCTGCGCTCCCCCCTTATGGCATGTGAGCCAAAAAAGTTTTGCCATCGCTGCCCTATACCATTCCAGACAAGTAGCTGTCCAGTCTCTTCTTAAAAACCTCCAGTAATGGAGCACTGACCACTTCTGAAGGCAAGCTGTTCCACTGGTTAATTATTCTCACTGTTAGGAAATTTTTCCTTAGTTCTAGGTTGCTTCTCTCCTTGATTAGTTTCCATTCATTCTTTCTTGTCTTGCCTTTCGGTGCTTTGGAAATAAGTACCCAGTGTTTTAGGCCCAGTGGACACATTTTGAAAGGATGCTATGACAATTTTAAAAAAAATGGCTACTACAGTGGATATAGACAGGCAAAAACATTCATGTATCAAATATTAATTGATGAGATTATTTTCTGCCACCTCTCTAGA
Source organism: Thamnophis sirtalis (assembly GCF_051295495.1). Classification (NCBI taxonomy): domain Eukaryota; kingdom Metazoa; phylum Chordata; class Lepidosauria; order Squamata; family Natricidae; genus Thamnophis; species Thamnophis sirtalis. Next base: position 15,683,883 of record NW_028261386.1, on the reverse strand, counting down.
AGCTCCCAGATACTCTCAACTATCACAACTGACCTTTGACTTTTGAGAAGCATTTAGACACCCTTTCAAACAAAATACTAAGTAGTATATGCTCGCTGTTTGTAATTTCTAACAGTGCCTTTGAAATGCTTGTAAGAACTCAGCCATATATAGGAATTAGACCTATTTTTTTTGCCAGAAATGTCCAGTTTGGGGCAAAAAAAAATGCCCTTTCCTGACGATGGGTACATTTAATGACAACCACACCTTGTTTGATGTACACTCTGTTCTATAGTTTGGAATACCTCTCTATTCCCTTGCTTGTTTGCAGATTGGAAAGAGCCTTATGAATGAATTCTCTCCTTTATAACATTATTTCCATACTGGTGTTAGTCTGGATTCTATCATGATAAGAAAGGAATCTTGATAAAGTCTGTTGTTTTAAGTGCAGAATGCTTGCTGTTCGTTTTCTTTGTTTTATTTAAAAATGCTATTTTACTACATCTCTGTAAACCAAGGGGACGGGAATGTAGGCCTTCCAAATTACGAAGACAATGTGGTTTTTAATTTTGTACTAAATATTCCTAGCCCTGCTTTAGCTGTTACTATATATTATAGAGCCTATTAAATGGCTCAAATGACTGATTTGAGTGTGTGTTGTCACCAAGTGGTGGTGGTGGGGAGGGTGTATTATTTTATTTTTATTATTTTATTTTTATTTTATTTTTATTTTATTTTATTTTTTTATTTTATTTTTATTTTATTTTATTTTTTTATTTTTTTATTTTTATTTTATTTTTTTTAATTTTTTTTATTTTTTTTATTTTATTTTTATTTTATTTTTATTTTATTTTTATTTTATTTTTATTTTTTTTTAATTTTTTTTTATTTTTTTTCTGTATTGTACTTTTATTTGTCTGTATGTCACCTAGAGTCTCTGTGAGCGAGTAAGTGGCTATATGTGAGCAAGTAGGCAGTAAGAGCTGCAGTGGTATAGTGGTTAGAGTGCAGTACTGCAGGCTACTGCTGCCTGCCTGCCTGCCTGCTGCCAGCAATTTGACAGCTGGAATCTCACCAGCTCAACATTGACTCAGCCTTCCATCCTTCCGAGCTGGGTAAAATGAGGACCTAGATTGTTGGGGGCAATAGGCTGACTCTGTAAACCGCTTAGAGAGGGCTGTAGAGCACTGTGAAGCGATATATAAGTCTAAGTGCTATATAAATTTTCTAAAATAAATATACAAATAATTAAATCTTGATTATTAATTTTAGAACCATCATCTTTATTAATTCCAATAAGTAAGTGTGTGTGTGTGTTTGTGTGTGTGTGTGTCATTTTAAATACAAATTCCTATGAAAACTACAAATAGCAAAAACAGTTAAAGAGGTGAGTCTCCCTCCTGCAGGGGTATGAAAGAAAAGGAGAAGCCTTGTCAAACAGGTCACTTCAGGCTGTGTGAGAGAATCTTTCCTTCTTATTTGACAGGAGATACGCTATACTACCGATTCACCACTGACATGAGCAATACCGAGTGGGGTTACAAGTTTACAGTAACAGCTGGTCACCTGGGGAGATTCCAAACAGGTCAGTACTGTTTAGGTCACACCTTGTATTATTGCTTAGTGGGTATCTTTGTGTAGAGATACTAAATGAAATAATAAATATCTATGTTGAAAATTTGAGAAGTTCTAATTCAGTCTCCTTCCAACAACATTGAGAATGACCGTCCAACACATCTAAATTGGGTAGAGGTGGCATTCAGCAGGTTCTGACCAGTTCTGGAGAACCGGTGGCATAAATTTTGAGTAGTTCGGAGAACCAGTAAATACCACCTCTGACTGGCCCTGCCCCCATCTATTCTCTGCCTCCTGAGTCCCAGCTGATCAGGAGGAAATGGAGATTTTGCAGTAACCTTCCCCTGGAGTGGGGAAGGAATGGAGATTTTTAGAGTATCCTTCCCTGCCATGCCCACCACGCCATGGCTGCCACGCCCACAGAACCAGTAGTAAAAAATTGAGACAGGGGAAGTCAGAATGCTGTTCTAAACAAATAAAAATAATTGTACTACCTACCGTATTTTTCGGAGTATAAGACACACCAAGGTTTTGAAGAGGCAAATTGAAAACAAAAAGTTTTTGCACTCTGCAAACCTCCCCAAAATGGCCTGTTTTTCGCAAAAACGGGCCCATTTTTTTTTTAAAAAGGGGGGGGCATGAATAGCCTTATAGAGTTCTTCTGGGGCCTGAGAAGAGAGGGAATTGAGCAAAAAATGGCCCATTTTTTTCCTCATTTCTGCCAGCCCCAGCCCCCAGGAGCTCTCTGAAAGCCTCCTAAAAACTATGCACGGACATTTTGGTGAAGGGGATGGGGTTTCAGGAGGCAGAAAATGCTGTATTCAGTGTATAAGACACACCCATATTTTCAGCCTCTTTTTTGAGGGAAAATGATGTGTCTTATACTCCAAAAAATACGGTATGATTATTTTAACTTTATGAAACTGCTTTTCTAATCTCCTCAATTGTACTGTATGTTTTTCTTAAGCTCTGTACACCATCTTAGTTATGAACTTTTCTACGGATAAGAATATAGGATTTATTAAAGAGAAGAATACAGGGACTTAAAAGAACCCATAGAAAATGCAGTGTGCTTATATTGAATTTCAGGTTTTGAGATCTTGAAGCAAATGCTGTCAGAGGAAAAGGTAATTCCTCATATTCCACTTGTGAAAGTTTGGGAGTGGCAGGTGGGCGTGGCCTGCAGGCAAATTGGACACCAACGATTGAAAGCCATCCACTTGCTCTTGAAGATCATACAGTGCAGCAGTGAGAGGTACACTTTCTGATCCCACTTTTGTTTTTCTAGAGGGAGTTCCTACCTCTTGTGTTTGTGCAGAAAACGCATAATTCACACTACTACTGTATATCGTGTCATTTTACAATTTTTAGGGCTATGCATTTTCATTTTAAACCCTTTGTTTAAGTTGGAATTGAGAGTATAAAAGGTTGAGTTCTCTTTGGCTCACAGGTGGTTATTTAGCTTTTTTCATACTTCTATCTTCCTGAATATTGACCTGTTTGTTTTTCCAATCAATCCAATGGTAAGTCCCTCCCAACCATTCTCAAGGCAGCACTTAATATTTTTTTTTCCAGCCTCTACAGCAGGGGTAAGTTTGAGGCTTATGGACTTCAACTCCTCACTAGCATGGCTGGCTAGGGAATTCTGGAAGTTGAAGTCCACAAACCTTAAAGTTGGTAAGGATGGACATCCCCGCTCTAAAAGGATAGTCTCCTATCCCAATTGTTGCCTCGTCTTGCTCCGGAGACAATGCACAATGGTGAACTCTATGGGCTATTCATGTGACCAGAACTGTCAGAACTTTCCCCCTCTCTTCTGTTCCTTTTTCCTTTAACCTAACACAAGTGCCATGGTCAACAGGCTCATGTAACTTACTCTGTCGAAGATCACTGCAGTGGCTGAGGCCAAGCATGGAGACTGGGCCTAGTGGTGCAGCAGTACTCCCCCTCCCCCCTCATCTCACCGTGGTATTCCTTTCTATGTTTCCCCAAGAAGAAAGCAGGAAACATTGCCTTGGGTTGCCAGCTGGCACAAGTCACAAAGACTTTGGGGGCGGAGTGAAATATCACCAGTCCGCAGCTCAAACTGAGATTCCCCCACCCCAGTAGGCAAGCACCATTCTGCCACACCTGCAGGTGGATTCTTGACTGCATCCTAAGGAGAGACTTACATTCACTATCTCAACTATCATCTGGTCAGATGCAGAACCAGATAGCAAGGAAGTAGAATTATCCTTAGTTAAGGAACATGGCCAGCAATGAATCCACAGGGCCACTAGACTTAGTCAGAAAGCAGGGTGTTGTTGTTTTTTTACAACTATTCAGGAACATCTAGACATCAATAGGCTTGAAAGACTCAAAAATCATTTGGCCCCTCAGATGCCCCAAAGGTTCTAGCCAGAAAAATAGGCAGGCACCTCAGGATTCCATCCCTATTTGCAGCCAGTTGTGTGTGGTTTTCACACCTCAGTGCCTCATTTCTTCTGCATCTCTTTCTCTACCTTTGCATTCTAACACTGACGAAATACTTGAGCCCTATCTTCATAACAAGTGGGCAGAAGATGCCCACTATCAATTGCTCCAGCTCCATTGTGGAAAATGAACTGTTGCTTTTTAAAGCTAATGCTTGGATTCATAAGAACTACAGGGCTAAAATGGCATTCAAAATAGTAACTTGAGAAATTAGTATGCGTGCGTAAAACAGTGGTTAGCAGTCATGCCATTTGTGGGGTGCTGCTTTTCATGCTAATTCTAACACACCTTTTTCCCCCCAGGGACTGTGATCTCACTTTGCTGAAGCCACTGTGGCATCTTTTCAGCCACATGGAAAAAAACATGAATTTTGAAGTGACTAAGCCAGGGGTCCTTCTTCCACTCCACCGGGCACTCACTGAACTTTTCTTTGTTGCTGAGAGCAGAGTTAGTGTAAGTCATTTGCTTTCCTTTGTTTTGCAGACCATAAATATGTGTTCCTGTATTTTGCTTATGAGCCTCACTTTTTCTGTTTGCAGGAACTTGGGTCTCTGCAGGATTACTTGCTTGCCTTAAATTCGGAAGACCATCTCTACCACTGTACAGCCCAGGTAGGGCAACCTGTTCCTTCTGTTCTAAAGCTCCTCCGTGGAGTACCTTGAAGAGTCGAAATAAATTTGAAATGGGAACAGTGTGAAGCCCTTTGAAATGACTAAATTGGCATCAGGCCAATGAAACCAAAGACATTGCTCCCAAAGTTAGCTCAAATACTGTAGTAAGAAAACCCAAGTGTTTATTCTATTATTCTAAATCCACTTTCTCTTACTGGGGAAAGCTGGCTTTGAAATTCAAATTAACATGCTGAATTGAACTTGACAAAAACTTAGCAGCCAGTGGCATTTCTTGATAGTAAATGCAATGTGCTTTTAACTATCTTTCTGCTTTTAATTGTTGACTTTTTTGTTTATTTATTTTAACAGGCCCTGAAAAACATTGCTGCTATTAGTCTTGCCATTAACTATCCCAACAAATCAACAAGTCCCTGGAATGTCTAGGAATGACTTTCGCTGCTCAGAATAACTTAGTTCCTGTCCAGAGGAAGCTTGGTGCAGGCGTTTTCGCTTGGTTCACAAATCGGAGAAAGGCAGAGGCCCCTCCTGCTTCAGTGTGTGTGCACTCTGCAGCCAGCCAACCTTTCTTCCTCCCCAATCTGGATTCTGTAAGAGCAAAAGCGCACCTCTGGGGAAATGGGGAGAATTCCCTGGAGCACTTCCGGTGCCATCAAGAGTCATGTATGCACTTCATATCTTTGGAACAGTATTCGCCCTCTGAATCTTGGAAGGAAAAAAGGCAAGAGAAGAGGGGATGACGTTCCCCCAAAGAAGGAGAACTCAGGTCATCTTCTGGCAGTCATCGCATCCTTCGGTCATCCTGGGCACACCCTCTCCCCAGAAGGCGAATGAGCGAATGAACTGGAATTAGCAAGTAGCAGCCTGTAAATGCCTGAATGAGGATGGAAGAAGCAAGATGCTTAAGAGGGTTTTAGGCTACAGCATGGCAGAAAGCGGAATTGCTGCCTTACACCCTTTTTCCTTTTGGGAGCTGAGCTCTTTCCTAGCAAAGGGGCAGCTTCTAGGATCCAGATCAGTTTCTGCAAATGAGCAAAAAGAAAGAATGTATTTTCTGGGAAGAACAGGGTACATTTTGTGAGCAGTTATGGAATGATAGTGTTGGAGTCCGAATTCCTGGAGAGATCATACAATTAAAATCCCTGGGGCCTGGAATTTACAGTATTTGCTCATAAGAAGGCAAGAGAAAGGAGGTTTTTTTTTCCCCCCAATAAGATCACATTGCGAAGAGAGGGGGAGTGCAACAGGGTTTCTTTTCCTCCCACAAGATCCCAGGAATACTGTGATGTAAAGAAAATGAACTCTTTGTCTTGCTTTTCACAACAGTAATCACAGAGCTCCTTCTGAATTGGGAAGACATAAGATCTCAAAGATGAAATGCATAGGCTTTAATTTCTCACCTCAGGAGGGAAAGTTGCAGTGCAGGGTAGGGGAGATTTTGTTGTTGTTGTTTTTGTCCTCTCCCAGGACAACTGCATGGAAAGCTAGATGCTTCTATGTAGGAACCATATATTGCCAGCTGTATACTTATATTCTTATCAAGCTTGCCAGTCATCAGTTGTGCTTCGGTATGTCTTTCAGGATTTTCAGAATCCAGGGGGGAAATGCACCTGGAGGATCTGAACATTGTGAGGGCAAATCAGTGTAGGGAAACACACATCAAATATATTGCTCCTGCTGAAGCATTTAAAAAAGAAACCAGTGTTTTCTTTATAAAATATCTTTTAAAAAAGTGGTTGATCTTTTGAAAGTGAGATTCAATGTTTTCTCAATCTTAGCAGCTTTCAGATGTTCAGACTTCAACTCCCAGAATCCCCCAGACAGCCTTGCTGTCTGGGGGATTCTGGGAGTTGAAATCCACACATCTTAAAAGTGGCTAAGGTTGCAAAACCCCAGGCTAGATATAATTGCTGAAGATGATGCTGGGTGCTTGCATATTGGTCTTCATGATTGTGCCAAGGGGCTGGAGCTTTCCTGGCTTAAGCAATACACTATAGGAAAAGCGGAGAGTGCTTGACTGTTTACAATGGCAGGTGTCAATCAATGTTTTTTAAAAAAACCTCCAACTCTTCTCTCTCATCTCTCTTCAAGAGCAGAAGCCATAACCAGCACAATCAGCTTTTGGCCAGGATGCATTCTCTCACACAGTCAGATTTTCTATCCATCACAGGAGATGATCCCTGTTGTAGCAAAGATATCTATTGTCTTCCGAGCTGTATGTTGAAGCAAGCTATGGATCCGGTACAACCAGATGGGAAGCATTTTCTGAAGGAGGCCATTTCAATGATAGTTGTATCCAAAGAGGTCAAAAATCCATTTTTAGAGCAATGTTGCTTGCTCCTGTAAAAAAATAAAATAAAAAGTCCCATCACAATTTTTAAAACACAGGATCTTTTGATGGATAGCTTGTTGAAAGGGAAAAGGAACTCATGACAACTCGAGTCTCGGCTTATTTTTCTCTCTCCTCTAAAACAAACGTGCAAATTTTATTCGTGGGACATAGCATGACCCCGAGACTTGTAATCAGCAGCGTCATGGTTTCAATTCCTCCTGTTTCTGTTTGGCTTATAATGTGTCTCTTTCTACATAATCATATGAATATTGAAAAGAACTGTTATACCTTGCATATTGCTTTTCCTATGACCAATAAGAATTTTGAAGCTAGAAAAGATTGAACCCATCTTTTTTGTTCTAACCTCTGTACACGGAATTTACTGGGTCACCGCTGAGCATGAACATAAATCATTGCCTTACATTTTTGCTCTCTTCATTTCTTATTTTTCTCACGGGGAAGAATTATGGCCTTTGTTTTAGCTAGCGTGAAAGATGCACAGTATACATTGAATTTAAGACAGTTAACAAACATTGCAGTTCATTATCTGTAGTAGTTTCAAATGAATGCAAAACCTGAGATTTGAAGGGTGAATGGGGAGAAGAAAACAAGAAACGTGCCTACAAGTGATTTATTGTGTATCTTAAATTGCATCCAACATATCGAGAGACTATTTACCATCCTAATGCAACTTTATTTTCCCAACATAAAACTTAAATGTTAGTAGTCATTAATTTTCTTACGTGCTTATTTTTTTGGCGGGGGGAGGGGGGTTCAGAAAAAAATATTATTTTCGTTGGGGGAGGATAGTCTGTTTTGGTTTAACATAATTAAAATCAACTTCTTAGATTTATTCCTGTTTGGCTTAATATGTATTTAAAAAGAAGTTGTAAATGCGATGAATATATACAAATGAAGAGATATATTGTAAAAAATTATATTAAAAATGGAAGTACCAAATATGTGACTGATCATTATGTAAACGTATTTGTTGACAATCAACAAAAAGTGTTTGAATTGTAGGAATTTCAAATAAATGTTTTTGGACTACCAGAGCTTTTGAGTATAGCATCCTTCTCCAAACTGACGCCTTCTAGGTGTGTTGAATTAGCTCCTACCTTCGCCATCCAGTGTGATGGGAAGTATATCTCAACATATTTAGACGGCATCAGGATTGGAAAGGTTAGTCTATAGAGAACTGCTTTATTTTCTCATTCTCCTCCAGCATTAACAGATTCTGTCTTTGTCCTGTAGATTGTGCTCCCCCATTTCAGTGCCCTCCAGTGTCTTAGGACTATAATTCCCATCCAGAATTTCCAGCTACTCTAGGTTGGGAGTTGAAGTCCACACACCTGAGGGGCTGCCAAGGTTGAGAAATCCTGCTAAAGATGATCAACCAGTGCACTTTTCCACTTTTCATTTATATTCTTTGTTTAGTATGAAACAGGCTGATGATCACTTCCGTGGCTTTGGTCAGCAGTCAAGGCTTATGAATTATTTTGATTCTGGGACCTGATGTCCTGCTATGCCACATCCTCGTTGTTGGAGGAAGGGGATTCCTGAGAGATATAAACAAAAGAACACTGTGAAGGTATTCCAAGAATACAGTGTATAATTCCAGCAGGATCACACAAAGCATGAAGGTGATCCCAACTGCCCAGTTAAAGCAAGCAGGCGCATATATCTGACATCACTAATGTAGGAAGATGCTGAAGACAGTCATACTGTGTAGGAGAAAGCAATGGTAAACTATTTCTGCACTTTACCAAGAAAGGCAGATGGACAAACAATATAAAGTGGTTGACAATATGATGCCAGATGATAAGACTTCTCGGATTACATGGCAATATTACTACCAAGGAAGAACTGAGAACTTTTCTACTAGTGGTGTATGACACAGCTACATTAAAGCCTTTTGGATGTTTAACTTGTGATGCTGCCATACAAAAAAATAGCTGCAGATTTACATGGGAATATGGAAAATAAGAACGTGAAATCTCAACAAGTTGAAAGATTAAAAGAATCAACTATGCAGTAACATCTTGGGTGTCCGAAAAATTGAAATGAACTAGAATTGTAAACTTTCAGTCAGTAAGATCATACTGTTTACTCGTTGGGACATGGAAGCAAGAAATCGTGTTGTTTTCCTACAGCAAAAACAGTACTTGGATGCAGTGCAGTCAGCCAGCAGATAACATCCATTAGATTTCACAGTCAGTCCTTTAATACAGCATTTCTCAACCTTGTGAACTTTTAAGATGAGTGGATTTCAGTTCCAGGAATTCTTCAACCAGCATGGGTGGGTAGAGAATTCTGGGACTTGAAGACACACCTCATAAAAGTTCACAATGTTGAGAAACCCTGCTTCAGTAGCATTATTTTTCTGGTTTATGCTCCAACAGATGCAGAACAGAAAACTGTCAGGTTTAGTCTGAAATCCATAGTCTAAATGCAAGCAGGACGTGCAGTTTTTTCTGTAGTATAAGACACACCTTTTTCCCCCAAAAAAGAGGGTGAAAATCTGGGTGCGTCTTATACACTGAATACAGCATTTTTTGCCTTCCGAAACCCCGCCCCGCACATTCCGTTTTTCGAAAAAATGGATGCACAGAGGGTTTGGGATGCCTATAAAGTGCTCCTGGGGGCTGGGGAGGGCAAAAACCTTTTTTAAAAATGTACCTCTTCAAAATATTGGTGCGTCTTATACTCCGGTGCATATTATAGTCTGAAAAATACGGTAGTTGGAAATTGGAATGCTGAAGTGGGACAATATGGCTTAAGTAACAGAAATGAAGCAAGATAATGACCATTTCAGGCAATCCAATAACTTCTTCATTACTGATGAACATTTTTCAAACAGCATGGACATCCCCAGAAGAAGCAAACAGAATCGGGCTGACTATATTATTGATAACAAGGATGTGGAAGCGCTCAGTTAATTGGGCCGACTGTGGAATGGATCGTGAACTGCTGATAATGTAAGATGCAAATCTAGCTGAAGCCAAAGAACAAACCCTGCGAGTTTCCACAATAAGATCTTGAGAGTTGTTATGTTCATCATTTTCAAAGAGAAACTCTGAGTCACTTTCAAATCCTGATCCTCATTGATAGGGAACCAGATAGGAAAAAGCGTCCGCCAAAGATCAGGAAGAAGAAAAGTTGGGTATCCGAACAAACAGTGGAAAGTGCAAAGAGGAAAAGCCAAAGCCAAGAAAGATAAAGATCTCAGGAAGGAACCTAACAAAGAATTTTTAGACAACTGTTAAGAGGAGACAAGAAGCAGGATTATAATTAAATTATAAAGATATCAAAGATGAAAGCAAACAAGAGAAAAAGGAGAGTTTTCCAAAACATCTCCAGATTCAGAATCATAGGGCTGGAAGGGACGTTGGAGGTCTTCTAGTCCAGCCCCCTACCCAAGGTAAGATTCCTCATACCATCTCTTGACAAATATAATTGGACAATATTTTCTTGAAAACCTCCAGTAATATCAGTAACCTGTACAGGGGTGGGTTTCCATTTTTTTTACTACCGGTTCTGTGGGAGTGGCTTATTTTGTGGGTGTGGCTTGGCAAATGGTTGTTTCAGAGTAGAGATGGGGAAAAATATGCTGTAAAACTTTTTTAAAAAGGCAAAAGAAAGCAGCAACCAAAGCCGCCCCAAGCTGAACGCAGGAGAGCTGGGGGGTCCCAAGAGTGTGTGGTTTTGTTCGCTGCCTGTGAGCTCAGGGAGGAGGGGAGGCAGCAGCCCAGCCAGCAGTCTGCCGTCTACCAAGCACCCTGCTCATGAGTAAACTTGCTCATGAGTAAACTACAGATTAGAGGCAGCCGGCAGATCCTGGCATGCTCACTTGGCTGCTGCCCACCCCCCTCAGAGTTCACAGGCAGCAAACGAAACTAGCCTCCTGCCTCTGCATTGAGGAGGCAGGAAGGCTCGATCCCACTTAGGAGGTGGTGGTTGCAAAGCCTCGGGACTCCCTGGGCAGCCCATGCTGCTTACCTATGTGTACGCACTAGGAGGCAGTTGTGTGGATGCACATGGCGAAGACGAGGCAGGGCAAGTGTTGGAGCGAGCCGGTTCGGGGGCATGGCCAGCCAGCCATCACTACCGGTTTAGCAACCCACTGCCAATTACCACTAACAGTTCTCCTGAAATGGGAGCAACCCATCTCTGAACCTGTACTATGCTGATGATATTACTTGGATTAACTGAAAAAGCAGATGATCTGCAAGTCCTAATAATGAAAGTCAATGGGCACAGTGAAAAAAATATGCTAAGGGTAAGTATGAAGACAATCAAATTAATAATAAGTAAAGCCTTAAAAATGAGGGGTCCTTACTGCTCTCTGAGCTTGCTTGTTTTGTTGCAGGCATTTCATTATCCAAACTAGGTGATATCACCAAACTAGCAATGATGTTATCTAGTTTGGATAATGAAACGTCTGCAATAAAACAAGCAAGCTCAGAGAGCATCAAGGACCCCTCATTTCAGCTACAAATATTCTCCTTTATTAAAGCTTTTAGGAATTACAATAAAATTATTTAAGCAGTAGATAGTCTCTGTTCTTTAGGATTAAATAACCACAACAATCAAGAAATATCCCCCAAGGAAGTATTTGGTAGAGTAGCAGTTGAAGGCTTTGGAAAAGATATTCATTCAGACATTATGGAGTTTCTGTACCCCCAAAAAAGATCAGAATCAGAACTAATGCAGGCAATGTTTTTCCCTGTGACCCTATAGAAGTAAAAATTAGACTTTGAAGAAGCAAGATAACAAGATGGATAATTCTAAACTTTGGTTTTAGAGAAAACTCCTGAGAATTCCATGGGAAGTCAAGAAAAGGAAACAGTGGATCATCAAACAAATCAACCCAGTGTTCTCACTCGAGGCACAAATGACCAGCCTCCAATTATCATATTTTGGATGTGTTATGGGAAAACAGCTCTCTTGAAAGGCTGTGATTCTGAGAAAGGTAGAAGAAAAAAGGAGGAGAATCAGCAACCACATGAATGGCTTCAGCTACAGTGGTGATGGGTACATCATTGGAAGACCCAAAGGAGCAGACAGGAAACCGGTCGTCCTGGAGAAAGTCTGTGCAGCTGTTAAGACATCCCATAATGCCCGTAATCCATCAACCTGCTTCCCAGCCTATTTCCCATTTCCTGGCTCATTTAATAGATTTGACACTCATGACATCGTGTCTCTCCCAGGGACTTACAGCCTAATAATAGATGAAATCTAGAAAGGTGGAGGGGAAAAAAAATAAGTATTAGACTGTTCAATTATAATTCAAGTGACACAATTTGTTAGAGGGGATAATGGGCTCTTAGCAGGAGATCACAACATTTATGGAGTCAAAAGAATTGCCTTCAAAGATCAACGAAATGGCTCCAAGTGAAATTGAAGCAGCAATGTACAGTTAAATTGGTTACTCCTCGTTTAATCATCTAATTCAGGGGTCAGCAACCAGTGGCTCTGGAGCCTCGCTGCAGCTCCCTGTCACTCAAAATATGCATCACAACCACCAATGTGGGATAACTACCGGCTCATGATTTATTGAGCTTTTCGACTCTAGCAATAGATAAATCCAAGAAAAGAAAAGTTTCAGAAGAAAACAGAACATTTAACATTTAATGCTAGTTCTGTGGCTGCTCAGGAAATAGGCATGGGAAGAGTTTTGTGGATCCCGGTGTTTTCTGTGGGAAACGGGTCCAAATGGCTCTTTGAATGTTTAAGGTTGCCTGCCCCTGATCTAATTTCTCCACAACCTTTGGAGAGGGGAGTTGCATCCAATGCTTTCAAGATCTACATGCAGCCTGGAAACATCAGTGTGTATCCCAGGCTTTGAGAAAAGTTCAAAAAGTCTGTTGCATGGAATTGAATGTTGGCCAGTTTTCAGGCCTTTGAGTCTTTCTTCTTTATTTTCTCTTTTATCACTTTAGGTGTTGAGGTAGATAGAAAGTTCTGGCTCTTGGTCTTCTGGCGGCCTCAACCATTGACGTTGTTGAGTGTTGTTGTTTCTTCAACTTTGGAGTTTGCCTCATGTTCTTTGATCTTCTCTTTTTGTATATGCCTTGTATGGCATAGAATCCCATGACATCCTTTCAAGGTGAACAAACCATTTTATTTGCTATTCTTGAATGTAATTTTAGATCGGTTCTATGCCAAGTCCTTTTTCTTATGGTCTCACTTCTGATTCCATCTCTTCTGGTCACTCCAATGCCTTTCCTCAAATATTTGATTTCTGTGGTGGCTAACTTTCATTTATGTTTTGTCGTGTTTATGTTTGGCACTGGTAACGTAGCCTTTGAGTACCTCACCTTAGAGGGACGTGGTGGCTCAGTGGCTAAGACGCTGAGCTTATCGATCAGAAAGGTCGGCAGTTTGGCAGTTCGAATCCCTAGTGCCACGTAACAGAGTGAGCTCCCGTTACTTGTCCCAGCTTCTAACAACCTAGCAGTTCGAAAGCATGTAAAAAAAGGCAAGTAGAAAAATAGGGACCACCTTTGGTGGGAAGGTAACAGTGTTCTGTGTGCCTTCAGAGTTTAGTCATGCCGGCCATATGACCACGGAGACATCTTTGGACAGCTCCTGGCTCTTCGTCTTTGAAACGGAGATGAGCACTGCTCCCTAGAGTCGGGAATGACTAGCACATATGTGCAAGGGGAACCTTTACTTTTACCTCACCTTAACCACAATTAGTTCAGGAGGCGTTTCTAGAACAGGAGGGCAACCTTGTTCTGTCATGCTTTGCAATCCTACATAGCCTCATTAACAAAGGTGGGTGGTTTATTCAAAATATTCTTAAAAAGAGGATAAAGTTCACCCCTCGGTTGTTCTTGTTAGGTATAATCACAGACTGTACAGTTATAGAGACCAATTTGATTCTGAACTTAACAACGGCAGCAAGATTGTTGGTGACGCAGTACTGGAAGAAGGAAGAATTGCCTACTATTCAAGAATGGACGTTAAAAGTAATAAACTTAGCAGAGATGGCCAAAATCTCAGCATACTTGAAGGACCATTCAGATGAGAAGTACAAGTTGGAATGGAGAAGATGGATTGATTATATTCAAAATAAATATCGGACTAAGAAATTTCAGTTAGCTTATGAATGAATGAACAAGGAATGTTATAATTTACTTAAAGCTAGTTTAATAAAAGGGGAGTTAAAGTACAAGAGAAGGTAGGATGCTAAAGTTAGTTAGCTTATGTTAGTGTATGATTGTTAAATGTTTATACCCTGTATTTTGCTCTGGGAAGTTGGGGGCAGGGAGGGTTGGAGGGGGGGCAGGGTTGGGGTGGAGGGAGGGAAGAGGTTTCTTCCCTCCCCCCCCCCACAATTATCCAGTTATCTTTCATTTTATCTTGATTCCCCATTTCTCTTTCCACTGCAGGGCCCCTTGCTTTAACCCTGTCTCCACCCCCACTCCCCGAAGGAGTAGGTGAATGTCCCCACCCCCTTTAAAAAAATTCTGGCAGAAGGAGGAAGAGAATTGTATTGGTTATAGAGTAAAATAGCTTAGTAGGTGGAGGATCCTTTTATCAAAAGTAGTTTGCTACACTGTTTCAATTTTAATCAGGGGCCTTTTTTGGAGGGCAGGGAGATCCTGGCTCTGCCAATTTTGGGTTGGCTTCCAGCAAGTATGTATTTGGAATTTAGAATAACAAGAGTTGGAAGGGACCTTGGAGGTCTTCTAGTCCCTGCCTAGGCAGGAAGCCCTACACCACTTCAGACAAATTGTTAACCAACATCTTCTTAAAAACTTCCAGTGTTGGAGCATTTACAACTTCTGGAGGCAAGTTGTTCCACTGACTAATTGTTCTAACTGTTGTTTGTATGTGTATCTCTCTCTCTCTCTCTCTTTTATTCGTTATAGTTATCTTAGGTATAATGTACACTGAATATGGCATTTACAGTAACTTTGTTCTATGAAGTATAATGACAATATACTACTACTACTACTAGTAGTAGTAGTAGTAATTTCAAGCTCCTGAGTTACAGAGGAGGTGAAATTTGTTTAGTCATTGCCCTCACTGGTCTACTCACCTTTGCAAGTAGCAAACCCCACCCACCCACCCGCCGGGACGCCATCACGTCTGTTTTTGATGCTCTACACATGCACGCTTACATTTGCGAACCAGTAGCGATAGTAAGTAGATTTCACCCCTGAGTCAGAGGCTGGTTATTGGCCAAGATTTTGTGTGATTCCTTTTTGTGTGCATTCTTCTTTGGTTGAGAAGGATTCTCTCAAATTCAGATTGGTTTCCCTTTCAAGGAAGCAATTGTTTCTTTTCCTCTTCATCCGGCAGGCTGCCAAGGAAGGGACAGATCGTTCTTCCCACGTGTCTTCCCAGAAATCTTAAACGGGTGGCTTAAAAAGCACTTTCAAAATGAGATTGAGGACTGTGTGGCATTAAGCCAAAGGCTGTCCTTGCTGTTCCTACCTTAAATGGGCTAAAAGACCTTGTTCCTAGAGGCCTTCTTTCATTTAATTCAATTTGAGGGGGGTGAGAAGGAGACTGGATATGCAAAAGTAAATATTTAGCAGTAAATAATTGTATGATTCATCAAATTAGCTTTCCCTCAAGGAGCCCAAAGTGGCTTAGATGGGTTTTCTTCACCGCATTCTCGGAAAGACTAACCGACTGGCCCAAGGTCAGCAACATACAGTGAGACTGAGTGAGTGGTTTGAGCCAAATCCAATTATTGACTCCAGCCTTTAAGACATATCCTGAAGCCAGGTTAGGATTGTTTGTGTTTACATCTACTCAGAGGTAGGTAGCTTCCGGTTCGGCTGAACCGATAGTGGTGGCAGCAGGAGGCTCCGCCCAGCCACCCAGAAGTGCACACATGCACAAGCGCTCACGAGCAAACCGGTAGTAAACTGGTTAGCAGCCCACCACTGCATCTAGTACCATCTTCCCTAACTCAAAGAAAAGAAGCAGGGATCAATATCCTTTTATACCAAGGGTGTCAAACTCAAAACCCACGGGCCAGATCTGGGCTGCGGGGTGCTTAGATCTGGCCCGCGGTGCCTCTGACAGCAGGGTCCTGAGCTCCATTTTTGGCTGCAACGGCCGCCTGCAACTCTCTGCCAGTGAAAATGGAGCTCCATTTTCACTGGCAGAGGCTTGCAGGAGACTCTCACAATCGAAAACAGAGCTTGGGAGCCTGTTTTCACTGGCAGAGCACTCGGACACCACAGGGGCCAACACGAGTGACATTGAGCTGGCCACACCCATCCTGGACATGCCCCCACCCACCCCCTGAGGTCAAATACAACCTTGATGTGGCTGTCAATGAAATCGAGTTTGACACTCCTGTCTTATGACAGTAGAGATGCCAAAAAATGAACCGGGGGCTTTTTACATTATATCTCATTTCCTTATTTCTTCAGAACCTGTTATCTGTCTGAGCATGCCCTGTAAACATGTCCATCATCCTCTAGGATGTCCTCCATGTAATCCTCCTAGCTTGCAGTGTTCCTGACACCTATATAAAAGGTAAAGATAAAAGTTCCCCTGTCCAGTGTGTCTGACCTAAGTAAGGCTCATCACCGTTTCTTAGTCTAGGGAGCCAGTGTTGTCCGAAGACACTTCTGTGGTCATGTGGACAGTTTGACTCTACACCGAGGCACACAGAACACTGTTACCTTCCCACCAAAGTGGTACCTATTTATCTATTTGCATTTGTGTGGTTTCAAACTCCTAGGTGAGCAGAAGCTGAGGCAAGAACGGGAGCTCACCCTCTTGTGCAGTGCTCGGGTTTCGAACCTCAGCTCTCAGTTTTTCAGCTGACAAGCTCAGTGTCTTTAACTACAGAGTCATTGCACCCTGATAACTGTATACAGCCTCCTTTTGATCTTTGTGCATCTGGTTTCTGCACCAAATGTCGCTTCAAATTGCTTTATTATTGATTTTTTAAATTTGGCATTAATTTCCAGCTTTAGCCCTACGACCGTCACCTCCATTCCCAATGCTAGGAATTTAAGTGTTTTCCAGCCATGGTGGTTGAGATTGGCTGCTGGGTGTCTTGTATCTAAGACACCAAACTTGTTTGCTAAATGGCACTTTAGTGTTAGCATGGCAACAAGTTCTCAGAAATCTGACAGCAACCTACTGATGCTCATGTATTTATTTTGTTTCTCATAAATCTGGGGGGAAAAACCCCACCTGGATTTCCACAAGTTGGGCACACCAAGTTTTCAACTGATCTTTTGTACCATCCATAGGCATGTCATAGGAAAGTTATGGAAGGTGGAACTTCAAAGTTACAAAGAGTTAGCCAGTGGAAGCCTGGCACTCAAGCAAATCAGCCATCCATAGACACACAGAGATAAACAACATCTACATATACCACTCATAAGAGACAATAAAAAAGCCCAAAAGGAAACAAAGAGATCAAAACCAACAATCGACACCCAAATGAGCAGACATGAACATCAAGATTAATGCTAAACCAACAATCAAGAAGCAAACAACACCCCAATCAAGAAACTACCAATTCACACAAACAAGCTACAGCAAACAACAGCCCAATCAAGGAACCACCAGGTCTACCCCCACCAACACTGACAGGGTAAGCGACTAGTACATAAAATGAGAACAAATCCAATTCCCTACTAGTACTGATGATGTTACCTAGTTTGGTAATGAAACATCTGCAAGAAAATAACCAAGCTCAGAGAGCACCAAGGACCTCACAGATGGCCAATTATTTTTTCCTCTTAATTAAATTGCATTAAAAAAATGGAAAGGGGGGAAACCATTTTTTTAAACCTACCACCAAAGGGATCAAGGACCTCAACACTGATTGGAGCCTAATGTCTATTTCTGTTTAAGATGGTAACTGCATGGATGTGTCATACTCCATTCTCCTGGAACAATGTGGCCATTGCCTTCTTCCAGAATGGGTTTTGCCCAGGGGTGATATTCACTTACTTTCACACACATGTGGTTTGCACGCATCGACGTGGCTTGAAAACATGCCTAAATAGGACGGCATAGAGCCTGGGTGGTCTGAACCAACTGAATATCACCTCTGATTTTGACTTCCCAGCCTAGTTACAGACCTTGAGGGTAGTCAAGTACCACTGTATGCCTGATCTTACTTAGCTTTTCTGAGATTAGTGAAGTACGTAGCTAAATACAGTCTCTAGCAGTAGTAGACAACTTGGCATCTTTATTCCCCCCCCCTCTCTCTTTGGGAAGTTGATATATTGCAAAGCAAACTACAGTAGCCACTGCAGCCTAATTTTGCCTTTCAGCAGGATTTCTCAACCTCGGCAGACTTAAGCTGTATGGACTTCAACTCCCAGAATTCCCCAGCCAGCATGCCTCTGGGCTTCTCGTGAATGTTGTGTGTCCAACTTGGTCCCAAGAAGACAAAGAAGCTTGGAAGGTCAAGAGTATCCTAGAAGGATGAGACCAAAAATAACGATGTATCCTACTCTATTGTTTGAAAAATAGCTGAAAGCCGGAAGATTGATTGGAATCTATTTGTGCATCTCTGGAAGGTTTGTCCTAAACAAGACATTTAAAATGCTCTGTAGATTGAAGAAAGTGTCTTC
Source organism: Thamnophis sirtalis (assembly GCF_051295495.1). Taxonomy (NCBI): domain Eukaryota; kingdom Metazoa; phylum Chordata; class Lepidosauria; order Squamata; family Natricidae; genus Thamnophis; species Thamnophis sirtalis. The sequence goes on along the minus strand of NW_028261386.1, from coordinate 15,665,323 downwards.
GTGAGGTCACAGCATCATCCAATTGGCACTGTGGACAGTTGCCTTGTGCCTTAAACTTACAGGCCTTTTTGTTTTGCTGAACTCAGCTCTAAAAAGATAACAAAGGATATCTAATATGAGAATATATGCATCTCCTGCCAAGAATTTTCTGGTGACTGTAAAGGTTGCAACTTCTGCCAAAACAGGTCCTTCCGCTCTAGAAAGCAATCCTTATAAATCATTCAGAGTTTAGTCCATCCAGCTCTGTGCTGTCTTTACTGGGAAAGAAGCCCTTGAGGGTTTAAGACTTGACCTTTAGCATTCCTTCCCTAAGATGTTGGGGATTTGAACCAGAGTCCTTTTGTTGCAAATCAGCTCTCCTGATGCTCAGCTATTGTCTACCCACCTGCTTTCCATCCCGTGTCTGGAGCAGCCAAGAGCCAGGGTGCTTATCCTTGATTGGTCCGGTTGCTGCTCACAAGTCCCTTGGCTTGACTCCAAGACACACAAAGGATATGAGGAACACCACGTCCTGCAGCCAAGGATGGGTAGGTCTGTTCCGGGAACTCCAGGAACTGTGACATAAGGCCTGCAGGCAACTCTTTCTCCGCCTACATATCAGCTGTTTGGGTGAGGGCTTCCTAACATGAAATGCAAGCAGCTGTTCTCCTGTGACTTCCTTCTGTCTCTTCCTTTCCTGTTCGTTGATGCCGTTGTCTTTTCCAAAGCCATTTTTTAACAAGCATCCCAGTGGTGGGTTCCTAACTGGTTTACTACCATTTCGCTGAGAGAGCGTTTTGCGTGTATGCTGCTTGCTTCACTTGCTTGTGCGCCTGCCATACATTGCTGCACATGCGCAATTGACTGAAAACTGTTCTGCGGATGTGCAGAAACATGCCGTCAACAACAGAAGAGACTGGAGAACCGGTTCAGGGGCATGGCAGGCCTGAGTCGCTGCCGGTTCCATTGACCCAAGCCGCCATACCACTACCAGTTCAACTGAACCGGGCCGAACCAGTAGGAACCCACCACTGAAACATTCCCTACCATGTTTGCCTTAAGACCATTTGCCTCAGCAAATCAGCTAGTTTGGAACAAAGCAAGAAATGAACCTGTTCTAATCCTAAATAAATGCATTTCAAACAGATCTTAAACATCCTTTGCTTTCGATGCTGAGATGCAGAAGCAAATCAAACATAGATATGCTAGGTACCCTAATCGCTTCTGAAGGTATTTTGAGTAAAAAGCAAAAGCAATCCAATGGCAAAAGTGAGTTTGTCTTCAACCTTTGCGAACAAGAGGACTCCAGTGCCTTGAAATATTGGTTTGACCTAAATGCTACTTATTATTTTCCTTGGGTGGCCGCCAGGCTGCAGGAGGAAGTACTTGAAAAGGGAAAATGGCAGAGAAACCGATTCAGATCGACTCAATAAGGAAGTTGTGCCAGCTCAGGGTTAGATAGTTTCAGTGGTGGGATTCAACATTTTTTACTACCGGTTCTGTGGGTGTGGCTTGGTGGGTGTGGCTTGGTGGGTGTGGCTTGCTGGGTGTGGCTTGCTGGGCGTGGCAGGGGAAGAATACTGCAAAATCACCATTTCCTCCCGATCAGCTGGGACTTGGGAGGCAGAGAATAGATGGGGGCGGGGCCAGTCAGGGGTGGTATTTACCGGTTCTCCGAACTACTCAAAGTTTCCGCTACTGGTTCTCCAGAACTGGTTAGAATCTGCTGAATACCATCTCTGGATAGTTTACTTAATATTACTCAACAAAGTAACTATAGCATTTGTGCATGTACACACACATTTTCTCTCCTGGAAACTCTAGGTTTCCATCATGTTTTTAAAAAAATGCTGTCTTGACGTACCTGTTAACATTTTTGCTGAATATACCTGTACAGTTGCTGGAATTTCTCAGGCTGAGGCCACCTCATTAAAGTCATGAGACCCAACTTTCTTAACCTAGGACCCTTCCAGATACAATGAAGGAAAATTTCAAACACTTCCATGTCATGATATGTTTTTTCCTTCATTCAATTGTTGGGAGAAAAATCCGGTCCAGTTCTAAGACAGGAGAAAGACACTGGAAATAAAAAGGAAAGGAGGCCTCTGTTTCTTTGGTTTCCAGAAATTTCAGTGACAGCAGCATGTTTCTAGAGTCGCTGACCAATTGTCTGGTTGAGTAGGTGGATTCTTACAGTATTCTGGGGTTTGGTGTTTGAGATGCTCCAGAGGGTTGCGCAATGTAGTGAACCTTGTGTCTTTTACTATTTCAGTGGTGGTGGGTTCAACCTTTTTATGTCATAAAGGCAGTGGTAGGATTCAAATAATCTAACTGGTTCTCTGCCCTAATGACTGGCTGGATGGTCATGTGACTGGGTGACCGTGGCCAACTTGATTGGTCTCACCCTTAGGAAATTTCTCCTTAGTCCCACTCACAATAAAACAGCACTGTTTCAATATTTAGAGTAGAGTAGAGTAGAATAAAATAGAATAGAATAGAATAATAGAGTTGGATGGGACCTTGGAGGTCTTCTAGTCCAACCCCCTGCTTAGGCAGGAAACCCGATTACCATTTCAGACAAATGGTTATCCAATCTCTTCTTAAAAACTTCCAGTGTTGGAGCATTCACAACTTCTGGAGACAAGTTGTTCCACTGATTCATTGTTCTGTCAGGAAATTTGAGGGGCTCCTACAAAAATGAGGGGGTCAATCTATTTTCCAAAGCACCAAAAGGCATGACAAGAAACAGTGGATGGAAACTAACCAAAGAGAGAAGCAACCTAGGACTAAGAAGGAATTTCCCAAAGGCGAGACCAATCAACCAATGGAATAGCTTGCCGTCAGAAGTTGTGGGTGCTGTATCACAGTGGTCTCCAACCTTGGCAACTTTAAGACCTGTGGACTTCAACTCCCAGAGTTCCTCAGCCAGCTGGGAGTTGAAGTCCACAGGTCTTAAAGTTGCCACAGTTGGAGACCACTGCTCTATCACACCCAAGCAACACAGTTACAAGATAATTTGAAATTTTTACAGTCTAATACTGTAAGCTAACTCTGAAATGCTGAAAATGCAGGATCAAAATGCATAAACATAGAAACAGCATTGCAACCCTATTCCAAATTAATAAAATCAATTCCGCTAATTAGAACCTTTATCTAAAAAGACATAAGAACTCTGACAAGAAACTCCTGCTCTGTGTTAACATTTTAAAAATTCCTTCCCTGGCCTAATCCTGTCAAGAACAAGGAGAGATTCCACCTGGAAATGAGGAGAAATTTTCTGACAGAAAAATCAACCAACGGAACAGAAGTTGCCTTCAGAAATTGTGGGAGGTTCATCACTGGAGGCTTTCAAGAAGAGATTGGACTGTCATTTGTCAGAAATGGTACAGGGTCTCCTACTTGGGCGGGGGTGGGGGGGTGGACTAGATGACCTACAAAGTCCCTTCCAACTCTGTTAATCTGTATGATCTGTAAATTTCTATTGTTTCTGTGCTGACTGCATTCCTGCGGTTTTGTCATCGCAACTAAGTATTCGCCTGTTAAATGGTTCTTGGCTGTCTGTCTGTAGCTATTAACTGAAGAGAGAGAGGGAAGAAAAAAAACCTTCTCTTTCATTTTATTTTCCACCCTGAGTTTTAAAGGGGCTAGAATTTTTCTGCTGAGGAAATGGCTGTGTGGTTATTTCTCCTTGTTCTTTTCCCTTCCTTTGGTTAATTACAAACGAGCAGGAACATCTGAGGTGCGTGTGAGCTACTGGAATCCCACAAAGAGTTAACCAACGGTTCTCATGAACAGGTGCCAACCGGCTGAATCCCACCACTGCCTAAAGATCAGAGGTGGGTTCCTACCAGTTTGCACCTATTCGGTAGAACCGGTTCATCAAATCTACCGAACCGGTTAGAAGGGGTTCCACCAGAGGACCCGGAAAGCAGGCCACACCTACAGAAGAGGTTCCAAATTTTTTTGAAACCCACCACTGGTCTTTGGATATGATTATTCTACACTATCATGCTCATATTTAGAAAACTCAGTGTCTCTGTGAAAGGTAAGGATGACTACTGCGTTTGTGCTTCAATCAGAACATCGCGTGTGTTGAAGTTGTTTTAACGCAAACCAAAGATGCCTTTTAAAAAAACAAGTTTACATCATATTCTTATGCATGCCAGTGCTGTGTGTGAGGTAATTTAAGGTGGTTCTGACAAGTGTCGTCGGCATCTTCATATCCGGTCACATGGGCAGCAAGCCACTCCCATCCAGTCACATGGGTGGCAAACCACTCCCACAAAGGAGGCCACACCTACAGAGTAGGTTCGAACAATTTTTGAAACCCACCACTTCTAAAGATCATGTCATGTCCTTAGAATTTCGATGGGGGAATGTAAAATCTTATTCCCATCATCTTCAGCCTGGGGGAGCTGTGGCTGAAGGTCAGTGACGTGCACTCACTAGAGGCAGGGGAGGCGGGGCCTCACCAGTCTCCTCAGGAAAAGGAAGGAATTTTAAAGATTTTTTTCTAAAATAATTAAGGCCAAGCTAGTTGCTACCAGACTTCAACTCACAGTGATTTGGAGTGTACATAGTGTTTAAGTATAGGAGGAGACCAGAGAACTCGGGCCTCCTTTGCATAAGGATTTTTTTGCCTTTTAAGGGTTAACCAAGGGTTAAAAGCAAAAATATTAGTATGCAAATGAGGCCCATAGTTCTTCCTGCAGAGGGCACGTGGTGGCTCTAGGAGCCACTATCCTAGCCTGCCTGGCCCTGGAGCCTAGCTAGACCGAATCTGGAATTTTGGCGTAGCTGGAAGGTATGTTGATCAGAGGGAGGGGGCAGGGGGGAGGAATTCAATTTATTTGTAATTTAAGTAATTGTCATTTGTTTTTATTGTCTGTGTGTGTGTGTGTGTTTCTTTCTTAACTTCACTCAAACAAACTCTCTCAATTTGAGAGAGAGTTTGCTTGAGAAGAGAGGGAAGGAGCAGACGCAGGGAGGGGAGCCTTGTTTGTTTGAGAAGAGAGGGGCAGCCCTCTCCCCCCCATCCTGCTCCCCTCTTCCTTTCCTCCTCCTCCTCTCCCCTTTCTTCGCCGGCTGCCACCTCGCCCCCCTCCGCCTCCTCCGTCCCCCCCGCTGTGTCCGCCAGGCGTCTCGCATTTATGGTGGGCATAAACGTGAGACGCCTGGTGGACACAGACTTGGGGATGGAGGAGGTGGGGGTTGAGGAGGAACCGCGGAGGCGAAAGGCGAAGAGGGGTGGGGGTGGGTGTTTGCAGCCCTGGTTCCGTCTCCCAGCAGCCCCAGGCGGGGCTCGTGGAGACCGTTTCCCTCCCCGGACTTTCCAGCAATAGAGGACAGCATTCCGCTCCCGCCGCTTTCTCCCAGAGCTCCGGCAAGCCTTGCGGAGTGCCAAAAGGGGAGGGGGGCTCTTGGAACACCCCCCCACCCCTCTTCACCGTTTCCTCCTGGGGCTGCTGGGAGACGGAACCAGGGCTGCAAACACCCCCACCCCCACCCCTCTTCGCCTTTTGCCTCCGCGGCTCTCGCTCCAGCCTGCTGCGGGGGGGGGGGGGGGGGAGCCGCCTCACCAGCCAGAAGCTTCACCGCACGTCACTGCTGAAGGTGTTTTGTTTGTGAATAGTTTCTCAATAGATAAAGTCTCTCATTCATAAAACCTAACTATTGGAGGGACTGCCTGGAGTATTTTCATGGTAGTGGGGAGAAGCGAATGATTTGAGCCTAGGAAATTCTTCTTTTCGGTGGGGGTTGGCAGTGGTGGGTTTCAAAAATTTTTAGAACCTCTTCTGTAGGTGTGACCTGCTTTGTGGGAGCGGCTTGCCAGCCATGTGAGTGGGTGGGAGTGGCTTGCCAGCCATGTGATGGGTGGGAGTGGCTTGTCGGTCATGTGACTGGGTGGGCGTGGCCAACTTGTAAAATGTGGTGAAACTCACTTAACAACGCTCTTGCTTAGCAACCAAAATGTTGGCTCAGAAACTCTGGCATTTGAAGCACGCAAGTCTTAAAGCTGTCAAGTTACAAGACCCTTGCACCCCTAACCCTTTAGAAAACAAAACCCCAGGAATGTTCAAACTTGACAGCTTTAAGACTTTAAGGTTTAAATAGGACTCTTAGAGGTGGGCGGGGGCGATTGGTGAGCCAGCCAATCAGTGAGTGGTGGGCGGGGCAAGCGTTGTGCGGACGGGCAGGGGGAGGGAGCTGGAACCGGTTCTAAACAGCACTGTAGATTTGTGGAACCTCTTCTATAGAAGAGGTTAGAACAGGCAGGAACCCACCCCTGGGGGTGTGTGCGGATGTGTGTGCTGACTTCCTACACAATGATGATCCAATTCTTTGAAACTGCTCCTGACAAGTTTTTTTTCAGAAGTGGTTTACCATTGCATCCTTCATAGGCCTAAGAGAAAGCGACTGGCTCAAGGTCACCTAGATGGCTTTGTGTCTAAGGCAGGAGTAGAACTCATAGTCTTCTGTTTTCTAGCCTGATACCATAACTACCACACCAAACTCTATTTGCGCTATATTGCATTTGTATATAAGTAAACCTGAAAACAAACAAACATATACATACATACATATATTCAGCTGATAAGGAGGAGACCTGTGGCTTAATGGCTAAGAAGTCTGCCTAAGATGTAATATAGCACAGGTTCAAATCCCAGTAAGGGTATGGCTAGCTAATGAGAGCTAAATAGCTTGAAATAGATCTATACTAGTCTCCCTTTATTTATTTATCAGCACAAATATTACATACATACATACATACATACATACATGTATACATACATACATACATAGGTGCATACCTTTCAAGAGAACTAACACTCTTTGAGAATTTTTATTTACCATTATATATCACACCATTATATATTTTCTCCTCCCTTCTTAAAAACCTGCTCTGCAATGTTCATATTTGTATTTTCATGCTCTTTTTTTTATACCTATGATGCTTCTGGTATCTTTTGTTAAAGTGTATAGATAACCCAAGGGGGACGTGGTGGCTCAGTGGTTAAGACAGTGAGCTTGTCGATCAGAAAGGTCAGCAGTTCGGTGGTTCGAATCCCTAGCGCCGTGTAACGGAGTGAGCTCCCTTTACTTCCCTCAGCTTCTGCCAACCTAGCAGTTCGAAAGCATGTGAAAAATGCAAGTAGAAAAATAGGGACCACCTTTGGTGGGAAGATAACAGCGTTCCGTGCGCCTTCGGCATTGAGTCATGCCAGCCACATGACCACAGAGACGTCTTCAGACAACACTGGCTCTTTGGCTTTGAAACAGAGATGGGCACCGCCCCCTAGAGTCAGGACGACTAGCACATATGTGCAAGGGGAACCTTGACATTTATAGTTAACCCAACAAGAACTTTGGTCTAGATGCCAAATTCGAGACCTCTTCTGGTTGTGATTTCACCTCCAATGACCCATTTTGTTTCTTGCTGGGAAAAATGTTTCTTCTTGGCATGGGGAGCGGTGACTCACTCACGTGTGAAACTCCCACTGCTTCTTGCCATGCTTTTAACAAAATGAGTTGGCAAAGGGGCTCATTCGTTTCTGCTTCACAGGGCTCAGGACCCTTGGGATTCCGAGTGCAGAATAACATTTGGCAAAGTCTCGCTCCTGAACCTCCGTGTCCACGCCAAAGGAACACGGACAGGCACACTTGATCTTGCGGAGAGATGTGGGAGAGATAGCAAGATACTAAACTCTTGACTAGTTTTTCTTGCAGCCGATCCCTAAATACAGCTGAGATTTGCAGGAGAGGGAACAGCAAATAGAATGTGTTGAACGGGAGGCCTTAAGATAAGGTAACCTTTATTGTCACTGTTTTCTGTGAACACAAGGCACAGATTTTTAAAAATGAAATTTTAGGAGGCATTAAGCGGCTTTTCGAGTGTGTTTTTTAAGCTTGTATAACAAAATAACAGCTATAAAGGGACCTTTTAATACAATATAATACAATACAGTAGCAGAGTTGGAAGGGACCTTGGAGGTCTTCTAGTCCAACCCCCTGCCTAGGCAGGAAACCCTATACAGTTTCAGACAAATGGCTATCCAACATCTTCTTAAAGACTTCCAGTGTTGGGGCATTCACAACTTCTGGAGGCAAGTTGTTCCACTGATTAAATGTTCTAACTGTCAGGAAATTCTCCTCAGTTCTAAGTTGCTTCTCTCCTTGATTAGTTTCCACTCATTGCTTCTTGTTCTACACTCAGGTGCCTTAGAGAATAGTTTGAGTCCCTCTTCTTTGTGGCAACCCTTGAGATATTGGAACACTGCTATCATGTCTCCCCTAGTCCTTCTTTTCATTAAACTAGACATACCCAGTTCTTCATATGTTTGCCTCCAGTCCCCCAATCATCTTTGTTGCTCTTCTCCGGACTCTTTCCAGAGTCTCCACATCTTTTCTACATCGTGGCGATCAAAACTGAATGCAGTATTCCAAGTGTGGCCTTACCAAGGCCTTATAAAGTGGTATTAACACTTCACGTGATCTTGATTCTATCCCTCTGTTTATGCAGCCTAGAACTGTGTTGGCTTTTTTGGCAGCTGCTGCCCACGGCTGGCTCATATTTAAATGGTTGTACACTAGGACTCCAAGATCCCTCTCATAGTTACTTCTATTGAGCAAGGTACCACCTATACTGTACCTGTGCATTTTGTTTTTCTTGCCTAAATGTAGAACCTTACTCTTTTAGGTCTTCTAGTTCAACTCCCTGATCAAGCAGGCAAAAGCACTTCTGAAAAACTCTTGCCAAGAAAACTCCAGGAATCTGTCCAGGCATTCTTGGAGAATCAGATGTGATTGAACTGGGAAAAAAAAATCCTCAGACTGGGATGGCAAACTTATGGCACACGTGCCACTGGTGGCAGGCAGAGCCCTCTCTGAGGGCATGCAAGCTCGGAGGTTCCAATCCCTAGCCCCGCGTAACAAAGTGAGCTCCCGTTACTTGTCCCAGCTTCTGCCAACCTAGCAGTTTGAAAGCACGTAAAAATGCAAGTAGAAAAATAGGAACCACCTCTGGTGGGAAGGTAAAAGCATTCCGTACGTCTTTGGCATTTCATCATGCTGGTCACATGACCATGAAGACATCTTCAGCTTTGAAACAGAGATAAGCACCGCCCCCTAGAGTCGGAATCGACTAGCACATATGTGCAAGGGGAACCTTTACCTTTTAGGTTGCGATAGAATACTGCAATACATACAATTTGGCACTAGGGGGAGCTTTTGTGCTTCCCGGGTAAGCCTTTAGTGCTGTCAGGATTGTCTTGTCAAACTGCCTTTCTTTCGTTCTGTCTCTATGATAGAAAGTTAAGAGTGCCTACTGAGTTTGGCTCCAGAGAAACTTAAAAATTGCACCTTACAGAAAAGGATTAAAAAGAGAAGGACTCGGGGAATGCTGCAGGTTTCTGTAGTTAATTTAGGTTTGAATCAAAATTCCCTGAATTTAGAAAGAAAGAAAAAATCAGACCATTTGGCGTGTATTTCCCCCCACTTGATACAAATCCAAAGTTTTATACAAATCCTATGTAAATAAATAATCCCAAATAAATATGGAATAATATTGTATAGCATGTTCAGGATGGTTTAATATGGGGTTTTCGCAATAGTCTCTGCTGTGGAAAGTTATCACCCAGCCTCTACAATTAAAATTGGAATAAGTATTTGCAAGTAGAGAAAAGCCAATATTCTCTTGCTTGATTTGCTTGGTACAATGCCAACTTTCTGCACCAGACTAGCCTTTACCAGTTTCTCCCCCAGTAATAGTGACTGGAGCTGGGAATTCTGAAGACCAGAAGAACATCTGGAAAACTACACTAACCACAAATGCACTGAACACTGTTTTTTTTTTTCAAACTTGGCAACTTTAGGAATTTCAATTCCCAGAATTCCCTGGCCAGCTTGGAGTCCTGGCTTCCCTCACTCCACTATTTATTTTTTTTACAACAAAGCTTGTACAAAGATACACATACTTCCAATGTTTTCCTGATGGACAGGCTTGTGCGTACACAACATCCCAATATTCTGATTACAACGGGCATTGATACAAGAGCTATGTTTTGTATACATATGTGACTTCTAACTTGATGTTGTATAGAAAGTCAGCACCCACGCTCCTAGAAGAATGAAATATTTTGAAGAATAGTTTTTTTTTAAAGGCAGAATATTGTATTTCCCCAAATGAAAAAAGGCAGGAACTAGACTCAGTCTTTCTTAATAGCCCCAGCAGATATTTTGTACCCATTAAGAAAGATTGGGTCAGCCTATTCAGAAACCAGCCCCCAAGCAGAAACTGAGGAGGCCACCTTTTAGAAATGCAGATTTGGTAATCCATTCAAGGCAGGATATTTTGAAACCAGCGGTGGGTTTCACTTATTTTTACCACTGGTTCACCCTGGGCACACGCTCTGTGCACGCATACAACTTCCGTGCATGTGCCCAGCCTTCCACACATGCACTTTGCTTGTGTGTGCACCTTCCGTGCATGCTCCTGGCCTAAAAAAATGTGGCTAAATAGGATGACATAGATCCGGGGTGGGTGGGTGGACCCACCTGTGATGTCTGCTACTGGTTTGCCTGAACCAGTCCGAACCGGCTGTTTGAAATTCCCTGAAGCAAAGTCTGAACAAAGGCGGAATGGTAGGATTAGCCATCACTCAAGATGCAACACAAGACAAAGCCGTTAAGACACAATAGGAATTGCCCAACACCCTTTCAGAACACAAGCCCCTGCATTGCACCATCTCAGAGCAGTCTAAACTTCAACCAAACCTGGGAGCTCAAACAAATACCTAGGATTTGCATTTCCTCTTTTGCCTATAGAGCCAGCTATGGCCCCTACATAACCCCATAGGAATCTGACAACAGCCAATAGAAGACATGTTCTTGCACAGGAACAGGAAGCTCAAATACAAAACCCAAAGGAGGTATAAAACCCCATCACTCTCAACTCCGTTTTGTCAGTTGCCCAGAATCACATGTGCTTGATGGTTCTGCTTCATCAATAAATGCACCCTCTTTCCAATCAGCCTCCAGCCTCCATTTTATTTACCGTGCTTTCCTCCCGGATTGGAACTCAACCAGATGGACATTTCTTCCCACAGTTGGATAGCTTTATCCAAGCATTGTAGGCTGTATTGGGTTGGTACAGCCCTTCTGTAGAAACAAACAAGGATGTTGATCTGTTAGCTGAACAGCTTTACTGAGAAAGAAATATAGAGCAATACACTGGTGGTGAATAGCAAAATGAGGCAATAATGACAATAACTAAAAAGTGGTAGGATTCAGAACTGTTTACTATCGGTTCTGTGGGTGTAGCTTGCTAGGTTTGGCTTGGTGGGTGTGGCAGGGGAAGGTTACTGCAAAATCCCCATTTCTGACAGATCAGCTGTGACTTGGGAGGCAGAGAATAGAAGGGGGTGGGGCCAGTCAAGGGTGGTATTTACCGGTTCTCTGAACTACTCAAAATTTCCGCTACCAGTTCTCCAGATCTGGTCAGAACCTGCTGAATATCACCTCTACTAAACACAGAAAAAGGAGCAGGCACTGGAATCTGTGTGAGACAAGTAATCCTATCAAGAACATCAACTCAGTGAGTTGTGGGTCTTGGAATTCAGCACAACTGAGTAGCACCAGATGAAAGAAAATTGGACTAAATTTACCCCACTGCTGATAATACTGCCTTGTGGTTATATTGGCAAGGCTGACTTTTCCAAAGAGTGCTATCAAGGACTGTGGTCTTCCTGTTCAAAAAAGGGAAATATTCTGAGAAAACAATGCTATACAAGGCAAGCTTACACTTGTTCTGGCCAGCTGACTTTAAAATAAAGTTGCATTGTTGAACAAGTCTTACAGAATAATGCGCAGACCGCTGGACGGTTCTGCCCAGTTCCTGTGGAAAGGGCTTGCTCTGATTGATTTACGGTTTGTTTAGGTGATCCTTGAGTTGTTTTGTTAGTGGGGGGAGGGGGTGAGCAAATGTACCAAAGTGGAAAGCTGAAGCATCCAGCAATATCCTGTAGGTGTCAAATTGTTTTTTTAGATAAGGGCAATAATTTCCAAGCAGTGTGCCAAGACATTTTTGTCTAACACACAAATACAGATTTAATGTCAATGTTGAAACTTAAACTCTATTGCTGTATCTAAAAATGACTGAAGAGGGGGTCAAAACCTGCTGGTTGGGACAGGAACTTTCCCCCACGCTTCTGGTTCATGCAGTCATTCCACATATGTAGAAGAGGTGAGGCTTGTATCTTGATGTGCCCATATCTTGAAAATTTGACTCTCACACATGCAAACAGGTGTCCCTGCTCTAGATATCTTTTCCCATTCAGTTCAGTTCTCACCCACCCCCGGCAGCAATGGTGGGATCCTGCCGGTTTAACAACCGGTTCGGTGATCGGGCGCTTTGCACGCATGCACAGTTTTAAGAAAACGTACCTTCCGCGTTACTGCTGGGGAATAACACAGCTGAGAGGCAGCAATCTGCTCTGCTGCGCAAATCAGCTGAGAAGATAAAGGTCGGTATATCGCAGGGGCAGGCAGGGCCACCTGATCGTCGGAGCGAAGTATTTTAATCCCAGCTGATCGTTGGAGCTACCAGTTCGAACAGGTAGAATCCCACCCCTGCCTGACAGTAAACAAAGTCTCTTCTACTTTGGGAAGGGACATGCTCAAGATTTCACATTCCAGAAGGCAACTTCTCAATCTATTCAGAAGATCCAGTTCCTCTCTCTTCTGCATGTGGGCTGTTCTGGGCACTTAGGAAGGGATACTGGGATCAAAAATGTGTCCGGAAGAGAGCCAGTAAGATGGTAAAATGCTCTGGATGGAAGGTAAAACAGATAAGTAGTGTTTCTCAGCCATGGCCACTTGGACTTCAATTCCCAGAATTCCCCAGCCAGGCTGCTAATAATTGACAGTGTTGGGTATGTTTAGCCTGCAGAGAGAAATTATGATAGCTCTCTTCAAGTATCGAAAGTCCAGTGATGGGATTCAAAAAAAAAATTACTACCAGTTCTGTGGGCATGGCTTGGTGGGCTTGGCAGGGGAAGGATACTGCAAAATTCCCATTTCATCCCCACTCCAAAGGAAGTCCTTTTTTTCTCTAGACTAGCCAAACTCAAGTCCTGCAACCGTTCTTCTTATGTTTTACTCTCCAGTTTTTAATCCTCTTAGTTGCCCTTCTCTGCACTTTTTCCAAAGTCCTAACATCTTTTTTTTGTAATGTGGTGACCAAAACTGGATGCCGTATTCCAGGTGTGGCCTTATTAAGTCTTTACAAAGCAGTACTTATATTTCACGTGATTTTAAAGATTAAAGCTGCCAAGGTTGAGAAGCACTGCATTAGACCAGCCTGCATTCTCCATCCAGCTGACCTTCACAAAGGAAAGTTGGCAGCCTTCCCTTCTATTGTGAAGGCCCTGGTTCAAATAAAGAGCTGAGATGAAGGGACCTTATCGGGGCTAACATGTTTTTGGAAAAGAATGAAAAATCTCTTCCCGCCAAGGGTTCCAAGTCTCCTGTAAACAAGGGTTCTGGGGAAAAGTCTCCCACCTTCTTTCATAATGGATCCTCCAGAGCCCACAGGGAGACCTTCAGGGGAAGAAAAAGCACATTGATCATGGCTGCCCCCTGTGTTTCCAAATGGTTACCCTCTTTCTTGCCTTCTTTTGGCCTATTCAGTTTTCTAGGATTTTTTCAGGGGTTAACCCAAGCGCTACCACTGAGCAGAGTCCTCTCCTCCCCCCCCCCAAAATATGGAGCCTTAGTGCTAATAGAGCAAGGCTGTCGGACTGGGAAGAGTCAAGTACTTTTTTAATGATGTTTTTATTTAGTTTGTCAAACATGTACAAGATAATAGGCATAAGTATAAACATGGACATGAACAAAGGAAATGAGTACAAATAAATGGGGACAGTAGGACAGGGATGGAAGGCACGCTGGACAGGGGTGGGTTGCTACCGGCATTACTGTTGGTTCGGTGTACAACTTTTTTTAAATGCGTGCGCATTTATACCTCATGCACAGAATGTTAGAAAAGGGGGGGAGTACATTTCCACAATGGAGATTGTTCTGTTCATGAGCCGAGGTGGCGCAGTGGTTAAATGCAGCACTGCAGGCTACTTCAGCTGACTGCAGTTCAGCAGTTCGGCTGTTCAAATCTCACCGACTCAGGGTTGACTCAGCCTTCCATCCTTCCGAGGTGGGTAAAATGAGGACCCGGATTGTTGGGGGCAATATGCTGACTCTGTAAACCGCTTAGAGAGGGCTGAAAGCCCTATGAAGTGGTATATAAGTCTAACTGCTATTGCTATTGCTATTCATGCGCAGAACCAAAAATCAAGATGGCGCCGCCAACAATAGAACTGGTTCGGGTGTGTGGACCTACTCGGCCGAACCGGGCCAAACCGGTAGGAACCCATCTCTGACACTGGTGCGCTTATGCATGCCCCCTTTACGGATCTCTTAGCAATGGGGTGAGGTTCACGGTTGACAGTTTGAGGTTGAAGATGTGAGGGTTTGAGGATGTAACAAAGGAGTCAGGTAGAGCATTCCAGGCGTTGACCATTCTGTTGCTGAAGTCGTATTTTCTGCAATCAAGTTTGGAGCTCTTTACCTTGAGTTTCTATCTATTGTTTGTCTGTGTATTATTGAGGTTGAAGCTGAAATAGTCATTGACAGGTAGGACATTCTAGCAGACAATTTTGTATACTATGCTTAGGTCAGACCGTAGGTGGCATAGTTCCAGGCCCCTTTCTTGCCTTGCCAACCTGAGAACAAAAATAGATGTGATATAGGTAGAACTACCAGATGTCTCACAAAAGGAGGACAGGTCCTCCTTTTGGTTCTCATGTCCTCTGTCCAGCAGGCATAGCCTTAAAATAAAATATTCTCTGGCTTTTTGAATACTATACCCAACTGAGCAGCAGCCTTTCTCCCTTTCTTCTGCTCTACATGGGGCTGCCCTTGAAGAGTATTCGGCGACTTCAGCTGGTCCAGAATGCAGCCGCGCGAGCGATCGTGGTTGCACCTCGATTCACCCACGTAACACCTATCCTCCGCGAGCTGCACTGGCTGCCTGTTGATCTCCGGGTGCGCTTCAAGGTGCTACTTGTCACCTACAAAGCCCTTCATGGTATTGGATCTGGGTACTTGAGAGACCGCCTACTGCCAATCACCTCCACTAGACCGATAAGATCGCATAGATTAGGCCTCCTCCGAATTCCATCAGCCAGCCAGTGCAGACTGGCAACTACTTGGAGGAGAGCCTTCTCGGTGGCTGCTCCGACCCTCTGGAACGAACTCCCCGTGGAGATCCGGACCCTCACCACCCTCCAGACCTTCCGCGCCGCACTTAAAATCTGGCTATCCCGGCTGGCCTGGGGTTAAAGACTCTAACCCCTACTCGAATTGTATGACTGTTGAGTTCTTAAATGATGTAGTGCTTTTATGTTGTAAATTGTTTGTCCTCCCCCCCCCCTTTTGAACTGTGAGCCGCCCTGAGTCCCCCCAGGGAAAAGGACGGCATACAAATAAAGTGAAACGAAACAAAACTTCCCTAAACAAGTGCTAACTGCAAGTTAACTAACTTCGCTTGAAATTGACAAGACTTTTTAATCATTTACATGCTAAAGATCTTTAGCCCCCTAACTAGCTCAAACCACTTGACTCAAGATTGTGTGCTGGCTTATTCACTTGCAATCTCATCCTTTCCAATTGTCAGGCAGGCAACATGATCAGATGAGCTAATATTACTTTACTATTTACTTTACTATTACTTTACTTTTATATTACCATTACTTGCACGGCTACCTGTACAGAATTTTGCAAGTGTGAAAGTACAATTTTCCCACCAGCTCCTTTCCAGCCTAACTTAGGATGTCCTGTCTGAGCTTCTTTATCTACCCATTATGCAGCTGTGGTAGGTTATGTCCTTTCTTATCTAGCCATTCCCTAAGCAGCAGCTTCCCTCCCACAATCTGCCAAGGTCATTCTCATATACCATTACACCAATGAACGTAAATACAAATATTAAACAATTGGTGTGTTCCCCCCATTTCTCTTCTTTTTCAAATAGTCATCTCAAGCGCAGAAAAATCAGGAGCCCAGAGAGTTAAAATGAATCTAGGTTTATTATAAGCTAATGCTATCTGCTACAATCTAAACTACTAACGGTCAAAGTAAATTGGCAGCAGATAAGACTCAACAGAATTGAAGGTGGGCTGGACTTAGATCTTAATCCATCTGACCCCTCCCTCAGGATCAACCTAGTAATCTCCTACAGGTCCATTGCAGAGGTGATATTCAGCAGGTTCTGACCAGTTCTGGAGAACCGGTAGCGGAAATTTTGAATAGTTCGGAGAACCAGTAAATGCCACCTCTGACTGGCTCTGCCCCCATCTATTCTCTGCCTCCCAGATCCCAGCTGATTGGGAGGAAATGGGGATTTTGAAGTAACCTTCCACTGGAGTGGGGAGGGAATGGAGATTTTACAGTATCCTTCCCCTGCCACGCCCACCAAGCCACACCCACAGAACCGGCAGTAAAAAAAAATTGAATCCCACCACAAGTCCATTGGCTGATTAGATCTCTGGTAACCCTAGATATGGGAGTTCTGCTATCAGATAGTCTGACATCTTTTAAACATTTTAGGTGTGGCTCTGCACATCAGATAGCCTGACATCTTTTAAACATTTTAGGTGTGGCTCTGCACATTACTCTAACTCATGGTTTGACTTGAATTCTGAAACCCACAATTGGCTGGGTTTCCAGAACCTACCATTTACAAAGCACATGCTAAGCTAAACAGTTGAGGGCCACTGGGAGCCCCTTGAGGTAGACATGAAACTGTTGTGTATGGCTGTTTCCTGGTTCCACTAGAGTGCGCCATACTCGGTTCCTGCTTGACAGCCGGCATATCTAAAGAGCTGTCAAGCAGGGTCTCAGCGTTGCCGTTAGCTGAGACGTGCGCGTAGTGAAGTGCTGCGTTGAAGTTACCTGTTAGCAATAAACTGTTAGCATTAAGAGATCTGGCTCACCTCAGTCCTTCCCTCCACCTGAGTTCTCCTAGATAGAACAGAAACCATAACCACGAGTACTAACAAACTCTACAGTATTGTAAGATTACAGTAACAGAATTGTGGAAGTCTGAAAGCACTTCTCTTCCTTCTTGCCTTTACCTTCCAGAGAACTACAGAGGGTCCTTTCTGAGACTCTTCGCACACCCTTTTCCCTTCTGTGGTATGAGATATCGTTTATCTGACTTTTATCAAGACTGTGGCTCCTCAGCCTCCCCCTGCCTCCCAAGGTTATTCTACCTGCCTGTTACATTTGCCCAGAGCTATTTAAAATAGATGAGATGCAGTGTTGGGTTGCAGGCGGTACGTCCCGGTATGGGTGTACCAGAGCCTGCCCGGAGCACCGGATACCGTTCCAGTACAGTGCTCCGGAGGGCTCACCCGCCTGCCCGTGCTCCTTACCTGTCTTTTAAGGCTTCCGCGCTTCCACGCACATGCATGGCCCCTACAGCGCCTGCGCGATGCTCTGCTGAGCAGCTGGAATGTCTCAGAGGCTCACGGAGGCGGTAAGATGCATGCACGCACTGTGCACGTGTGTGTGCACGCTGTGTGCGCCCATGTGGACGCTGCCGGGCCCATTTCAACTGTACCGGTTGGAACGGGATCCGGAACCCACCACTCCCACCAGATGAGATGAGAAGAGAAGAGAAGATTTATTGTCATTTCTTTTCTGTGGGCACTCTGGCACAGGGGGAGGAAGATGTACTTTAGGCGTGATTGGCTATGATACAAATCAAACAAATCAATACATCAAAAACGGAACCAACTCTATTTGGTGTATTGTGTGGGCTCAGCCAAAAGCAGCTTTGGGACAAGGGAGCAGCAACACTGAGGGGGAGGTCACTCACCTGGGAATCCTGCCTCCCTCTCCTTTCTTGGTTGCATCATCAGAATAGAGGCAGAGGAAGCATGCAATTGAGATAAAAAAATACAGTGTATGGGGGAGCAGTTAATTTCTCCTGCCACCTCTTGAAAGGTCCAAGCAGTAGTGAGCAGTGGGGGGTTTGTACCGGTTCGGCACAGGTAGGAGGGATGGTGGAAGGCCCCGCCCACCCACCCGGATACTTCTGCACATGTGCAGAAGCATTGCACATGAGCATGTATGGGAGCGCGCCCAAACCAGTAGTAAAAATATTTGCAACCCACCACTGGTAGTGAGGGAGTCAAAAGATCCAATTTCCCCCTGGATTTTTGGGGGGAAATGATTAGGAAGATTTGAGTGAGGAACTTGCCAGCCATGCCACCAAGCATCTGGCTGATTTCCTAAACTTTTATTATGTTTGTTTGTCCTCCCACCTGTTAATTTGACTGCTTCTTCCCTTAGCCCAGCTCTTCAGACTTCCACTGGAATCACTGCGTTGCCCTAATGTGACAAGGTGGTTGCCAAGGTAACAATTTCATTAAAGAAAATGGCCGGGTTTGAAGTCTGTCACATTTCTCCAAAGTGAAGCACAAAAGATGCTCTGAGGTGGCAGCTTCCAGAGCTGTAGCGTTGGCCTGCTCCTTTGATGTTTTTTCCCCCCAGCTGTGGTCTCCTGCCAGCCAGACTCTGAACTTGGATTGCCTCCTTCGCTTTTCCATTTTCTCTGACACCTTGAGAAAGTTTTCAAAATCGCAGTGCAAAGCCTTCTCCAAGGAATGCTTTTAGGAAAGCATTCCTCCTCCTCCTCTGCTTCTAAAGTACCACGTTTTCCCGAAAATAAGACAGGGTCTTATTTTCTTTTGACACCCCCCCAATAAGTGCTTGGCCTTATTTTCGGGAAGGTCTTATTATTCTTGAGGTGCAGGAGGCGGCGAGCGTGGTCACCTCATGGCTGCTGCTGTGTTGCAATATTTTCAGGGAGGGCTTATTTTAGCGCATGCGCTCAAAAGCCCATTTGGGCTTATTATCCAGGGAGGTCTTAATTTAGGGGAAACAGGGTACTGTACGTAAGATTTAGGGTATCATTAGCATCATTGCTATCTTGTGTTTTAGGATTATGAGGAAAATACATATAATTTTTTATCTCTCAAATTTAGACAGCTGCCCATCTCATGAGTGTGACTTGTAATATTCAAGATGTGGGCAACACCTAATTCTGCTGCCAGTAGAGCTGCCCCCCCTTTTTTTCTGCCCCCCAAACTATGCCACCTCAGGATGCACATTTTCTTCCTTTTTAATGGTGTATTTAATGCTACATACATACTTCCCTTCAGAGTAAACAGAGTTACGCCAAACATAAGAAAAGGAGCAGGGGTGAAATGTTACTGGTTTGAACCAGTTCGCCCAAACCGGTAGTAAAAATGATACTGGTTTGCCCAAACTTGTAGTAAAAAAAATGAAACCGGCTTGGGCAAACTGGTTTTTCCGATGATCAGCTGTGACACACAATTTATATTAGCTAGAAAGCAGGATTTCCATGCACCAAGCCGGTAGCAAAGGTAAGTGGATTTCACCCCTAAAAAAGAGTAAGAAATAATGTGAAGAAATTAAGAGATAAGAAAAAGAAAGGAAGACGACTAAATCTAACTGATGCCAACATGATTCATAATTTGATCTCCATTCACTCTCTCTGTATTACTTAATTACCTTTACAGATTTCTTCCTGGTCATTTAAGAAAATGGATTCGTATAAGTATTCTACTGTGTGACATGTTACCATCTGTATGTAATGTGTAGTCAAGAATTCTGTTTTCCCGGAGAGGTGGAACTGACGTCGCGGCGACATGACCTGCGAACTAGAAATCCCGAGATCGCAGTCTATACTTTTGCCACTGGACGGTCCGTATGGACCTAAACCGTTCCACAGAGATGGTGATCGGGAAGAATACATCTTGCTGATCTCAGGGACCCCGCAAAGTCCCTGATTGATCCAAGAGAAGTTCTTCTAGCCAGCGACAAAAGCACAGCCACAAGCTGATGAAGTTGGGACAGCTCCAGAACAGAAGGAAACAGAAAGAGAAAGTGTGTACAGCTGGTGAGGAAATGTTACTGTTTTAAAAGAGACTGCTCAAAAAAACCTTAAAACTAAATTAAATTTGAGAACAGAAGAAATAAGCAGTGAAATTAAGCTACATTGGATTGCATTGGACAGTGTGTTATCTTTCTTTTTAAATGCTATTTTATGGATGGAATTTGCGCAAAGCTTTTTAAAGTGAACGGACTAGTTTTTCTTCTTTTTTATTTTTGTAATCTTGTAACCTTCATTTTTATATGAGTTTTTTTCCTTTTTTCTATTTTGCCTCATTTAAGAATTTTACTTCTTTTAAACCTGGAATACTAAAAAGATACAAAAGGAGTACAAAGAGGCTTGTAACATTAGGGGGAAAGGAAGCAACACTGCCTCTTGGAGGCTGGAGGTTTGAGCCTTGGAAACATTGTACTTTTACTTCTCTCTTTGATCATTTCGATTTTGCGCTTTAAGACCTTGCAGCTTGTTTATAGAGAGTGATAAGAAGAGCACGGAGTGTTTATGCAGGTGTTCTTTTGAACCTTATTGCCAGCTGGAGAAAAGTGAAGAAAGGTCTTATTGTGAGAGATTATAAATGAATTTGTGGTTAATCTAATAAAAAGCTTTGAAAGCCAGAGTGACAGTGTTTACCAGTTGAAAGAATGGCACAATATCAACATCAAAAAGAAACTTTAATATTGCAAGAGATAATGTTTGAAATTCAAAAATTGTTAGAAGTATCAGAGAGAATTGAGGAGAAACTGGAAAACATAGAGCATATAACAGCAAAATATGATGGAGAATTTCAATTGGAAAAAGTGAAGGTTAGAGTCCTAAAAATGGAATAGAAAAACGAGCAAGAAATTTGTTGACATCTACGGTGAATGGAGTGTGGTTGGAAATGGAGAGAGTGGAATATGGAAAGGGGAGCTAGATGGTCAGGAACTCTACCCCAGATGGCAAGGTATAGAAGAAGAAAAAAGGGAAGAATTGATGGATTTAAGGAGAGAAATCTTATCAGAAGCACGATGACCAAAGATATGCTGAGTAAAGAAACAGATGGAGGGTATCGAGATTATGTAAGAGATGCAACAAGCAATGAGCTGCAAAGAGAAGTCCGCACAAATATTATCAAGGAAATAATCAGAAGATTAATTCCACAAATAGCAAAAGACATAACATTGCATTATTACTGGAAAGACAGGTTGATATATGAAAGCTTATAACAAAAAATTAGTTAAATTTAGTTAAATTTAGAGCATTATGTAAAAAATGAAGTGATAATGGATATGGTTAAATAAATAATTGATAATGATAATAATGTATACATATGTAGTGGTTTGATAAGCATAATTGGATATGAATGGTAAATGGTGACTATGAAAGGAAGATTAGAATTTTGTTATTACATAAAAGCTAATAATAAAAAATTAAATTAAATCTAGTTAAATTTTGAGTTTTAGGTCAAAAAATGTTATGATAATGGACAGTCAAATAAATGATTGATAATGATAATGATAATAATATATATATATATATATATATATATATATATATATATATATATATATATATATATATATATATGCTTAATAAAAGGAAATTGGGTATAAATAGTAAACTGATTTGGAAAGGAGGACTAGAAACTTGGTTATTAAATATAATTGATTTTTATTTAGAATAGGTCAGAAGGATTTAATATTATTGGATGATATTGGAAATAGCTAACGAAATGCCATTATGTGGTTATGTTTTAAACTTTGGAATATTCTATGCAAAAGGACGTTAAAACAATTATAGTCAAATTAAAATTGAGGTATGATGATAGTCATATCTATAAATATAATTTGATTTAAAATATATGATTTGATATGAATTATATGTGATGGCTGTGGAAGAGATGAACAAAAGCATTTTGTAACCAATTGACACACTTTCTATAGTATGTAAAGAACGAGGATTCTTTGTGTTGTGTTTATGCAAAAATAAAAATTTTCAAAAAAATAAAAGAACTCTGTTTTCCCTGTCAAACATGACTATTTGGTCTTTGACTCATTAACGAAGTGATTAATTATTGCATTATACAGGCTATCTAACATTCACTGCAAACCATTTGGATTGTCAGCCAGTGACAATATCATTGTATGCATTCACATCTTCAGCTAGAGTAATATACTTCAAATTTTAACACAAGCACTCCTTACAGGTCTTCCTAAATGCATTAAACCAGTGGTTCCCAAAGGTTTTTTGGCCATGCCCCACTTAAAATCCTGATGCCCTCCCCCTCCCCAGCCTATAATTCTTTGTTTACTCAAAAAGTGAACTCTACTCGTGCGGACAAAGCCTAAAAGGCCATTAATTTGGTTTAACCAAGGTTCAAATTGCCCCCATTAAAAATCAAATTGCCCCCCCCCCCGGTGGGGCATGGAGCGCATGTTGGGAACTACTGCATTAAACACTCAAGGAATGTCATATATTCTTATTTTATTCTTCATTCTTTCTTAAATTTTCAGGCTGACTTCATAACCAGCCAGTTTACTGGTGGAAAATAAGGAATTTAAGAATGCTATGTAAGAATGTTTTTTAGGACCACTTTGCAAACTAGCATACAGTGGGACTGGATGTCCCGCATCTAGTTACAACCAGCGCAGAGGCACTGAAGACATTTAGAAAGATGATCCTTCCTTCCCCATCCCCTTTTGCTTGGACAGGATTAAAATGGTCATGCTGCTTCCAAGAGAGATTTTGTTCTTCCTTCTGCTCGTGTCAGAATGCCATTGATGTGAAGCTGCTTTGAAAATTGTGATGACAGCTGCGATGTGTGGCTACTGGTGGCCCTGAGGGACATCAGCAAAGCCACTTGGTACACGCTCAACTATTCGGCTTTGGGTTCTTTCTGAGAATGAAAACACAGGAAGTGAGGAAATGTATAAATAAATAGCATGTATAAATAAATAACAGGCTGTGAAACTACCAATTGTCTGTCTTCTATTGTGTCGGATGCCTTCCACAAATGTCCAATCTATTCTCTAAAAAACAAAAAATCCTACCCAGTATGATTGTTGGCCATGCTGGCCAGGGATAGACAGAATCCAAAGGATGAGCAGCATTTAGGGAGCAAATTATAAGTGTACTATACACACCTAGTGCCAACCAGGGGTGGAATCCTCCCAGTTTGGCCCAGTTCGACCGAACTGGTAGTAAAAGCTTCGTCGGAAGCTCTTTTTTTTTGCTTTTTAAAGCGTTTTTTTCCTGCCTATTTGCCCGAACCAGCAGGAAAAAAAATGCTTTTAAAAGTGTGTGTGGTGGGGTGTGTGTGAAGGCTTCTGAGGATTGCACGGATCAGCCGTGAGCTGCGCAATCCTCGGAACCTTTCACACACACACCCCTGCTGAATTGGCAGGAAAAAAAATGCTTTAAAAAGCGAAGAAAAGTTGGCCACGCCCACCCAATCACATGACACCCCCAACAAGCCACGCCCACAGAACCAGTGGGCAAAAAAAAAAAATAGATTTCACCATTGGTGCCAACCATTGTATTCGGTGGTTGGGGATTTTTTGAAGACCCTGGCAGGGTGACCATTGTCTTCAGCTTTGGAGTGGTACCATCTCTGAACTCTTTGCTGATTTCTTGGCTAATAAAGCTCAATTTGACTAACACCTCCCACTGCAGCTGTTGAGAACAGAAACAGCGGTGTGGCATACGAGTAGCAGTGTGTTTCTGGGAGTAACAGGGCAGCTATCGTACAGCAATTACTTCTTTCCACAAATATTTTATACTCTAAAGTGGTTTTATTTTATTAACCCTTTTAATAGTAAGTTTGTTAAAGATTGCAATTGCAACAATAAAAGCTAATGTAAATTAAAAAGAAGAGAAAAATATTTATTTGTTTATTTATTTATTTATTAGACATATACCGTTTCATAGGGCTTTCAGCCATCTCTAAGTGGTTTACAATTTTTTTAGCAAATTGAGTCAGCAACTTGCCCCCACAGTCCGGGTCCTCATTTCACCCACCTCGGAAGGATGGAAGGTTGAGTCGACCTTGAGCCGGTGAGATTTGAACCGCTGAACTGCAGATCACAGTCAGCTAAAGTGGCCTGCAGTACTGCACCCTAACCACTGCGCCACCTCGGCTCACTAGAAGAAAAATAATAGAAGAATAGAAGAAAAATAATAATGAAAATGAAAGAAATATATAAAGAAGGGACTTCCCACTTGATCGCAATAAGCACAAATAGTCCTCAACTTACTGCCATTTGTTTAGTGACCATTCAAAGTTACAATGGCACTGAAAAAGGTGACCTATGACCGTTTTTCACACTTATGATCGTTGCAGCATCCCATTGTATGATCAAAATTTGGACCCTTGACAACTAGCTCATATTTATGATGGTTGCAGTATCCCAGGAAACAAACTATCACCTTTTGTAACCTTCTGACGAGTTAATGGGGAAGTCAGATTCATTTAACAATTGTGTTATTGTTAGGAATATAATCTAACGGTTGGGTTGACAATATATAAATCATGTAACAATGTTGTACCTGTTTCTTTAAATCATACTGTAAAATGTGATTGGTTGCTGTTTTCCTCAATCGGCCATAAGAGGGAGCCAGAATGACTGTTAGCTCTCTGTTTGTTAGATGCTGGGCTGATCTGATCTGAGTGTTTTGGAAGCTGGCTGTTAGAAAGTGCCGTGAGCTATTGTAAGTTTTGCAACTGTTAGCAAACTTTGAGTACCAGATTGATTATATGAAACTGGACTATGTTATTTGGATTATCTCTTAACTGAAAGACGTTGATGACTGACTGTCTTATCCGTGTATGACTTGGACTATTTGATGGACTCTGATACCTCTATTTCCACGAAAGTAAAAGCCTATTTAAACTGCAGTGTCTCTGTATGCTGATTTGTGTTCTCCAACACAACTCTCACAATGCTTCGCTGAACGTACTCGCTCTCTCAACGGGGAGCTTACTTAACAGTTACTAACTTAACAATTGCAGTGATTCACTTAACAATCATGGTAAGAAAGGTCATAAAATGGGACAAAACTAATGTAACAGCTGTGTCTCTCAACAACAGAAATTTTGGGCTCAATTGTGGTCATAAGGACTACCTGTTTAAATAATTTTAATAATGTATTTTGTCTTCTCTTAAAATACAACAGAATATCTGTTCTTCCCATATCCTATATTTTATCTATGAACAACAAATCCTTAAAAATTTGTCATTTCCATCCTGAGGTCAGCAAAATTCTGTCAAGAGTTACCAGATATAATAGCATTCTTATTTTAATTTTGATCAAATAAACCAACTCTATATTCCTTCCTGTTATGTCGAACAATCTTGATCTTTAATCCCTTCAAATAATTTCCCTAACTTGATCTTTTTTTCCTGATTTTCTTTGTTCTTTCTCAAAAAAAAAATTCAAAATGTTAACAAGCTTCTTTTGTAAATCCAGTAACAGAAAATTGCCCAGGTCACGCTTTTGGTATCTTATTTGTACAAGCCTTTTAATTAAGACATCAAATATTTCTTTTGTATGTCCAGTGTAACATCTTTTTCCATGTCATTCTTGTAGCCTGTCATGTAAGTCCACTTTCAAATCAATTTCACTTGATAGGTAAAACTTGTTCCTCTTCCGTAGCATCTTTGAAACATGGTCTGTCTAAGAGTCAGGCACTCTGGAAATTAACTTCTAGGTTCATTGTTCAAAACATCCATCAATGTTTATTTATTTAACATATATGCCATCCATCTCATCAAAGGCACAGTATGTCTAATTTTAAAATATTTTGCTTCAGTCTATAATTGTGAGTTGAGTTTGAATGTTCTTCTAATTTAATTATAATCTTTAGTTCCCTCTAGTGTTCAGCTGTTAAAGTCTTATCATATTTTTTTTTAAAAAAATCATTATTATTAATCCCAAAGTATTACTTCAAATTTTTCTGGATCCTTTGTTCATTTGTAACTTTCTAAAATCAATGTTTTAATTGTTCTTTTGCTATTTATTCCATTGATAAAAAAGAACAAATAGTTAGCTTTGATGAGTTATATAAAGTCTTTGGAAAGTATAGAACCAAAATACTTTTGCTCGGAATAATCATAAGCAGGCATGTGTTTTAACAGGAAGGATGACAAAGCCCTTGGGACAATATTGCTGCGTCCATCTTCCACTTTCCTTCCTATCAAGGAATGAATGTGATAAACAGTCTTGTAGTTCCTGCAAAAACGTTTCTAAAGTCATTTGAAATGCACTCAGTTTCATAGCTGGTGACTTATATACCAAGCAAGGAATAACTAAAGGGCTAATCAAAGAATCCCAGTGAGTCTCCCAAATACCTGCAGAATGCTTTTTCTTCACTCAATGCTGAGTAATATAACTAGCACTCCTAGTTCTGTGATAATTTTTAATTAATTCTTTTTCAGCCAAAGTTCATGTTTGGGTTTATAATGAATTTTGTATACCAATGAACTTTATACACCAATAGCGTGGGATGCGGTGGCTAAGTGGCTGAGACGCTGAACTTGTTGATCAGAAAGGTCGGCAGTTCAGCGGTTGGAATCCCTAGCGCTGCGTAACGGAGTGAGCTCCCGTTACTTGTCCCAGCTTCTGCCAACCTAGCAGTTTGAAAACATGCAAAAATGCAAGTAGAAAAATAGAAGCTGCCTTTGGTGGGAAGGTAACAGCGTTCTGTGCGCCTTCGGTGTTTAGTCATGCTGGCCACATGACCACAGAGACGTCTTCAGACAGCGCTGGCTCTTCACCTTTGAAACGGAGATGAGCACCGCCCTCTAGAGAGGCGAACGTCTATTACATATGTGCGAGGGGAACCTTTACCTTTATACCAATAGTATCAGTGTTTCACAATGTGTGTTCTCTTGCAATACCCCACAGCCTTCCTGCCTTCTCATATGGGTAGTCCTCATTTAGCAACCACAGTTAGGACCAGCAATTTGGTCATTAAGCAAAGTGGTTGCTAAGTGAAACTGCTGCTGTAGGAGATGGCCAGGCTGAGTCCAAGGGAGGGGTCAAACATGTAATCAGTCTCAAGTCCCTTCACGTACACAAGAGATCTTGGTCCAGCCTACCTTGAATTCCACTGACTTTTATCTACCGCCAGTTTGCTTTGACTGTTAGTAGTTCAGATTCCTATAGAGAACCTGAGCTTGCAATAAACCTTCATATTCATTTGAACTATCTGGACTTCCTGATTTTCTAGCCACTGTTCTTATGATCTTACTTCAGCCTTCCTCTGCTTTACAGGACTGCAAAGGCCATACATGTAAAGTTACTTTTTTACCACCATCATAACTGAGATGGTTGCTAAACGAGGCAGTCATTAAATGAGGACTACTGTACTAGAATGGAAAAATCTCATGAAATGTTGACGATGAAACAGTTTTGTTTTTTAATTACTTGGAGTACAATTGAAGGCAATCTTTGGGGAGGAATGTGGCTCCCCCCCCCTCACAATACAAAAACAACCACAAACTGACCACAAAAGCCATTAAAAACTTTAAAAACGGTCATATAGTGACCGTTCAAAATTACAACGGCACTGGAAAATGTGACTTAAGGCCATTTTTCATATTTACGACCTTTGCAGCATCCCCATGTGATCAAAATTCAGACATTTGGCAACTGGTTCATGTTTATGACCATTGTTGTGTCCCAAGGTCATGAGGTCATCTTTTGAGACCTTCTGACAAGCAAAGCCAATGTGGAAGTCAGATTCACTTAACAACTGGGTTACTAACTTATCAACTGCAGGGATTCACTTAACAATTGTGGTAAGAAAGGTTATAAGGAGCCGAGGTGGCGCAGTGGTTAAATGCAGCACTGCAGGCTACTACAGCTGACTGCAGTTCAGCAGTTCGGCTGTTCAAATCTCACCGGCTCAAGATTGACTCAGCCTTCCATCTATCCAAGGTGGGTGAAATGAGGACCCAGACTGTGGGGGTGATATGCTGACTCTGTAAACCGCTTAGAGAGGGCTGAAAGCCCTATAAAGCGGTATATAAGTCTAACTGCTATTGCTATTGCTAAAATGGGGCAAACCTAATTTAACAATTGCCTCTCTTAGCAACAGAAATGTTGGGCTCAATTGTGGTCCTAAATAGAGGACTACCTTTATTTTATTTTATTTTTATTTTCTTTATTTTTATTTTCTTTATTTTTATTTTCTTTATTTTTATTTTCTTTATTTTTATTTTCTTTATTTTTATTTTCTTTATTTTTATTTTCTTTAATTTTCTTTATTTTATTTTACTTTACTATTATTTTATTTTATTTTATTTTATTTTATTATTTTATTTTATTTCATTTAACATTTCATTATTTCATTTCATTATTTCGCCTTATTTCCTGCATTTATTACCAGTAATTCAGTGTGACGAACATATCCAACACACTTTCCTCTTCCTATTATTCCCATAACAACAACCCTGCGAGGCAGGTTGTGCTGAGAGAGAGTGACTGGCTCTAAGTCACCTAGCTGGCATGTCGGCAAAAGGAAACTCCTATTTCATTCTGAACTCAGAGTTTAATCTACTCTCCAATAATAATTATTATTATTGTCCCTAGAAAGCATTTCTCTTTTGCTTCCAGGAAGGAAGATATTTTCCTTTGAAAAATGTAATTCTCTTCCCCTTCCTCACTGTAGTGGTATTCACTGAATAGGTAAACGCATGAAGCAAACTCTCAGCTACAAGCATCCATGGCATAGTTAATGCATTATTATTGCTGTATTTAATTTTCCGTTCCTTGAATGCGGCCATATGGCCGAGCTCTAGGTGGCCTGCAAACCTAAGCCATAAAACAGTAAAACCATTAAACCATAAACCATGATACTGATTAAAATGAAGGATAGTGTACAGCCAAACAGATGGCAGGCAAAGTCCCGGAGAGGAGGAACTGATGTCGCGACGACATGACCTGTGAACTCGAAGTCCCGAGATCGCAGTCGATACTTTTGCCACTGAACAATCCCTATGGACCTAAACCGTTCCACAGAGATGGTGATCGGGAAGACTACATCTTGCTGATCTCAGGGACCCCGCAAAGTCCCTGATTGATCCAAGAGAAGTTCTTCTAGCCAGCGACATAAACCATGATACTGATTAAAATGAAGGATAGTGTACAGCCAAACAGATGGCAGGCAAAGTTGCAGATAATTAATCGCAAAGGGTTTGTTAGAATTAGCCACGTTTGAACAGCTTTCTAGAAAATGACTGAGGTAGAACCCTTTGTATATTGGTGACTCACTAGGACAGGGGTGTCAAACTCGATTTCATTGAGGGCCACATCAGGTTTGTGTTTAACCTCGGGGGGGGGCAGGTTGGGTATGGCCAGGGTGGGCGTGGCCAGCTTGACGTCACTTGTGTCGGGGCGCCTGTGGTGGCCCAAGCGCACGCAGCCCTCCCAAGCTCTGTTTTTGCTGGCAGAGGGTTGCAGGAGGCTGGCACAGCCAAAAATGGAGCTTAGGAGCCTGTTTTCACTGCAGAGGCACTCTGGGCCGGTCCTTCGCTGTTTTCAGGGCAGCCTTGCAGGCCAAATCTAAGCACCCCGAGGGCCACAGCCAGCCCCCAGGCCTTGAGTTTGCACTAAGAGAGCCACACCAACCTGATGGTCCCAGAGCTATCACAAACTTGATCTGACCTTGCAGAGCAGAATATGCTTCAGAGAAGGCTAATGGAGAAAAGAAATGCCAGCGTCATGCAGGGGGAAACCTCCTTTCTGAGCTAGTCCTTTGGGCTTTCAGGAGCCTTTAATTAACTGACTAATTTAATTCTTCCTTGGCAGCCTCTCTCTCTCACAGCCAACTAGAGAATTCTGGCATATGTTTCAGGAATTAACTGGCTTGTGAATGTCTTTACTTTAAAGACCAACTTGATAAAGTGAATGCTTGGACCGAGATGTTCTAGCATTTCCTTGGCCTTTGAAGGAATTTATCCATTTAGAAGGCTTGGAACGGAACTGAAGTTAGTTGCAGGAGATATCCAGACATACTGGATCCAACACAGGCGAAAGTAGTTATAATGGCCTCTGGCAATTAAATGAAAGAATGACCCACAAAGGACAATTACCCTGAGTGGCGCCAACTGAATCCAATCCAGAAGCTAGCAACAGACTTTTTTTTTTCAAGGAAGCCTGTGCCTATGTGATGGTTAAGAGCAGGGATGGGATTGCAATAGCAATAGCAGTAGACTTATATACCGCTTCATAGGCCTTTCAGGCCTCTCTAAGCGGTTTACAGAGAGTCAGCATATTGCCCCCAACAATCTGGGTCCTCATTTTACCCACCTCGGAAGGATGGAAGGCTGAGTCAACCCTGAGCCGGTGAGATTTGAACCGCTGACCTGCTGATCTAGCAGTAGCCTGCAGTGCTGCATTTAACCACTGCGCCACCTTGGCTCAATCATTGAAAAATGTTAGCAACCAGGTTTCTGCCCAATTGCTGGATGGACGTGGCCATGGTGGGCATAGCCTATTAGGCCTCCTGCACCACAGTCGGGGGGGTGTTTCACCCTCCCCAGGCTCTGGAGGCTTTCCTCGAGCCTCCAGGAGGGCGAAAATGCCCCCCTGAGCTCTGGAGGCCCTCTGGAGGCCCGCCAAAGGCCAGAAACAGGCCCATTTTCAGACTACTGATACTTCTGGTAGGCCAATTTTTCTCCCTCCCTAGGCTCCGGAGGCTTTCCCCGAGTGTCCAGGAGGGTGAAAACATCCTTCCCCAGGCTCCAGAGGCCCTCCAGAGGCCCGAAACAGACCAGTTTCTGGACTTCTGTGAGACCCATTTTTTTGCCCTCTTAGAGCCTCCGTGTGGGCCATGCACTTACCTGGCATGATGAACGAGCCGTGTGGAGACTCCTGGGAGGGGAGGGTGAGGGTGGGTGGGGCCAGCCAGTCCTTGCAACAACCGGTTCGCCTGAACCAGTGCAAACCGGCTGAATCTGGCCCTTGGTTAAGAGGACTAAGGCAAATTCCACAGCAAAGGAAATAGAATACAGCAGTGCTTCTCAAAATTAGCAATTTGTGGTCTTCAACTCCCAAAATTCCCCAGTCAGCCTTCCAGTTGCCACAGTTGAGAAACACTGCAATGGAAGACTCAAAAGCAACCTAGAAGCCTACAGAAACAGATCACAAGTACACCTGGCTTAGTACTGCTGCCAAAGTAGCTCATCCAGGAGATTTTTCCAGCCGTACCTGGAGATCCTGGATATTAAAATCTTCACCTTCTTACAAAAAGTCCTGGCGCTGAGTTAGTGTCCTTTCTTGAACAGTAGAAAAGGGAATGAAATTCTAGACAAGAAAGAGTAATTCCAATTGTCTAGCCAGAGCCCCAAGTGGAAACTCAAGTTCTTCCATGCTTTTTTTGATGACCCATTTTAGGGTCTCACTTATTTTGCCAAGTTGGAAAAAATGAATGAAAAATTGGAAAATAACACCAATGAAGTTGAAGCTGCTACACTGTATTTTCCATGGAAGCTTTGCAACAAAAGCTAATGACATGTGGATCAATCCTTCCTAATCTGCTATCCCTTCTAAGTGGGGGAGTCCCTGGGGATCTCACTCCGCTAGTCATTGTGACTATAGGAGGTGATGCTCATCTCAGTTGCTGTCTGAAGACATTTCTGCAGTGATGTGGCCAGCATGATGTCACGGAGTGCTGTTACCTTCCCACCAAAATGATTCCTATTTATCTGCTCGCATTTGCATGCTTTTGTACTCCTAGGTGGGCAGGAGCTAGGATGAGGACGGGAGCTCACCCTGTCACGTGACACTCGGGTCTTGAACCTGGGTTGTTGGTTTTCCAGCCGACAAGTCTAGTGTCTTAACTGCTGGGCCATCACAGCACCCAGCCCTTCTAAGAAGTATTGGGATTGCAATCTCTGTCTTCCTTGCTTAAACACTGCCTGCTCCTGTCTACATTTCAGTCTGAGATTGTTGGTTTTCATAGTCTATCTCAGTGATGGCTAACCTTTTTGTTGTTGTGTGCCAAACGTGTGTGTGCGCGCATGCACATGCCCACACCCATAATGCAATGTGCGTGTGACATCCCCCCTGCACCCTGCCAAGTGCACATTCATGTGTGACCCCACCAAGCTCCCTCTCCCCCCACGCATGCACACATGACCCCATGTGCCCCATTTTGAGCCTAGCAGGCCTCCCTAAAGTCTTCTGGGACCAAAAATGGGGCACGGGAGTGTGTGCCCTGCATGTGTGTGTGTGACCCCACACACATTCGTGTGTGTCTCCCACATGTGCCCCAACCCCCTCACATGCGTGGCAGAGATTCAAAAATCAGCTGGCCAGCGGGAAG
This sequence comes from Thamnophis sirtalis, assembly GCF_051295495.1. Classification (NCBI taxonomy): domain Eukaryota; kingdom Metazoa; phylum Chordata; class Lepidosauria; order Squamata; family Natricidae; genus Thamnophis; species Thamnophis sirtalis. Next base: position 15,633,005 of record NW_028261386.1, on the reverse strand, counting down.
TGTACACACATGCGCAGTGGCGCTGAGCTGGGGTGACGGCTCACTTGCCCAACCTGTGGCTCACGTGCCATAGGTTCGCCATCCTGGGTCTATCTGCTCTCTGGCTGCTCGGGTTTGTTCAGAGTACTTGTGAATGGATAGCAGTGATCTAGCTCGCTATAGGAAAACTCTATGGGCCAGGTCCATGCATTTGGACCTCCATCCCACCTGTTCTTGGTAGAACATGGGGATTATTTACAATACAGATGTTCCTTGACTCATTGGTTTCGTGATTGTTAGGTAAGCTCTCCTTTGGGAGAGCGAGTACGTTCAGCGAAGCGTTGTGAGAGTTGTGTTGGAGAACACACAAACCAGCTTACAGAGACACTGCAGTTTAATTAGGCTTTTACTTTTGTGGAAATAGAGGTATCAGAATCCATCCAAGTCATACACGGATAAGTCAGTCAGTCATCAATGTCCTTCAGTTAAGGGATAATCCAAATAACATAGTCCAGTAATCATATAATCAGTCTGGTACTCAAAGTTTGCTAACAGTTGCAAAACTTACAATAACTCACGGCACTTTCTAACAGCCAGCTTCCAAAAATACTCAGATCAGATCAGCCCAGCATCTAACAAAACAGAGAGCTAACAGTCATTCTGGCTCCCTCTTATGGCCGATTGAGGAAAACAGCAACCAATCACATTTTACAGTATGATTTAAAGAAACAGGTTACATGATTTATATATTGCCAACCCAACCATTAGAATTATATTCCTAACAGTGACCATTCAAAGTTACAATGATACTGAAAAATGACTTATCACAGTTTTTCACCCTTATGGTCATTGCAGCATCTCCAGGGTCACATAATCGCTTGGCAACTGGCATATATTTGTGATTATTGCAGTGTCCTGCAGTGTCCTGTGATCATCTTTTGTGTCCATCTGATAAGCAAATGGGGAAGCCAGATTCCCTTAGTAACCATATTACTAACTTAACGACAGCAGTAATTCACTTAACAACTCTGGCAAGGAAGGCCACAATGTAGGGCAAAACTCACTGATCAACTGTCTTGCTTAGCAACAGAAACGTTGGGCTCAGTTGTTGTTGTAAGTTGAAGACCACCTGTGTATGTTTTCTTAATTTGTGCTCTCTCTGTAAACCTTCTCCTCCACATTCATTAGAGATCTCAGTATAATCCCAAAACACATTCAAGGGGAGAACAAAATTGCATTTCATTATAATCATTCTGAGAAACCAGATATTCTAAGCAAAAGGAAAAATAATTATTGTGCATCATTATTTTGGAGATTTCAATATAATGATCCAATGCTTGTGAAGTGTTGAAAGGGGGTTTAATCCAGATGGCAGAGATTCGTCAGGGTCTGGGAGAGACCTAAATTGAACTGGATGCTGCCTTGACAACAGCTAGAGCCTAAATGAGCACTCCGCAAAAAAACGAAAGTGGTGTTTGCAGGAATGTAAAGCTTCAGATTTTCCCAGCCAAGGCAGCGTTCACCAATTAAGGTGAAAACTTCCAAGTGGGATTGAATGCAGCTCCCACAATGCTCAGCTAGCTTGTACATAAAATTGATGCAAGGGTTGCCTTTCCAATTATACGCATTTTGGTGTATATCTCTTCATGGGAAAATTGCATCACAAAATTTAGTATGTATTTCAAGGCATAATTCTCATTCGAAGAGTACAAGGCTCATCTACTCTGAAAGGTTGTTGCAAAACGATCAAAAGAAGAGCCTTCTCTGTGGTGCCCCCCCCCTTCTTTTGGAACATCATCTCTGAAAAGATTAGGTTGGCCTCCACCGGGCCAGTCTTTCACAAGGCTTTGAAGACCTAGGAAACCCAGAATGGGATGGAGTCAATGGTGGGATTCAATTTTTTTTTACTACAGGTTCTGTAGATGTGACTTGGTGAGTGTGGCAAGGGTTGGTGAGTGTGGTTTGGTGGCGTGGCAGGGGAAGGTTACTGCAAAATCCACATTCCCTCCTGATCAGCTAGGACTGAGTAGAAGGGGGCAGGGGCAGTCAGAGGTGGTATCAGTGGTGGGTTGCAGGCGGTACGTCCCGGTACGGGTGTACCGAAGCCTGCCCGGAGCACCAGATACCGTTCCGGTACGGCGCTCCGGCAGGCCCACCCACTCACCCGAGCTCCTTACCGGTCTTTTAAGGCTTCTGCTCTTGCATGCACGCGCACGGCGTGTAAAGCGCCTGCGCAACGCTCCCCTGAGCAGCTGGAGCATTGCAGGGGCTCATGGAGGCACTAAGATGCATGCGCGTGCTGTGCACATCCATGTGGATGCCACCGGGCCCGTTCCAACCGTACCAGTTGGAACGGGATCTGGAACCCACCACTGGGTGGTATTTACCGGTTCTCCGAACTACTCAAACTTTCCACTACCGGTTCTCCAGAACTGGTTAGAACCCGCTGAGTACCACCTCTGGATGGAGCCCATCAAGTGTTTCCATAGCTGGCCATGGGTTTGAAGTCCATAAGTCTTAAAAGTTGTCAGGTTTGGAGATCTTTGTGTTAGGATTCCAAGTAATACACTCATAGCAAACAAAACTCTGAGGCAGATAAATTCCTCAAAGGATATATCATATTGGCACAGTTCTGGTGAAAACAAACTCTGAAGGTTCCTGCTTTTTTCTTTTAGAAGTAAGTAAAATTAAAAGGTTTACTTTTAAAAGTAAAAGTTTTTTCCCCTTTCCCAAACAGTCACATGGTCCAATTGAGGTGCTGTCTGGTTGCCAGGTAACATCAATCCTTCTCTCTCTGACCAGATTTGAGAATGTCCTTGGTTCCCAGGAGAAAGTATTTTGTTTTGGCGACAAAATCCCAACTATCGCTATGCCCCCCCCACCCTATCCCTCAGCTACAGTGTGGCAACACTGGAGCTTCAAAATGGCTTTCACCAGGTCAGCTTCAGGGTTGACACTCTCATCTAATGTTCCCCAGATATTTTGCAGCCCATAAATCCTGGTTGTTGCATATAACAGTCAGATCTGATGGACCTGTATCCCATCAATATCTGAAAACATCAAGTTATCTACCTTCCTTCTGACAACTTTTCAAACAAATCTGCCTTTTGTAAGGTAGGATACAAGGTGACCATCATAAATAGCATCATGGCAGCTCACAACTTCAAATCTCATCCAACAAATGCTCTGTCTTACACATTGGCAACAAAAATCAGAACACCAAATACAAATTGGGCAGATACCTCGTAGACGACCCTCACTCTGTCAAGGACCTTGGAGTACTCATTTCAAAAGATCTAACCTCCAGAGCTCACTGTGACAGCATTGCCAAAAAGGCATTAAGAGTTGTTAACCTGATTTTGCGAAGCTTCTTCTCCGGTAACATTGTACTGCAAACCAAGGCATACAAAACCTTTGCCAGACCAATCCTCGAATACAGCATGTCTGCCTGGAATCCACACTATATAATGGACACTAATACAATTGAGAGAGTCCAGAGGTATTTCATGAGAAGAGTCCTCCACTCCTCTACTCTCAATTGAATACCTTATGCCTCTAGGCTTGACTTTTTGGATCTGGACAACCTAGAACTACACTGCCTATGGTTTGACCTAAGCTTAGTACACAAAATTGTCTGCTACAACGTCCTACCTATCAACGGCTACTTCAGCTTCAACCACAATAATCCACGGGCAAACAATAGATACAAACTCAAGGTTAACTGTTCCAAACTTGATTGCAGAAAATGAGACTTCAGCAACAGAGTGGTCAACGCCTGGAATGCTCTACTTGACTCTGTTGTTACATCCTCAAACCCATAAAACTTTAACCTTAAACTGTCTACTGTGGACCTCACCCCATTCCTAAGAGGTCTGTAAGGGGCTGTGCATAAGCGCACTAGTGTGCCTACCGTCCCTGTCCTATTGTTCCCATTTATTTGTACACATTTCTTATGTATATACTTATGCCTGCTTATACTTATATGTCTATATGTTATATTCATACTTATACTTGTTTTCTCATACATGCTTGACAAACCAAATAAAAATAAATAAAAGTAGGCAAAGCATGTACTTAATCAGCAAATCAAGGGTGGCCGTATTCCTATCAGAGCCAAGGTTCAACCAAACTTCAGAACAGACCTTCTGAACTCTGCTCAGAATTATAACTCAATTTAATTTGTCAAACCCTGAATCATCCTGAAGGAGGCCCAGAGTTGTGAACCATCCTTAATTTTAGCAGGTGGACTGCTCAAGAGATCTTATGGCATTTCAGGTCAAGGAGAAGATCAGATACAAATTCAGGAAATAGAAGGGCTTGATGGGCTGTGGCACTTTAAAGGCTGTATAAAAATTAACATCCATAACTGGGCTTGGATTCAATTGAGTTTGTCATCTATATTGCTGAACAAATGTAGGGTGTTATATGCTAACCATTAGAGAGTGCAGGCCAGTGCCAAAGGCAAGAGAGAGAGATGGTCTTTACAAATTCGAAGACACAGCAATTTTCTTAAATAGGTTTCATTGTTACTTGATAAATATATTTTTATCCCACCCTTCCCCCCCCCCAAAGAATGCAAGGCAGCATATTCTTATCACCTTTCTCCCTTGAAAAAGAGCTTTGGGTGGCAAAGGTGGGTTGAGAAAGACTCTTCATTTCCATTTGTTATGTTCTGTTGTTGACGATCAGTTCTCAGCATTTTTGGTTGGATGTCTTGGTTTCAAAAGTTTTATTTCTTTTAAGGCAAACATTTCATTATTCCTCAATCAGTAAGACATCGAAGTACAATTTTTTGTATGTCAAAATAATTCTAGTTTACCACCAAATTCTTGTCTAGCCTAATATATACCCCTCCCTCCCTCTACCCTCTCCCCCAACCCCCCTCCACCTTCCCCCCCCCCGACTTTCCAGAACCCGTACACGGTATGGATTTCTAACAAACACAGTCTAAAATCTGTTGAGGAAAAAAAAAAATTAATAACATTCTACATTGATCTTAGCTTCTTCTTGCTGAACCAACTTTGAACAATTTAAATAATTTCTGATCTTAAGCATAGGCTAACTGGAATTTCTTGGTCCCATATTTATTTTGTATATAGTCAATCCAAATATCGGCATATCTTAAAGATCACTCAAATGAGAGATATAAACGAGACTGGATGTCTTAAGACATTGACACCAGAGGTGGTATTCAGCCGGTTCTCTCCGGTTCGGGTGAACCAGAAGCGGCAGCTGCGGGAGGCTCTGTCCCCCCACCCTCCAACATAATGCACAAGCACTGCGCATGCGTGGCACACGTTCACATTTGCAAACCGATAAGGAAGATACGTGAATCCTACTGCTGATTGACACACTGTTAAAGTCAATTAATATGGATTAGGGACCAGGACAGTTGCCTTATATGAGTCAAACAAGACTGCAAACTGGGGGTTTTGGACTACCCAAAATGTTTGATGTGACTCATAGCAATCAAAGGCATTCTTCTTCTGTAATGAATCCATGCCCACAAAGAGCATACTTGAGTCCAGGTTGACTCTTCCTCATCTTGCCTCTCAAGTCATGTTAGCTACTTGCGGGTAATAGTTTATAGTTAATTTTAGTTAATGATTTTATACTAGTAATAAATAATTTTATACAATTAGTTACAGAAATGCTGAAAAAAGGCCAAACAGTATAAATACTACAGGAAGTCTTCACTTACTACTACAATTAGTACCATAAATTCTGTTGCTAAGCAGGGTAGTTGTTAAGTAAGTCAGGCTAGATTTTACAGCCTTTTTTCGTCATGGTTATTTATTTATTTATTTATTTATTTATTTATTATTTATTTATTTATTTATTTATTTATTATTTATTTATTTATTTATTTATTTATTTATTTATTTATTTATTTGACTTTTATACCGCTTCATAGGGCTTTCAGCCCTCTCTAAATGGTTTGCAATTTTTTTTAGCAAATTGAATCAGCAACTTGCCCCCACAGTCCGGGTCCTCATTTCACCCACCTCAGAAGGATGGAAGGCTGAGTCAACCTTGAGCCGGTGAGATTTGAACTGCTGAACTGCAGATCACAGTCAGCTGAAGTGGCCTGAAGTACTGCACCCTAACCACCTCAGCTCATATGGTTAAGGGAAGGGAAGGGAACACAACAGAGCAAAATAGCAGAGTTGGAAGGGACCTTGGAGGTCTTCTAGTCCAACCCCCTGCCTAGGCAGGAAACCCTATACCGTTTCAGACAAATGGCTATCCAACATCTTCTTAAAGACTTCCAGTGTTGGATCATTCACAACTTCTGGAGGCAACTTCTGTTCCACTGATTAATTGTTCTAACTGTCAGGAAATTTTTTCCTCAGTTCTAAGTTGCTTCTCTCCTTGATTAGTTTCCACCCATTGCTTCTTGTTCTACACTCAGGTGCTTTGGAGAATAGCTTGGCTCCCTCTTCTTTATCTCAGTGTTCCTGAGATATTGGAACACTGCTATCATGTCTCCCCTAGTCCTTCTTTTCATCAGACTAGACGTACCCAGTTCCAGCAACCGTTCTTTATTTAATCATGTGGCTGTTATGCCAATCCAGTTTCCTCCCCTGACTTTGCTTATAGGAAGCTGGCTTGGAAGGTCACAAATGGTGGTGACAAGAGTCCAGGATGCTATAATTGTCATCAATACATGCCAGCTGCCAAGTGCTCAAATTTTAATCGTGGGACCAAGTGAATGCTGTGGTGGTTGTTAAGCTGTAAGTGTGAAGACTGGTCTTCATTGGTGTGAAGAAAGGTAATTTTTTTCCAATGCTGTTGTAACTTCAAATGGTCCTTAAATGAATTGCGGGCTACCTGCAATCAAGAACACAAAAACAGTTTTAACCGTCTGCACAAATTGCCACGGAAACACGAAAAACAGAAACAACAGTAACAGCTGCAATAGATGCTGTATAAAACAACAATAAAGTAGGAGCAAAATGCCCAAGTTCTAAAATACCAAAATGGTTATTGAAATACACAAGAAAATAAAATAAAGCTGCATCTAGGGTTGAGCTCATCATAGAAATACCAGTTGAATATTTTTGGGAGAGCATGTTTTATATGTGAGGACATATAGAAAATGCTTTTTCTCTGATAACTACCTGCCTTGTTTCATTGGATGGGATATCTGGACATGAAGATGTTAGGATCCCAGGAGGATAATACTGGTGTTGGGGGGATACTCTTTACATCTAGCTATGGACAATTTTTTAAGAGTTATGGTATTACAGTGGTTAGAATGTAGTATTGCAGGCTAACTCTGCTAACTGCCAACAGTTCGATCCGGACGGGCTAAATGCTGACTCCTTCCATCCTTCTGAGGTCGGTAAAATGAGGACCCAGATTATTGGGCGCAATATGCCGACTCATCATGGGATGCGGTGGCTCAGGATGCTGAACTTGTCAATCAGAAAGGTTGTGCAGTTCGATGGTTCAAATCCCTAGCACAGTGTAACTGAATGAGCTCCCGTTACTTGTCCCAGTTTCTGCCAATGTAGCAGTTCAAAACCATGTAAAAATGCAAGTAGAAAAAATAGGAACCACCTTTGGTGGGAAGGTAACAGCTCCTTCAGCATTTAGTCATGCTAGCCACATGACCACAGAGACGTCTTTGGACAGCGCTGGCTCTTCAGATTTTAAACGGAGATGAGCACCGCCCCCTAGAGTCGGGAATGACTAGCACATATGTACGAGGGGAACTTTACCTTACGATGACTCTGTAAACCATTTAGAGAGGGCTGTAAAACACTGTGAAGCAGTATATACTGTAAGTCTAATTGCTGTTGCTTTTGCTATTTTAGGAGAGCTTTCTTTTCCAATTCTCTGATCTGACTAAGTGATAACTGGGGGATTGGATAATGAATATAACATAAATCAGCTGCTATCTGATCCCAACACTTCAAGCTTCCTAAACCAGTGACCAAAGTCTCACAGATTGGGTGGAAAACTGAGAGTTGCAGTCTATCAGAGAGGAGTTCAGCCTACAACATCTGGCAATCTGATGACTCTGATCTGTAAAACGAACATGAGATGTCATTTTTCTTCTGAACCGTTGGAAGATTGGCATTCCCACAGCATCCAAAGATCTCCACTTTGAAGTCAGAAACCTAAACTGACCTCATATGCGAGCCCCTCATTTTTTTCCCCCCTTCCTCAAATTGTTCCTTCAGATCTCCCTGCCCGCTTACAATTCTTCTTGCCCTCCCACTGCAAATCCTAGCAACATAAACACTACGGGACAAATTTATCACAAAGAAAAATGTGCAAGACAGAAATCAGCCTCAGTCAGGAACTGAAGAGTTGATCATAGTAGAGGAACAAGCAACCTAATTACAGCACTCAGGGATGTGAACAGTTGGAGGTGGGTGTCCCATGCTGAGTAGCTGGATACCCAGCCATGTGGACATGTTTCATATGGTACTTTTTCCCTTTGTTTCTAAATGCCTAATGTGCAACCCATGCTGGGAAGCTACATCACGTAACCTGGTGCTTTTGAGACTCCAGCTCTGGGGTGAAATGCTCTGAAGTCTGCTACTGGTTAGTTTTGCATGCGCACTTCATACGCACGTGCGCCAAATGCATGTTTTGTGCACATATGCACTACAGGCGCTAAGAAGCCTTTTCTGAGTCTGCAAAGGTAAGTGGAACAGCGAGGGGTGGGAACAGCTGTGCCGCGAGATTTACAGTAGCTAGAAAGCAGGATTTCCTGCTTTCTAGCGAATATAAATCTTGCAGCACAGCTGATTGTCGCACAGCTGATCGTTGGAACTTTTAAAAACTTTTAAAGCATTTTCGCTCGAACCAGTAGTAAAACAAGGGCTTTAAAAAGATTTTTTAAAAGTTCCGATGATCAGCTGTGCGACAATCAGCTGTGCTGCAAGATCGTTGGAACTTGTTTGTTTACTTTTTAAAGCATTTTTTACTATTTATTCGCCTGAACCGGTAGTAAAAAAAATGCTTCAAAAAAGTTTTTAAAAAGTTCCAATGAGCAACTGGGCAACAATCAGCTGTGCTGTGCAATCGCTGGAACTTTTTAAAAACTTTTTGTTTAGCATTTTGTTTACTACCGGTTCGGGCGAACTGGCCCGAACCGGTAGCATTTCACCCCTACTTCAGCTGCCAGAATTCCCAGACACCAATGGTGCTGGTTTGGCTTTCTGGGAGATGTAGTCTCCCAGGACTTAAAAGTCAGGAAAGGCTGTTAACAACGAAGTGTGCCTTTTCAGAAGATTTTGAAATGCAAACAATCCCTATGCCATCCTCAACTCTCTACCTCATCCTGCCCACCAAAGAAGATTTTTTTAAAAACCTACTAGAAATGAGAGAGTGGAAAAATTAAAGAGAAAAACACTCCTTGCGGATTTTTGGCCAAGTGGTGTCTGGAGTTCATTCAAATGTAATCCATTTTCTGCCTCCTTGTCTGCATCCTAGCATTTGCTGACTCATTTTGAAGGAACTTCCTGTGCTCTACACGGTTTAATTAACTGTGTGGAATCTTTCAAACAGCCTTTCGAGGACTACCAAGATTACAGCACCCTGAATCCCAAACCCTATGCCAACTTCCATGGCAATGGAAATTCTATTTCTAACCCATCTGGAGGACACCAGGTTGCAGAAAACCAGCTCTTTATTCTCTCCTCAGAACTTGAAGAACGTTGGGAAGGACCACAGCAGAATGGAGAGCACTGCAGACATGATAGCAGTCTTCCAATATCTCAGGGGTTGCTACAAAGAAGAGGGAGTCAAACTATTCTCTAAGACACCTGAGGGCGGGACAAGAAGCAATGGGAGGAAACTAATCAAGGAGAGAAGCAACTTAGAACTGAGGAAAAATTTCCTGACAGTTAGAACAATTAATCAGTGGAACAGAAGTTGCCTCCAGAAGTTGTGAATGCCCCAACACTGGAAGTCTTTAAGAAGATGTTGGATAGCCATTTGTCTAAAACAGTATAGGGTTTCCTGCCTAGGTAGGGGGTTGGACTAGGAGACCTCCAAGGTCCCTTCCAACTCTGCTATTGTATTGTATTGTATTGTATTGTATTGTATTGTATTGTATTGTATTGTATTGTATTGTATTGTATTGTATTGTATTGTATTGTATTGTATTGTATTGTAACCTACTTCAGATACCTCAGGTGCTGTGGAAAATTTGTATCTGAGAACTCAGCGATGTAGGATTGATGCATCTGCAAATACAATATCTCCTGTTAGAATACCAGATGCCCTGGAGTAATTGTGAGAAAGAAGTTTACTTTTCTTGCTTTACATGTAGTCTTTGATTTACAACAGTTCTGGGAGTTGAAGTTCACACATCTTAAAGTGGACGAGGTTCAGGAACATTGGCCTAGTAGCAAAACAGCCGGGCTTTTTGAGCAATCCTGCAAGTTTTCCAGTAGAAGATGAGCCTATGATCTGATCCATACCTGGTCAATCATGGCCTATTTCAAATGCACCTTTCCTACTCAGGTGAAGTTTTTCACTTTTTGCTCTTCAGAGAAGTAAAGGTAAATGTAAAAGTTCCCCGCACACCAGTTGTGGGTTCCAGAACCCGTTGCAACTGGTACAGTGCAATGTGGCTGGGCTTCCACCACATGCATGTGTGCAGTGTGCGCACAGCACACGCATACATACTTAACGCCCGTGACACTCCGTGACGCCTCCGCAACGCTCCAGCTGCTCAGCGGAGCGGAGCGAAGCCCCGATCAGCTCAAATACAGGTAAGGAGTGTGGTCGGGCGGGCGGGTGGACCCTCTGGAGCACTGTACCAGAACGGTACCTGGTGCTACCAGCAGGCACCGGTACGCCTGTACTGGGGCGTACCGGTTGTATCTCACCACTGCCTCACACATATGTGCTAGTTGTTCCCGATACTAGGGGGTGGTACTCATCTCTGTTTCAAAGCCAAAGAGGCAGCGCTGTCTGAAGACATCTCAGTGGTCAAGTGGCTGGCATGACTAAATGCCGAAGGCACACGGAACGCTGTTACCGTCCCACCAAAGCTGGTTCCTATTTTTCTACTTGCATTTTTACATGTTTTCGAACTGCTAGGTTGGCAAAAGCTGGAGCGAGTAACAGGAGCTCACTCCGTTACGCAGTGCTGGGGATTCGAACCACTGAACTGCTGGCATTTCTGATCGACAAGCTCAGCGTCTTAGCCACTGCGTCCCCCTTCAGAGAAGTACCGAGTCCCAAATGGTGCCCTTCTCCTCCCCACCCGTGTCTCAGACTGAATCACCCACTTGACCTCCAACTGGCTGCTGCTTCCTCCGACACTCACCCACCATCTTCTGTGCAGCAAAGGCCAGGGTCGTGCAGCGCAGCCAAAATGGCTTCTCCTAGTAAAGGAGACCGGGGAACCTAGCAACATTGTTTTCTATATTTGCATCAGTTTTAAAGGATGAGAGAAAGGATGACACACTCTTCCGACAAGTGTGTAAATTCAGTACTGAGGCCATCTGAGCCTCCCACTCACCCTGTTAAAATTGTTTTCCCCCCCCTCCCCTTTCCTTTCTAACTGTTAGCTTTTGAGTGTCTCTATCACGGCCAGTGCTTCAGGCCCTAACGCAACCGGGGAAGGTTTGAGCAATGGCAATCCCTTGCTAGAAAAGGCACCCCTGCCAGAAATCAACAGTTTCTACTGTGTTTCCCTGAAAATAAGGCAGGGTCTTATTTTCTTTTGACCCCCAAAATAAGCGCTTGGCCTTATTTTTGGAAAGGTCATATTATTTTTGAGGTGCAGGAAGCAGCAAGCGTGGTCACCTCACGGCTGATGCTGTGTTGCCATATTTTTGGGGTAGGGTTTATTTTAGCACATGCACCCAAAAGCCCAATTGGGCTTATTATCCAGGGAGGTCTTATTTTCAGGGAAACAGGGTAGATGAGCAAAAAGAATCATCAGCAAGGAAATCAAGATTCAAACCTACCTGTTTTATGTCACAAGAATAGACCATAGTCTTCCTCAAAATTTTCATCCAGATGCGTGTCAGGGTACCATCTTTAAACAGGACCACCAGCACAGAAGCGGGAGGAGAGGTCGGCTTCATCCAAATTCTTGCTCAGGTTGAAGGAAATTGTAATCCAGCTCATCTATTTTATAGTTTTTATTATCATATTTCTTATCTCATGCAAATTACAATTTGACGGTTACTTTTGGAAGACTTCTAGGGGTCTCTCCCAAGGTTTCTGGATACAATGGGCTCTCATAAGGCCCTCCAATGGTCCCCACAGTGGTTAGAATGCAGTATTGCAGGCTAATTCTGCCAGCACTTCAGCAGTTCGATCCTGACAGGCTCAAGGTTGACTCAGCCTTCAATCCTACCGTGGTTGGTAAAATGACGACCCAAATTGTTGGGGTCAATATGCTGATTCAGTAACTGCTTAGAGAGGGCTGTGAAGCACTGTGAAGTGGTATATAAATCCAAGTGCTACTGCTATTGCTATCCCTGCCTAATAGCAATTCCACTGCATTTATCTCTCTCTGATAGATCTCCCCAGCTAGACTTTATCAAGACGTTAAGTCCATGGGGTTGAGCGGCTGATGGCATAAAGCACAGGTTGTGGAGCAAAAGGAAAATGATGGAACTCCACCAGAAGAATGCTGTTCTCAACTGGCTAAGGAAAGCCTGACATTTTTTCACGAAGGGGGTCCCCTGTTCCGTCTCTGCTATTGCTAAGTCAAAAATCAGCCTGAAATGGTGGAAAGCCAAGGGCGGGCTGCTACGGGTTTGCACAGGTTCGGGAGAACCCGTAGCTAACATTATGGCCAGTTCAGAGAACCTTCAAATCCCACATCTGGCTGGCTCTTCCCACCTTACCCCGCCCCTCCCAGGAGCCTCCACGCAGTCTGTTTTGGGTGCGAGGTAAGTGCAGGGCCTGTGTGGGGAGCAGGGATGAGTTCCAGCTTCTGCTACTGCCAGTTCGCTCAGGGACGCACTTCGCGTGCATGCACGCTTGATGCGCACTACACGTGCATGCACAGTAGTAAACAAATGCTTCTTCCGAAAGAACCGGTTCGGGGGCATGGCAGACTGAGTTACTACCTACTCGGCTGAACCGGTCCTAACTAGTAGGAACCCACCTCTGCTGGGGAGGCATTTTTCACCCTCCCAGATACTCGAGGAAAGTCTCTGGAGCCTGGGCAAGGCGGAAATGCCCCCCCCCCCGCCGTGGTCAGGAGGCCGACTAGGCCACACCCACCATGACCACGCCCACTCATTAACCGGGCAGAGAACCCATTGCTGAAAGTTTTGAAGCCCACTCCTGTGGAAAGCCATTGCTACTCAAATTGGACAATCCCTAACTTCATGACAATCCAACAAGACTCAGATTCTTGCACAGAACACCGTAGCCAGCATTAAACCCCTTGGGTCATTAAACACAATCCCAGTTCAGTGCATGAATGCAGATAAAAGTATCTCAGTCAGATGATTGCCGAGCTTCCGTGAACACATCCAGACAAGAGGAAACTACCATTTCATTGGGAAATCTTACATTTTAAAAATCTTATCAAAACTGTTATACAATATGCTAAACGAAAGTTACTTCTGAACAGAATGCAGAATAACAGAGTTGGAAGGGACCCTGGAGATCTTCTAGTCTAACCTCCTGACCAGGCAAGAGACTCTGTACGATTCTGGACAAATGGCTGTCCAATTTCTTCTTTAAAATCTCCGTTGATGGAGCACCCACAACTTCTGTAGGCAAGCTGTTCCGCTGATTAATTGTTCTCACTGTCAGGAAATTTCTCCTTAATTCTAGGTTGTAGCAGATGCAGCATGGAACAAGCTGAGCATCAGCCATTTGAGCAGCACATATCCAGCAAATGAGAAAGATGGGCAGCTATGTACATGTTTAAATAAATAAATAAATAAATAAATAAATAAATAAATAAATAAATAAATAAATAAATAAATAAATAAATAAATAAATAAATAAATAAATAAATAAATAAATAAATAAATAAATAAGTTCCTTCAACAGGCCATGGGGTTCTTGGAAAGAGCCACCTCATGGCTTCCTCATCATCTGGTTTGCGACATTGAATAGGAGCAGAAGGTCTTAGGAAAGCAGAAGCAGGAATTAGGAAGCAGCAGGTATGGTCAGTCTAATTCCTGTGGAGAAAGCATCAGAGAATGCTACAGTTAGGTCATTTGAGATCTAGGACAATATCTCCTGGGGAAGAAACGTTCGGAGAACCTCCAAATCCCACCTCTGGGTGGCCCCTCCCACCTTACCCCACCCCTCCCAGGAGCCTCCACGCGGTCTGTTTTGGATGCGAGGTAAGTGCAGGGCCTGTGTGGAGAGCAGGGATGGGTTCCAGCTTCTGCTACTGCTGGTTCACTTCTCGTGCATGCGCGCTTGATGCGTGCTATGCGTGCATGCACAGTAGTAAAAAGAAATGCTTCTGCCGATAGAACCGGTTCGGGGCGTGGCAGGCCAAGTTACTACCTACTTGGCTGAACCGGTCCTAACCAGTAGGAACCCACTTCTGGGCGGGGGGGGGAGGCAGTTTTCACCCTCCCAGAGACTCGAGGAAAGTCTCTGGAGCCTGGGCAAGGCGGAAATGCCCCCCCTCCTGCCGTGGTGCAGGAGGCTGACTAGGCCACGCCCACCATGACCACGTCCACCCTGGGAAAGAAATGTTTAGAGCAGTTTTTCTCAACCTTGGCAACTTGAAGTTGCGTGGACTTCAAATCCCAAATTCGTCAGCTAGCTGACTGGCTAGGGAATTTTAGGAGTTGAAATCCATAGATCTGTGATGGCGAAACTATGGCACGCATGTCACAGGTGGCACGAGGAGCCCTTTCTCTGGGCATGCGAACCGTTGTCCAGCTCACTTCCACCACGCATGCATGTGTGCCTCCCGCTGGCCAGCTGATTTTTGGGTCTCTGCTGAGCATGAGGGTGACGCACGTGCATGCGTGGGTTGGGTGGGGTAGCATGTGCATGTGGGGGGGGGCAGGGGGTCGTGCATGCATGTGGTGATGGGGGAGCACAGGGGTGGCAGCACCTCCCCCCGCACCCCATTTTTGGTTTCAGGAAGCTTCAAGGTGGCCTGCTAGGCCCAAAACGGGGCACTGGGGGGGAGTGCATGCATGGGGGGAACATGGAGGGTTGTGTGAACATGCCCAAGGCTGAAGGGTGCATTGCATTGTGGGTATGAGCACAAGTCCACATGCTATCACGCATGCACACCTGATTTTGGCACGGGGGGGATGGACAAAAGGTTAGCCATCACTGCCATAGATCTCCCAGTTACAAAGTTTGAGAAACAGTTGATTTTAGAGAAACAGAGGGGGGGGGGAATGGTAGACCTTTGATCAAAATACCCATCACATGTTGGCAGAAACCCAAGTAGGTTTGGTGGTACAAAAGGGTGCCTACCTTGGCCAAGGGATCTCTCCTACTGTGCAGATTTATTCTCTTCTTTTCAAACTATGAGCCAGCCATGTCCTGCAGCTGCCAAAAAAGCCAACACAGTTCTAGGCTGCATAAACAGAGGGATAGAATCAAGATCATGTAAAGTGTTAATACCACTTTATAATGCCTTGGTAAGGCCACACTTGGAATACTGCATTCAGTTTTGGTTACCACAATGTAGAAAAGATGTAGAGACTCTGGAAAGAGTGCAGAGAAGAGCAACAAAGATGATTAGGGGACTGGAGGCTAAAACATATGAAGAACGGTTGCAGGAACTGGGTATGTCTATTTTAATGAAAAGAAGGACTGGGGAGACATGATAGCAGTGTTCCAATATCTCAGGGGCAGCCACAGAGAAGAGAGAGTCCAGGTACTCTCCAAAGTACCAGAAGGTAGCAAAAGAAGCAATGGGTGGAAACTAATCAAGGAGAAAAGCAACTTAGAACTGAGGAGAAATTTCCTAACAGTTAGAATAATTAACCAGTGGAACAACTTGCCTCTAGAAGTGAATGCTCCAACACTGGAAGTGGTTGGATAACCATTTGTCTGAAACGGTATAGGGTTTCCTGCCTAGGCAGGGGTTTGGACTAGAAGACCTCCAAGGTCCCTTCCAACTCTGCTATTCTATTCTATTCTATTCTATTCTATTCTATTGCCATTCTATTCTATTGCCATTCTATTCTATTGGGTCCTGTCCTGTCCTTTGTGAGCAGTAGAAAATCTCGGTGGAGTCTAGTTAGGGAACCCACACTGAAATGGTTTAACATCTTTCCTATCCTGGAAGGAAAGACTTGTATGGTAGTCCATTTCTCTCCATTGTTGTTTATTTTATTGGATTTTTTAAAAAGTAGATTGCCTCCCATGTTTTCCCAAAACTAAAAAAAAAAGGTATTTTTATGGGCTCAGGTTTCTTTTGAGGGAAATCTCCTTTAACTGATGACAGACAATTAATTTTGTTACGTCCGTGTGCTATTCCTACAAAACACACGCACAATTCCCCACCTGTTTTTGCTGTACACCAGGCAAGGGTGTCCCCCCCCCATGTTGAGTGGTGGGAAGGAACACTGAGAAAAGAAATACCCACCTCCACTCTTTTGCCAAGGCTGAGCTGAGTCAACTCTTTTTCTAAAGGGCGGGGGGAATAATCTTCCTACTTTTCCTCTAAGCTATCCATCATCCTTTCAGCACTGATGGTGCTTCATGGCTCTGTGCAGCCAGAGGCTTTCCCGCAATCCAACCGCAGCCTGTGACTGGTGCCATTGCATCGGAAGCTCTTAATTCATCCTGGAAGCTGTGTGGGTTGGCATGAAGGTGAAGCAAAGGACAGGGCCGTCTCTTCCTCCAATGCCACATGTGCGCAAGCTGCAGCTTCAACTGGGCTGGGTGTTCCTGATAGGGATGGTGAAGCAAAACAACACCGCTATCCACTCAGCCAAATGTATCATCCTTGTTTGAAAGATTTCTTTTTTTCTCAACTTTGGTGGGCTTCAACTTGCAGAATTCCCCAGCCAACTGATCCTTCCATCAACAAACTCTTGGAGATTTATAGGAATTATGAATCAGTTAGAATGCACACATGTATTGCAGTGGTGGGTTACAACCAGTACGGACGTACCGGTGCCTGCCAGGAGAACCAGGTACCGTTCCAGTAAGGTGCTCCAGAGGGCCCACCCGCCCGCACGCCTTACAGGTATTTGAAGTTTTCAGGGCTTCCGCACAGGCGCACGGAGCACACAGCGCCTGCCCAACGCTCTGACGAGCAGCTGGAGGCGTCACGGAGGCATCACGGAGCATTGCGGGCGGTAAGTACGCATGTGTGTGCACGCTGCGCACATTCATGTACCAGTTGCAACGGGATCCAGAACCCACCACTGATGTATTCATGTTGTGAACTCCAGTATTCCTTCATCTTTAGTTAAGATTAATAAGAATTATAGGTAGTCCTCGACTTACAAACACAGTTGAGCCCTACATTTCTGCTCCTAAGCCAGTTGTTAAACGAGTTTTGCCCCTGTCAGAGTAATGAGGATTTAATAGCTGACCAGTTGCTGTAAGCCTGTAAACCTAGAGGATGAGTCAGCAGGGTTACTGCCACTTTAAGAAGCTGTATATATAAGGGAGGCCATATGAGGGTGACTCTCTCTCTCTCCTCCTGTTCTATCTCCATTGTAGTTCTCTGTGTAGCGTTGAAGATTGATTGATTGCCTAGTATTTGCCTGACATGTGCATGTATGTATACATAAGTCCTGCGTATAAACCACTGTGTGAAAGACCAAACCTCCATGTACTGTATTTTGTTCCTGGGTTGTCTCAAAATAGTAGTTCCGCTGTGCACACTCTGACAGCCCCATTTTACAATCTTTCCTGCCACAATCCTTAAGTGTATCACTGCAATTGTTAATTTACTAACATGGTTAAGTGAATCTTTCCGCCTCCCCCATTGACTTCAGAAGATCACCAAAGGGGGCCACATGAGCCTGGGACACTGCAACCGTCATTAATACAAGTCAGTTTCCAAGCATCTAAATTTGGATCATGTGACCACGGGGATACTGCAACAGTCATAAGTGGGAAACGTGGTCATAAGTCACTTTTTTTTCAGTGCCGTTGTAACTTTGAACAGGTCACTAAATGATCTGTTGTAAGTCGGGGACTACTTGTAGAGTATGGCATTGGGAAAAGTGATTGCGGAAATAAGCACAATATAAATCCAATGTATGCTTGTGGGATTTGATGGTAATCCGCTCCTCCCTTGGATGCAATCACTCCATTTCGCCCGGCATCTTCTGATAGGAATGTCTGCAGTAATAGAAGTCAATTGACCTAACATGATTCCCAGAAAAAGAAGCTTAAGGTGTCAAAAGCTATAAAAAGGATGATTTAATTATTCTTTGCTGGCAAAAGAAGCAGCTACCAGTAGCGGGCTGCAGCCAGTCTGTTTTCAGCCAATAATTTGCAATTGCCAATAGAAAACAAGCCTGCTCAGCTGCCAGGTCTGTTTTTGGCCAGTAAGAAAGGAACAAAATGTGCTTTTGCAGTGTTTGAGCTTGCGCAGTGATGCCACTATGGAGGCCCTGCTGATGCTGCATCACATGACACTGGCGTGTAAAGAAGGAGCTTACAGGGCGGTGTCACCACGAAGCTTACCTCAGTGTACCTCAATTCTTACCTCAGAATTCCGAATTCTGGGAGTTGAAGTCCACACACCTTCAAATGGCCACGGTTGGGAAACACGGCTATAACATGTCCCACTTTGCTGCAGCACATCTGATCTAGTATAGTGCTGGCATTTGTTTCTTGCACCTTGAATAGTGATAGCAGAAGTAAAAACTTCAGTTTATCCAGTTTCACACAGAAGGAGGGAGGAAGAGAAGGAGGGAGAGGGAGGGAGGGAGGGAAAGGGAGAGGGGGAGAAGGAGAGAGGGAGTGGGGGAGAGGGAGAGAGTGGGGGAGAGGGAGAAGGGGAGGGAGGGAAAGGGAGAGATTGGGGATGGAAAGAGGGAGGGAGGGGGAGGGAGGGGGAGGGAGGGGGGAGAGGAAGAGAGGGGAAGGGAGGGAGAGAAAGGGAAAGGGAGAAGGAGAGAGGGAGGGAGTGGGGGAGGGAGAGGGGGTGGGAGGGAGGGAAAGGGGGAGAGAGAGATTGGGGATGGAAAGAGGGAGGGAGAGGGAGAGGGGGGAGAGGAAGAGATGGGGAGGGAGGGAGATAAAGGGAAAGGGAGAGGGAGAGAGGGAAGGAGGGAGATGTGTCACATACTGGCCACGCTCACCCCCACAATGTGTCGTTGCGAGTGTGACACCCCTGTTCTACAATTTCTGTAAAAACAATACTCCTTCCTCCTTTCCCACTGGAAAAAAGTGACATGACCATTTTTCGCACTTCTAAATGTTGCAGCATCCCCATGGTCACGTGATCAAAATCCAGACCCTTGGCAACTGACTCATATTTATGACCGTTGCTGTGTCCCAAGGTCACATGATCTCATTTTGCAACCTTCTGACAAGCAAAGTCAGCGAGGAAGCCAGATTCCCCTAACAACCAAGTTACTAGGTTAACATCTGCAGTGATTCGCTTAACAACCGTGGCAGGAAAAGTTGTAAAATGGGGCAAAAACTCATTTAACCACAGTCTCACTTAGCAATTGAAATTTTGGGCCGAATTGTGGTTATGTAATTTGAAGAGTACCTGTAATGCAGCCTTCAGAAAGGAGGTTTCTTTCATACAAACCTTTCCCCTACTTCATGGGTAGATAGTAGGGGAAAGGTTTGTATAAAAGGTGCATGTGCAAATTTGCACAGAGATGCAAATAGAGAAATATTGACTATACGGTCTTTCAAGAAGAATCCAAAAGAAAGCATATGTACATTTGCATGAGCAAATATGAACAATTAATGAGAAATTGAATACCTTGCATCTGGGTATGGAATCATTTAAGAATCCTACATTTTCCAGCCAGCTTAATACAGAAAAAAGTCTTTTCTAATTGTCTTTTTTCTACAATTTCCTGTGACTATAAAATTGACATTATAACGTTAGTGTGAGACAGTCTAGCTCCATCTGGAGAAGACTTGATGGTTACTACAATTTGCAGGAAGACTTTCTAATGCATTCTGTTCCTTGAAGACTCTAGTAACTTAAAGGACTACTCAAGAAAAGAGGTCAAAGCATCAGTCAGGTGGATTTTGTACATTTGCTGAAATAGGGCTAAGAAACCAATAGCAGCAAGAATAGATGCTACAGCAATTAGTTTGAAAGTGGGATGGAGAGTTTGTAAAGCAAGATGCTTCAAACTGTCCTCTGTAAGTTCTCAGTTCTGAAACATATATTCAAAATCATCATCACCTTTGTAAGCTGTTGCCATGGCAACTCCACTGTGCTGTACAGTAGAAGCCATTTTACAAAAGTACCGTAGAAGCCATTTTAAGGCACAACAGGTTGTATCTTAACAGAACACACCCCCCGAGGGGTTTTAGGGATGTCTTACCCCCACAGTATTTTTTTTTCCAGAGAGTAAGTCATCTGTGTACCAAGTTTGGTTGAAATTGCTCGAGGCGTTCCAGAGTGTGGTCTGGGAACACCTGAGTGCCCCCTGAGATCCTTTCAGGAGATCTGCAAAGTCCAAGAAATAAACATTTTAATATTTCTCGGGTTTAATATCTAATACAATACTTACCAATAGATATAAACCACATAAACCAAAGCTTTTTGGGTCCTCCATCATTTTTAAAGATGGAAGAGGTTCTGAGAGCAAAATGTTTGAGAATCACCGGCTTAGATAATATTAGCCGAGGTGGCGCAGTGGTTAGGGTGCAGTACTGCAGGCCACTTCAGCTGACTGTTATCTGCAGTTCAGTGGTTCAAATCTCACCGGCTCAAGGTTGACTCAGCCTTCCATCCTTCCGAGGTGGGTGAAATGAGGACCCAGACTGTGGGGGTGATATGCTGACTCTGTAAACTGCTTAGAGAGGGCTGAAAGCCCTGTGAAGCGGTATATAAGTCTAACTGCTATTGCTATTGCTATTTATTTGCAAACAGGAGTGTCATTTGCAAATCTGCAACATGGCAGGCGAGGCTTCGTGATCAAAGTCCAAAGGTGCTGTCATCTTGCAGATTTTGACTCCTGCTGAACCCGTCTTTACAAAATATCCTGAAGGCATTTCCATTCACACAGTTCTTCTAAAACAAAATACAGAAGGAATTTCAGGCCCTTGCCTTTTCTGTTTCTCAGTCCCTCCAAAGCAGTTTGAGAATGAATGGGGACTTCTGGTAAAAGTCCCTTCTTCTGCTGACACTGAAAAGAAAAGGGCAAAAAAATTAATAATACTGTTACTATCGCGACCAAACTTCCATCATCCCAACTTCAATAAAAGGTGTTTCAAAAGTTTAACAAGCATCTTTTATAAATCACATATAGCAAATTATCCAGCTCACTTTCTTGGTTTATTGTGTGAATATCTATTTTAGTTATTAAAACATCAGCCAGTTCCTGTTTTGTATCGATTGTAACATCTTTTTCCATGTCATTCTCATAGCTTGTCATTTGTGAATCCACTCTCAGCAGTTCTCAATCTTGCCAGATAAAACTTGGTCTTCTTCCATAATATTTTTTAGACAGGGCTTCTATAGAGGCAAATGTTTCTCTTCACACTGTTAGAATAAACCCATGAGTCCATTTTACAAAAATATTCTTTAGTATATTATGTTAGAATATATTAGAATGGTATACCAGTGTATCTTGCTTCATTTGGCAAATAAAGAATCTATTCTATTCTGTTCTGTTCTGTTCTCCTCTCCTCTAAACTGTAAATCAAATTTATGTGTTATTCTCTTCAAATTATAAACTTTAGTTCCTGCTGCTGTCCAATTTTTCAAATCTTATATTTTTAAATCAAAAATCAAAAGAATCACCATGGGAAGAATTCTTTATAATTCATTCCAAAATCTTATTTCAAATTCATCTGGAGCCTTAAAAGCCATTTTTAACTTTTTAAAATCAAAATCATCATTTTGTTGTTTATCCCCCCCCCGCCTTAAGTTCTTAAAGTTGCAATTAAAACTTTATTTGTCAACGGACTGAAAGAGACTCACTTTGGGCTATCCAATGGCTAGTCCTCATTTAGTGACTGTTCACAGTTATTACGTGGGTGAAAAAAATAACCTTGCAATCAGTCCTCCCTGTAAAACAAAGGAAAGCTAAAGTGAGTACAGTGGTGGTTTCACTCATCAACCGCCTCACTTAACAGCTGTGTTACCAATCCCAACTATGGTCTCTAAGTGAGGACTATCTGTACCCTATAAACTTTCCTCGGCATTTATTTCTTCTTGGTTAGCTCCTGCTTTTGCAAAAGGAAGGGTTAGTTAAGCAAAGCCAAATACAACAAATTTCTTAACATAAGGATGGTTTTGTGTCTCATCTATCCATGACTCTAAGACCAGCCCAATACGAAATTACTGTACATCAAATTCTATCCAATTATAAATAGAAACAATAGCTTCATCCTTAGTCCACTTTAATGTGCTTCTCATAGTGATCATGGAGGGGAAATTGAGGCCATTCCTTCTGCAACCTGACTTGTTCTGCAGCCCTTGAAAATACAGCCCATCATTTTCATTCTCAATTTTACAGCTTTCTGATATCCACTTTCGCCTCATAGCAATAGCACTTAGACTTATATGCCGCTTCATAAACGATGACTACTTCTTTATAGAAATACACAAAACCAAGAATAGAAACCTCCTAGAATCCATATGGGTCAATGTAAAGGGGAAAATGGCATTGCTTGGCCACCTAACCAAACAGAAGAAATTGATGAACTCTTTGCTAAATAATTAACAAATGTATGTAGGAAACATACCACAGTAATAATGGGAGATTTTAACTACCCAGATATCAATTGGGAGGCAAACTTTTCAGCACGTGGGAGATCGAACACATTCTTACCAACTTAGATGACAACTTTGTCATCCAAAAGATAGAGGAGAGAACTAGAGGAAAAGCTAATTCTTACTAATAGAGAAGAAGTGATAGAGGGAGTTGAAGTTGCCAGAACCTTAGGTGAAAGTGACCACATCATATTAGAATTTAATATAGTGCAAAGACAAGCAATAGAATATAGAACCAGTGCCTTAAACTTTAAAAGAGCTGATTTTAAGAAACTGAGAGAGACCTTAAGAAAAATTCCATAGATAAAAATCTTAAGCCGTGGATTCCAGCTTTACGTTAAGTTACACCCCTCTCTTCGAGAAACAATACAGACGTATTTGCTACATCTTAAGTCCTTGCTGTTGCTTTGCTGTGCGATCTGTAAATTTATGTGAGTATTCAATTTTATGTAACCATTTATGATTATTTACTCTGCTCGTACAAATGAATAAAATTAGACATGATTTAGCTTTACAAACAGTGTCTCAGTTGCCTCATGATTTCTTTCCACCTTTGGTGGAGGTCCTCCAATATACGTGGGATGCCCTCCATGATCGAATGGTAGTAGCAGATGAATCTACTTACCCTGAATTTCATCTTAGAAGAGCTACTGAGCTTTATAAATTATTGTTAACAATAACATCTCTTTTTGGAATTGCAGACCAGGCCACACAGGATATGCATGATGTGGCCTTTGCTTTTAATACTGCAATTTCCCGTGCACCAACCCCTCCGAGGGCTATGCTTCCCTCATTAGGAGCACAACCTGGAGCAGCTCCTAGACCCCCATTGACAAGACCACCGTCTGTCGAACCTGTTGCAAGAGATTGGCCACGTTATGATGTTTGGAACAATTGGTTACAAATTGATGCATTGACAGCAGGAAGACCTGATTATGAAATATTTGATGCATCTTATAATTATGTAAACCGAGAATTCAGGCATTTCTTTGGAGATGACACTCAAGTAGCCACACTTGCGGCTCCTGAAATGCTATTACCTGCTTTCCAATTCAGACACGTGGCTGATTCTTTGGACAGACTTATTGGGGATTGGTATAGAGAATTGTGGTTTCATACTCAGGTGATTACCTGGGGTGAAGCCCCTGGGTTACAATACATAGTTAAATTGAGGGCTTGGTTAGGGACACCTGCAAAATATAGAGGTCCAAATGTCCCTGTCATTGAAGAGGTGTTTACTCCTGTTAGAGCCATTAATCGAGCCAGAGCAAGTCCTGGGCCTGGACAGGCTCGAAGATCTGCTAAATGAGGATCAGGATATTATTATAAAAAGAAAGTTTATTCTACACAAGAGGAATCACCAAGATCCTCACCAAGACGGGGAAGATCTAAATCCAAGAGTCCTCCTCCTCCCCAAAAGTAAACATAGATTGGGGAGCTTGGCAGGGTTATATCAGAATCATGAAGCCCCTTATAACCCTGAATGGGCATTACCAGATCATAAACTTACACATATTGCAGAAGAGGCTTTAAAAGAAATTCCCGACCGTTGGTGGTCAATTATTTACCCTGCTCGATTCTGGCCATATAGGGTTAAATATAAACCATTAACCGATGGCATTACGCAAAAATACCCAGAATACCATAAATTACATAAGGACAAAGTCTCAAAATTTCTGCAATTGCTCTATAAGGAAGGCGTTTTGTACCACAGAGAAAATAGTCATGAATTTACGTTTTATGATACTCACCCTTATTCTTGGGAACAGTCTGTATTACGCCGACAAGGAAGCCGACTACAGAGACGAGGGAGCACTCAGGATCCTTCAAAGAATTTATCATTGGGCAACAAGGCCAACAATGTCAGCTCCAGAATTGCTGAGCCGTCAACAAATTGCACCAATGTTTCCAGAAAACAAAAGGTTCCTGATAGACCCTTATATCCTACATGGTTTAGAACTAAAGAAAACCCAGTTTCGAACTTCATGTCTACAATCAGATTGGAGAAAGAAAAATTGTTTTCCAAAAGAAGAAGACTGGACAAGTGTTGTCGGACTTTCCATTACGCCAGTAATTCATGTAGAATTCCCCAGTTGCAATACTGGAAGAATTACCGATTGGGACAAAACAGAAGTGGCATTCAGATTAAACATGATTACCGATGAATGGCACAATTTCCTGGCCTGTTTGGGACCAAAAGGCCAACAAATGGTAAAGACAATCCTTCATTTAGGAGTCAACTCCTCGTACGTGCTACCCCCGGAGGTGATAACGAAGAAAAATATTACAACAAAAATTTATCCTGCTCCACCTCCTCAAGAAAAAGGGAAAGCACTAAAGGACTTGGACATTATACAAAATGGAACAAAAAGCAATACCTCCACTCATCATGTATGGGAGAAAAATGGAGAGCAAATTACTGTTCCTCTTGGGAAAATAAAGAAGAAAGTGCCAACACAAACAGAACAGTTCTCTTCACGGGATTGGCTGATAAACGAGGGCGTTCCAGTACCACCTCTAGTCAAGCCACAAAAACCCCGGAAGAAGGACCCAGAGACTCAAAAGAAACCAGATTCCAAGAAGGAGATAAAGATCCCAGAAAAGATGTCTTCCGGATCCACTTGCCCACTCGTATATCTAATAGGTATACTGGTAAGTGTTTTCTGGTTAACAAGAATTCTCAAGATCATTCAAAATGCAGACTGGTGGTGGACTTTTCTCAGTTTTCGCGGGGAGATACCCGCATGTCCTTTCCAAAATACTGGAGTCCAAACCAACAATCACTTGCAAGGATGCTGCCCCGTGACATGTGGAGGATTTCCTTGGACATGTCTGAGGCATTTTATCATATTCCTCTTCATCCTTGTGCTGCTGCTCGCCGTCTTGTTTCTGATGGGAATACCTCAAGAAGCATGAGAAACTCTGAAAAATATTATTATAAAAGCCCAGTCCAACACAATACCATTGAAAAAGAAAGACAAGAAATCCAAGAAGAAACTAGCATGGTTGCACCAAGCTCTCTCTGATAAACTGAAAGACAAAAAGAATAAATACAAAACATGGAATTAGGCTAATTACGTTGGTCTGTGATTCTGAGGGAAAATGGTCCAGAGGACATTCCCTGAATTGAATCAAGCAGAGCAACTGAAATTCACAAGAAAGGAAGAATTCTCTCAATTTTTCTAAAAATGGTCTATAGGTAAGCTTTCCAGATCTTTCTAATTGATCATAGCTTTCAGGACTTGGCTTTCATACTACAACTGAGCTGATGATATTCCCAGGCATACGAAATGCTGTTAATATTTTAGATCAGAATTTAAATTGATCATATTTAGATAATTAATAGACTGCTGGAGGCATATTCTATGAATAAATTATGAGGGTTTTGTGTTTCAGTTCAAACTTGCATTTCTTGCACTTAGAAAAAATGCATGAATACATTGACAGAACATAATCAGCCTAATTACTGAATTAATCCATTTTCAGCATTTGTATAATTTGTTGAAGCATGAATTAGCTAAACAGTCAGAGTTTGCATAACATCCCGAACCACAAGAAAACTAAATTTAATACCAACCTTGTAGATTTCCTAGATTTTTTTCCTGTCTTCTTCATTTCTCTTTAAGTTTTCTTGACATTTTTAAAAGCTTCATTAACTTTTTACCCACCATTCCAAAAGGCTTATTTGCATTTAATCTGCATTGCAGAGATTTTACCCTTAACCTAGTTAGAAAATTGATTAGTCAAGGTTAAAGGGAGATGATTAGCCTTTGGAAGGATTAGGAGATTAATTTGCCTCAGTCTGCCAAACATTTGGTGCTTGTGCAATCCTGACTGAGATTAGACATGGATCAATCAATACATTTCTAATTGTTTGAGACTTAAATATTGTACAGAACAGACAGACAAAATGACAGAGTTGGAAGGGACCTTGGAAGTCTTTTAATCCAACCTCCTGCTTACTACACCACTTCAGACAAAGGCTGTCCAATCTCTTCTTTAAAACTTCCAATGTTGGAGCATTCACAACATCTGGAGGCAAATCATTCTACTGATCAATTGTTCTAACTGTCAGGAAATTTCTCCTTGGTTGCTTCTCTCCTTAGTTTCCATCCATTGCTTTTTATCCTGACTTGGAGAATAGGTTGACCCCGTCTTCCTTATGGCAGCCCCTTAGATATTGGAACATTGCTAATCATGTCAGTCCTAGACAGTATTTTTCCAATTTTTGTTTGTTTCTAATTTGTTTTTTTTTAAAGTTTACATTGTTTAGTATATACAACTGTATATGCAATATATATTTCACTCTTATATTTCTTTTGTAAAGACTTCCTTAATGAATTGCATTATAGTATTAGTGCAAAACCATGAATTTTTAAAGGATAATTGGCTCAGTGTTTAAAACTATGAAATAATTATATCACTTATTTAACTTATCTTCTTGGAGATGGTTGATCTATTAATATTTTAATGAATTGGGATTAAGAGACATGGAACAGAGGAATGTGTCTGAAATGAAAAATAAGATAAAATAAAAGAAACACCATTGTAAACAATGGAAATACAAAACAAGCCTTTGCTCTCTTTTACTTCTAAGACCAAAAGAGGTTGTAGACAGCAGCCCAATTTGAGTGCCACGCACCACAAGCTGCAGAAGAATTGGCCAAGGAGATAGTTTTTAACAGATAACCATAAAAATTTTCGTAGAAAATAGGTAGCAGGGTACAAATAGAGCCAAATTGAGACCAAAACAATAACTGTAAGAGGGACTTTGGAGTCCTAGATCAGTGATGGCGAGCC
This sequence comes from Thamnophis sirtalis, assembly GCF_051295495.1. Classification (NCBI taxonomy): domain Eukaryota; kingdom Metazoa; phylum Chordata; class Lepidosauria; order Squamata; family Natricidae; genus Thamnophis; species Thamnophis sirtalis. Next base: position 15,605,407 of record NW_028261386.1, on the reverse strand, counting down.
TTTTGTGGCTCGCGTGCCAAAAGCGGGGGGCGCAGAGGTGGGTCGTGTGCAGGCGTGCCACATCCATAATGCTATGCACACAACCCCAGTGTGCATACATACACAACCAGCACCCCTCCCCCCCTTTTTGTGTGCTTTTTTTGCCCTCCCTAGGCTTCAGAGGCTTTATAGGAGCCTGGGGAGGGTGAAAACAGCCTTCCCCCCGCCCCCCTCTGGAGGTCCTCCGGAGGCTTCAGGAGCTTCCCTGAAGCCTCCGGAGCACGAAAAACTGGCCCTACGGGCAAACCGGAGGTCTGGTTTGTCCATAGGATTGTGTTTTGCCCTCCAGAGGCTCCTGAGGGCTAAAACCGGCCATACGAACAAACTGGAAATATGTTCCTGAATTTCCAGTTTGCGGAAACGGCTGTAGGGCCATTTTTTCGGTATCCGGAGGCTGCAGGGAAGCTTCTGAAGCCCCCGGAGGGTGAAAAATGGCCTCAAAAGAAGGCCAAAGTCAGCTGGCCAGTGCGCAGATTTCCACTGGCCAGCTGACAGGGCAACGCCTCGCATGCCCGGACAACTGGCTCCACGTGCCACCTGAGGCATGCATGCCATAGGTTCACCATCATGGTCCTAGGTGATCATTTGAATATGAGCCAGCAATGTGCAGCAGCAGCCAAAAAAGCTAATACAATCCTGGGTTGTATAAACAGAGGCAAACAATTAAGATCACATGAAGTATTAGTTCCGCTATATAAAGCCCTAGTAAGATAACACCTGGAATACTGCTGTTAGGTAAGATCCCCGTTGGGAGAGCGAGTACGTTCAGCGAAGCGTTGTGAGAGTTGTGTTGGAGAACACACAAACCAGCATACAGAGACACTGCAGTTTAAATAGGCTTTTACTTTCATGGAAATAGAAGTATCAGAGTCCATCAAACAGTCCAAGTCATACACAGATAAGACAGTCAGTCATCAATGTCTTTCAGTTAAGGGATAATCCAAATAACATAGTCCAGTATCATACAATCAGTTCAGAACTCAAAGTTTGCTAGCAGTTGCAAAACTTACAATAGCTCACGGCACTCAGATCAGATCAGCCCAGCATCTAACGAAACAGAGAGCTAACAGTCATTCTGGCTCCCTCTTATGGCCGATTGAGGAAAAACAGCAACCAATCACATTTTACAGTATGATTTAAAGAAACAGGTATAGCATTGTTACATGATTTATATATTGCCAACCCAACCGTTAGATTATATTCCTAACAACTGCAACTAATTTTGCTCACCATACTACAAAAAAGATGTCGAGATTTTGGAAAAGTTCAGAGAAGACAAGCTAAGATGATTAAACGCCTGGAGACCAAAACATATGAAGAACGGCTGCCGGATTTGGGTTTGGCTAGTCCAGAGAAAAGAAGAATTAGGGGTGACATGATAACAGTATTCCAATATTTGAGGGGCTGCCAGAAAGAAGAGGGAGGTCAATTTATTCTCCAAAGCACGAGAGGCCAGGACAAGAAACAATGGTCGGAAACTAATCAAAGAGAGAAGCAACCTGGAATTAAGGAGAAATTTCCTAATAGTGAGGACAATTAACCAGTGGAACAGCTTGCCTTCAGAAATCGTGGGCACTCCATCACTGGAGGTTTGAAGAAGAGACTAGTCAGCCACTTATCTGAAATAGTATAGGCTCCCCTGCTTGAGCATGGGGCTAGACTAAAAGACCTCTAAGATCCCTTCCAGCTTCTGTTCTACTAAATAAATATTCCTTTCAAAGATTGCTATGGGAATTTTGCTCACTGCCTAAACTGAGGAAGAATGGATCAGGCTATTTTTTACTGAGGAGGCCCACAGCCAAGACTAGTCTGAGGAGGCTTTCCTTCTATAGCAATTAAAATTGTTCTGCACATGCGCAGAACTGAAAAACAAGTGCCGCCCGAAGATCTGATTTGGGGGCATGGCAGGCCTGTGTCACTGCTGGTTCCAGCAACCCAGGCCGCCAAACCACTACCAGTTTGGCTGCACCAGTCCGAACTGGTAGGAACCCACCACTCCTGTATCCTCTAAGCCAGTGGTCTCCAACCTTGGCAACTTTAAGACCTGTGGACTTCAACTCCCAGAGTTCCTCTAAAGCAATGTTAAGCAGTTGGATCAAGCCATCCTCCCCCACCCAGCCCAGCACCGAGCCTGTAATAATTACATCCTCAGTAATTTCAATAACTGCTTTGCAATTCAAAGTATCAGGTCTAATGGCTTTGAGATGAAACCAATGCCAACTTTGCAGAATTCAGAGAGCCACCTGAGCAAATAAGCTACTTAGTTCCACCGGAAGTTAATACAATTTGTCTCCCACGGACCAAATAGTTTCCATCACACCAGAAATTACAATTTGGCAGCAAAATTTGGAAAGAACGATGGGGCTGCTCCCCCAGTGCTCAATTCACCTGTGGGCCCTGGATTCTCAAGTTGTCTCAAAGAAAGACATCCACACAACACGCTAAATCAAAACCCAGTGAAATAGACTGCAATGGAATAGGATACTGTGTTTGAACTCGATCAAGGACTCCAATGTTAGCTAAAGCAAATTGTTCAAGTAATAATAGTAATGTATACAATGTTGAGCTGTTATGATAAGTAATAATTGGATAATTGGATATGAGAAGGGAAGGTTAGAAATATTTTTGGACTATATATAAAGATTATTATTATTATTAATAATAATAATAATAATAATAATAACAACAACAATTCAGTAGCACAAATGATCCATTGGAATTTGTGCAAAAATTATAATATTAAAACAGCAACAAACTGGTGGGAACATCAGCCTGAAAAAGTCACCGAAAATCAGATGGTCAAGATCTTGTGGGATTTCCGTATACAAACGGACAAAATACTGGCGCATAATACACCAGACATCACACTGGTTGATAAAAATAAGGTCACAATCATAGACATCGCAATACCAGGTGATAGCAAGGTCGCTGAGAAGGAACATGAAAAAATCGCAAAATACCAGGACTTAAAAATTGAAATTCAATGACTATGGCACAAACCAGCAGTGGTAATTCCAGTGGTAATTGGCACACTGGGTGCTATTCCAAAAGCACTGGAATTACATTTAAAACAGTTAAAAATTGACAAAATCACCCTCAGTCAAATGCAAAAAGCCGCACTGCTTGGATCTGCACGAATATTACGAAAATACGTTACAACGTCTTAGGCCCCTGGGTGGGGCCCGACTAGTAACCAATGCCAAATCTGGCGAAACAACTGGCCGCTGTGATACAATTGTATAATAATAATAATAATAATAATAATAATAAAACAAAACTAGATACAGTTAAGTTTTAACTAATAGGGGGGAAATGTTATGATATAGGATATAGTTAAATAAAGAAAAGATAATGATAATAAATTACATACATGGAGGATTAGAAAATTTTGGTATTAAATATTATGGATGTTTAGCTAAAACAGGATATGAGGACTTAATGTTAATCGAGGATTTTACAAATAAGTAAATGAAATGCCAGCATGTGGTTATGTATTAAATCTTGGTATATTTAAGGATGAAGGATGTTTAAATAACTATAGTCAAATAAAAGTGGAGGTATGATGATGCTAATATAGTAAATATTTTGAGTTAAGATATTTGAATTAATATGAATTATATTTGATGACGGTGGAAGAGATGCACAAAAGCCTTTTGTAACCAGCTGATACACTTTCTACAATATGTAAAGAAGGAGGAGTTGTATGTTTGTTTTGAAAATAAATAAATAAAAAATTAAAATTGTTCAAGTGGCCGGTCACATTGCCAAACTGTAGTGCATGTCTCAAAAAAGGACTAAACTGGTCTCACAACCCTGCAAATCTGACTGCTATTCAGAGGGTGACAAAATATGAGGTGAGGACTTCTAAGCAATTCTTCAACATGCACTAGCAGAACTCATGTGAAATCTGCCAGGAGAGATGTAACACTTTGAGAGTTAATTACCTGTATTAATAGGAGATTAAACAGTGCTGTCACTATGGGTAGGTGGAAAGTTGCACGGAGCTGTTTTGTGTTATTGTATTTATTTCTTGATTATTATTATTATTTTGCATGGCTGGTCGGGCTTTGTGTAGAACGGGCATTTAAAAACAAAAGATTTTGCTTCATTGTGTCCATCTGGGTTCAATTCCAAATGGTGAAAAAGACACTGGATTCAGTTGCTTGGAAAGAAGGTTGATTGATGGTGGACAGGACCACATGGTTTGAGGTCCTGGCGGGGGGGGGGGGAGGAAGAGGGGGATCACATCCCTTGAAGAAAAAGGGAGGAGATGCTGAGAGAGCCTGAGTTTTATACCCTCTCTTGGGCCCCGCCTTGGAGCTTCCTGTTCCTGTGTAAGAAATGTATTCTGATTAGTAGTCAGACTCCCAGGGGGCGGGGGTATTAGCTAAATTTGTAGGCTGCCTGTCTTTTGAGTCCCAAGCTTAGTTGAGCGGTTGTTGAATGATGATATAATGAAAGGGCTTTGGGATTCCTATTCTGGCTCTGCTTGAAGAAGGTGGATTTTTGTTATGTAGAATAGACTGACTCAGGCCTTAATGGCCTCCTGACAAAGGTGGGGACGGGGCTGAGTTTCTGCCTCCCTTTTAGGAGAAATATTCTGCCCTTTTAATATTTCATAAAATATCTCCTTTCCTAGGAGAGGGGTGGGGGCTAATTTCCTACAATGGTGAAAAAGGTCTGAAGTCAGACTTGGTTCAAAAGTGAGTCTAGCATCTCTCCAGGCATAGCTTTGATCTTTTAGCAGCCAAGTATCTTTTCCTTCCCCAATTCTGCAGCATCCAAGCAGTCACCCGTTCTCTTTGTAGCCTCTCCACTGAGTCAGCCCAACAAGAGGTTGAGTGTTTCAATGATCTGTTTGTGGATCTCCCAGCTGGTCGCTAATTTCCGATTCAAATGTGCCCACCATTTTAATGAGGTACGCTTCCTGTTGAGTCAGACTTTGGGATATAGCAATCAACCGACTGTTCTTAATCCCACTGTGATTCTGCCTTAGAAGTGAAAGGGAGAGGGAGGAGAAGGTGGTGGAGAAAGAGACGTGACAGAATAGTCTTCTTGTGCCATTGTCGGCTTGTAGGCAGAGAGACAGTGAGAGAGAGAGACAGAGACAGAGACACAGAGAGAGAGAGACAGAGAGACAGAGGGAGGCAGAGACAGAGAGAGACAGAGAGAGAGACAGAGAGACAGAGAGATAGAGACAGACAGAGAGAGAGGGACAGACAGTCAGAGAGACAGACAGACAAAGAGAGACAGAGACACAAAGAGAGAGAGACAGAGAGACAGACAGAGACACACAGAGAGAGACAGAGACACAGAGAGAGAGAGACAGAGACAGAGAGAGACAGAGGCACAGAGAGAGAGAGACAGAGACAGAGACAGAGAGACAGAGACACACACAGAGAGACAGAGACAGAGAGAGACAGAGACACAGAGAGAGAGACAGAGACAGAGAGAGAGAGACAGAGAGACAGAAACAGACACAGAGAGGGAGACAGAAAGAGACAGAGAGAGAGACAGAGACAGACAGAGAGACAGAAAGAGAGAGACAGAGACAGAGAGAGACAGAGACAGAAAGAGACAGAGAGAGACAGACAGAGAGAGACAGACAGAGAAAGACGGAGACACACAGAGATGATAGATAGATTATATATATATATATATATATATATATATATATATATATATATATATATATAGAGAGAGAGAGAGAGAGAGAGAGAGAGAGAGAGAGAGAGAGAGAGAGAGAGAGAGAGAGAGAGAGAGAGAGAGAGAGAGAGAGAGAGAGAGAAGGGGATATGGAAGGCCCCATAACTATAAATTATGTTCAGAAACTCTGCTTAAGGAAATTGTTGACTGCAATGACTAAAAACACTTGAAGTTGGCAGATTTCCTCTGCCAAACAATGTGCATCAGCCAAATTTTTCACACCACCCACCTTCGACTGCCCACAGGGAAAGAAAGCAACAGTAGAAAAGGGGAAATGGAGCCCAGACTTCTGGATGGGCCAGAATGGAGGCACATAATGGTGGCAGAAGATATAAGGTGCCTGGCCTACGGCTGCTCCAGTGGGATCTCATCAAGAAGCCGATTCAGAGACCTGAAGGGAAAGTATGAAGGGAAAGAACACTCTACAGTTCAGCCTTCCAACCTTCTGGAGAACTTTTTGATGATGTCCTCAGATGGGGCACAGCTGATGATATCATTAGATTCACTTGTCTGGAATGATAATAGGGTTTCCTGTTTGAGCAGGTATTGGACTAGAAGACCTCCAAAGTCTCTTCCAACCAGGGGTGAAATGCTACTGGTTTGGACCGGATCACCTGAACAAATAGTAAAAAAAATGCTACCAGTTCAGGCGAGCCAGTATTTCCAACGATCAGCTGTGCGACAATCAGCTGCAATGCATGATTTATACTACAACGGTCGGATTTCCTGCTTTCCAGCTAATCTAAATCGTGTGGCACAGCGGATTTCCCACCCCGCTGTTCTACTTACCTTTGCAGACTTGGAAGGCTTCAACATGTTCCTTTTGTAGCACTGCATGGACACGCCTCAGGTGAGCATGCACACGCGAAGCGCAAGCTTGGTAGCAGACTCACCGAACCGGTAGCAGACTTCAGAGGATTTCACCCTCCTTCCAACTCTGTTGTTCTGTTAATTATGGTCAACTGGGGTCTTGTGGGATGGGTTCTGGGAGGCACAACATTCTCACTTTTACCCCCCCTTCTGCTGCCAGCCAAATTTAGCCAATTTAGCACCAATTATCAGTAGCACAAGTTCATTGGCTCCCTGGCCTTCACAGTCCTCGGGTATTTGCAACATTCCTTTCTGGCTGTGACCACGGGAGTGAGTTTTTCCAAGTAGAAACTGTGCAAAAATATTTACCCAAGTTAAGAGTCCAGGCAATTTTCTTGGTTTCAGAAAGAAGAAAGTATAATGCAAATTGTTAAATCCATCTCTGTTATGTGCCTTGTTATTCTTGCCTTTATTAATTTTTTGCAACTATCTCATTAAACCTGGTTGGTCATACTCCCCTTCTCCAGCTCCTTTCTCAGAAAATCGTAAGCGATTAATTTTTGGTGAACGCAGATGTTTTTCCACATGCCTGCATGGACTCGACATCTCTGTTCAGAGCAGGCCTGTTGTTTCAGGATGAGGAGCAGCCCTAGTACTTATTTTTAATTTTATTTATGGAATTTGTATGCCACCAGACTTTAGAAACAGTGGTCTGGTTTGAATATTGTAAAATTGAGCAGAAATGTCTCAGACTATGGCATTTCAATACATCCCTGAGATTATTATTTATTATTTAAAGGACTTCTACCTGTCACCCAGGAAAGCTTCGGGAACATCTTACAGATAATAAACATTGAAATGTACCCTGTATAGAATTCATACTCTCAATTTAATGAGACCTGTCATAAAAAGAAGACATGGATAGGTTAAAAAAGGCGATGTGGTTACCAATTGTTAAGGTCATACAAGTCCTAAGGCAGAAAGTCTTTTTCTTTATTTATACGTTTAATCAAATTTCTAGAACCCTCCATGTCAACAGTCTCTGGCGGTTTACAACAAAAAACAACCAATCAAAACCCTCAATAAGATTTCTCCTTTTTCTTCACTGCTGAAAACAAATTTCTCCTTCAACCCCCCCACCCCCCAAAAAAAATCTGGAACAAAGAAAATCGAAGTATAATTTGTGGATCATATATTTTGTGAACAATTTAAGACAGAGGAAGTTTAGCCATTTTGAAGCGTTCCCTCTGATACGAAAATTAGATATTTTAGGAAATATTCAAAGGAGAGATTCCCTAAAAAGGAGGCAGAAACCCAGCCCGCCCACCTTTGTCAATGGGCCTGAGTCAGTCTATTCTACATAACAAAGATCTACTTCCTTCTGGCAGAGCCATAATAGGAATCCCAAAGCCCTTTCATTATGTCATCACCCAGCAACAGCTCAACCAAGCTTGGGACAAGACAGACAGCCTACAAAGTTAGCTAAGACCCCCGCCCCCTGGGAGTCTGACCACCAATCGGAATACATTTCTTACACAGGAACAGGAAGCTCTAAGGCGGGGGCCAAGAGAGGATATAAAACTTAGGCACTTTCAGCATCTCTTCCCTTTTTCTTCAAGATCTTCAAGGCATGTGATCTCCCCCCCCCCCCTGGCCAGGACCTCAAACCATGTGGTCCTGTCCACCATTAAAACCATCTTTCCAAGCGGCCCCCATATTTCCAGTGTCTTTCTCCCAACTTGGAACTGAACCCAGATGTTTCTTCCAACAGAAGGAATAAAGGATTGTAAGGTTTTTGTCCTTCTCTGTAAACCAGGGAAGAATAATTTGTGCCCTCCATCACCCCCCCCCCCCCAAAACAACTCATTTGCATCCCTCTAAATTTCTTTCAGAGAAAGTGGGGGTTAGGTTGCAAGTTCAAGTCCCACCTTATCCATGAAAGCCATCTGGGTGACTTGTGCCAGTTACTCTCTCTGAGCCCAACCTACCTCACAGGGTTGTTTTTGTGGGGAAAATACGAGGATGAAGGTGTATTGGATATGCTTCCTGCTTTGAGTTATATATATAAATAATAAAGGCGGGATACAAATGAAGAAAAGAAATAAATATTTTCCAATCTATTTTATTACAGATAGCCCTCGACTTACGAAAAAATTGTTCTTAAAAGAGAGACAGTTGTTAAGTGAATTTTACCCTATTTTACCACCTTTCTTTCCAGTTGTTAAATGCAGTTATTAAATTAATAACACGGTTGTTAAGAGAATCTGGCTTCCCCATTGACTTTGCTTGTCAGAAGGTTGCAAAAGGTGATGACCCCACCCAGGACACTGCAAGTGTCATAAATGAGTCAGTTCCCAAATGTCTGAATGTTGATCATGTGACCACAGGGATGCGACATTGATTGTGTGAAAAATGGTCATAAGTCACTTTTTCAATGCTATTGTAACTTCGATTGGTCAGTTATTCACTTCTTAGCAAACCTGGACAAATTGAATTGTCCATCTGGATGGATTAATAGATCAATTTTTCTCTTTCTTTCTTTCTCTCTTTCTTTGTCTTCCTTTCTCTCTCTCTCTCTCTTCGTCTTTTTCTCTTTCTCTTTCTTTCTTTCTTTCTTTCTTTTTTCTCTCTCTCTTTTCTCTCTCTCTCTCTCTTTCTTTCTTTCTATTTCTTTGTCTTGCTTTCTCTCTCTTCCTCTTTGTCTTTTTTTCTTTCTTTCTCTCTCTTTCTTTCTTTCACTCTGTCTTTCTTTCTTTCTTTCTTTCTTTCTCTTTCTTTGTCTTTCTTTCTTTCTTTCTTTCTCTCTCCCTCCCTCTCTTTTTATCAAACCACTATTGTCCTCTTGCATAGACCTGCTGGATCCAAGGGAAGCTTCACCTAGGCTTTTATCCTATTATTCATTATAAAAATCCTAAAGCAGCTGTCAGCAATATAGACACACAATTACAAGACAAAAATAGCCCCTTTGAAAGACAAGAAAAAGCCAAACAAAGATTTTTTAAAAGACATCAGAGTTGTTGGGCCATAAAAGAGAGGGAAAGTTTTTGCAAAGATCATAGCCCGTTCGAAAGCACAACACAGTATAGAATCTGTGGACCACTTCAGGGCGGTGAAATTGTGTTTAAAAAAAAAAAGAAAAGATAGCAACCACTGCTGCAATCATAAAAAGATAACAGAACATAAGCATTGGAACATAATTGAATTGGGTGGCCAATAAATCTAAATAAAACCACCATTATTCATCAGTATCCTTCTGGATTGGATCCCTGGCCTATTTAATTCAGCAATCTGTTCTCCATTCGCTGGCTGGGGAATTCTGGGAGTTGAAGTCCGGACATCTTCAAGTTGCCAAGGTTGAGAAACACTGTCCTAGAGGTCAACAACTGCACAAACTAGTAGCCCTTTAGTCTCCAGCAGATGGCCTTTAGAAGTAGTCATGCTGCCATTAAAAGTAATGGTTGACTCAGCCTTCCATCCTTCTGAGGTGGGTAAAATGAGGACCCAGATTGTTGGGGGCAATAGGCTGACTCTGTAAACCACTTAGAGAAGGCTGTAAAAGCACTATGAAGCGGTACATAAGTCTAAGTGCTAGTGCTAGTGCTAGTGTTAATGGTGTTGGAATCCGAGGACTCCGTGAATTGATCTCACCCTTTTTCAAAACCAGGAAAACTGGTAGTCAGCAACAATCTTTTTTTAACACATAATCCACAGAGATAAAAGTGTGCAGGCCTTAATTTTTTTATCCCTTCTCCAGATGCCCTTGATTGGACTGCCTGCAAAGTTCACAAGTGAAGAAGTAAATGATATGGCGTCTGTTAGGTAAGCTCCCCGTTGGGAGAGCGAGTACATTCAGAGAAGCGTTGTGAGAGTGTTGCGGGAGAACACACAAACCAGCATACAGAGACACTGCAGTTTAAGTAGGCTTTCACTTTCGTGGAAATAGAGGTATCAGAGTCCATCAAACAGTTCAAATCATACACGGATAAGACAGTCAGTCAACAATGTCTTTCAGTTAAGGGATAATCCAAATAACATAGTCCATAATCATACAAACAGTCTGGTACTCAAAGTTTGCTAGCAGTTGCAAAATTTACAATAGCTCACGGCACTTTCTAACAGCCACCTTCCAAAACACTCAGATCAGATCAGCCCAACATCTAACAAACAGAGAGCTAACAGTCATTCTGGCTCCCTCTTATGGCCGATTGAGGAAAACAGCAGCCAATCACACTTTACAGTATGATTTAAAAAAACAGGTATAGCATTGCTATATGATTTATATATTGCCAACCCAACCGTTAGATTATATTCATAACAGCGTCGTTTATGTGCAGCTTATGGATGGCTTACCATTCATGTTAGATCAGAAATCCATATATATATGGATTTCTGATCTAACATGAATATTATATAATAATAAATAAATTTATATAAATTTAACAAGCTTTTTTAAAATGGCTGTAATCACAAATTGCCAAAATGCTGTAATCACAAATTGCCAAATCTTGTGAGAAGTTGATATTTTTACATATCCCTTGGGCTTTGGAGTGAGAATTTGCAAGATGTTAATGGTGAGCTCACTAAAATTACATGAGAATTAGAAAGAATGTGTGATGTGACCACAGCATCGGGGAAACTATATTGCATTTGAAAAGATGGTCAACTCCTGTCAAAGCAGGTTAACATAACTGGAGATCAGTGGTGGGTTCCAGATGCCGTTGCAACCGGTATGCTGCAATGGGGCCCAGCATCCACGTGAATGCACACAGCCTGCGCATGCGTAGTTACCGCCGGCAACGCTTCAGCTGCTCGGCGGAGCATTGCGCAGGCACCGTACACTCCATGTGCATGCGCAAAAGACCTGATTGGCTCACATAGTGGTAAGGAGAGCGGGCGGGTGGGTGGGCCCTCCGGAGCACAGTACCGGAACAGTACCTGGTGCTCCCAGCAGGCACCAGTGTACCCATACTGGGGCATACTGGTTGTATCCCACCACTGCTGGAGATATTCTGTAAAGCTAGCATATGGCAGCAACAATTCATGCCTTCATGACCATATAACTAAAATATCACAATATGGTTTACATAGGACTATTCTTGAAAACCACCTGGAAGCTTCAAATGATCTAGAATACAGTGATCCGTTTACTGGCTGGTACTTGCCACCATGATGTATTTTGTCTTGTCTTGTCTTTCAATTAACCCCTGAATGTAAGTCAGGTACTGGCCATTACTTACAAAGGCCCTGTTGGAAGAAATGTCCATCTAGGTTCAGTTCCAAGTGGGGAAGGAGACACTCGATTCATGGAAGTTGCTTGGAAAGAAGGTTTATTGATGGTGGACAGGACCACATGGTTTGAGGTCCTAGGGGGAAAAGGAGATCACATGCCTTGAAGATCTTGAAGAAAAAAAGGGCAGAGATGCTGAGAGCACCTGAGTTTTATACCCTCTTTTGGGCCCCGCCTTGGAGCTTCCTATTCCTGTGTAAGAAATGTATTCTGATTGGTGGTCAGACTCCCAGGGGGCGGGGGTCTTAGCTAACTTTGTACGCTGCCTTTTGAGTCCCAAGCTTGGTTGGGACTGTTGCTGGGTGATGACATAATGAAAGGTCTTTGGGATTCCTATTATGGCTCTGCCAGAAGGAGGTAGATGTTTGTTATGTAGAATAGACTGGCTCAGGCCTTAATGGTCCATTGACAAAGGTGGGGGGAGGGCTGAGTTTCTGCCTCCCTTTTAGGGGGAATATTCTGTCCTTTGAATATTTCCTAAAATATTTCATTTTTTTCTAGGAGATGGGTAGGTGCTAACTTCCTACAATTGTGAAAAAGGACTGAAGTCAGACTTGGCTTGGCCCCAAAGTATTTTCAGGAACTTTCTCCAGCTGGAATCGGCCTTCCAGATGTGCTAGTAGTCCTTGATTTCCTCAAGAGGCTACAGAGGCTTGTTATGTGCTGCTCTTCTGTTTGAACTGAGGATGGTCCCTACAACTTGGGACTTCCTGACAACTCTTGAAAGCAGAAGTGTACTAGGAGGCCTTACGTTGAAGTTTATGCCTGAGATGGTGACTGTACTACGGTTGTTAGGGGTATTTTTTTGTTCTCTATGCCATTTTAATTGTTTACAGTGGATGGCTTTTTAATGTTTCATAACTGATGACTCTAGATTGCCCCGGGTGATAAAATCTAATACATAAATCAGTAAGATAGCTCAGTCTCCAGAGGGTCTCAAAAACCTGAATGATATCCACCCCCTTCCCCCCACATCTCAGTTAGAAGCCTTCCCTTGTTTTTGTAGCTATGAGTGACTTACACTTTCCATAACACTAAAGAAGGCAGGAAGAATTTAGCGGCTAGATTTGGGATAGATAGGGCTTCAGGATGCTGACCTTTTCTGAGTGTGGGATCCCCCTCCGAAAGTACAGTATGTTTCTATTTCTGATTCTGTATCTGGCTTGGTAACATTTACTTCCTTCCTCTTTTTCTTTCTGGTGAAGTACACAGAGAGGGTAAAAGGAGACCGCGGGGTGTGGGGTGTGGGGGTGTGGGGTGGGAAGAGACAATTGCTTTTAAGAGGTTGAGGAGATGCATGCAAAGTCATTTGAAATGCTTCGTTTAAACTGGGTGCCACGGGCAGCTTTTTCTGGCTGTCTGCAGGCAATTCTGATCAAGCTGGAAACTCAAGCCGGGATTTTTCTGCTTGCCAGGTTCACTTTCTTATTGAGGGAAAAACCCCCACCCCACCCCACCTCTCTCCTGGAAGGATGAAATGTTTTGAGAAATATTTAAAAGGCAGAATATTATCTTTCCCTGGATGAGAAATGGAGAAACATGCTCTTGGAAAGCAGCCCCCATCTTTCTTAATAGCCCCCAGCAGATATTTTGTGCCCATTAAGAAAGACTGGGACAGCCTTCCTACAAAACAAAAGACCTTCAGCTCCAGCATGATGGGGTTAAGACATGACCCTCCAGGCAGAGGTGGGTTGCTAATTTTTTTAATACTGGTTCAGGCACGCTCCCCCGCGCACGTGCAGAAGCGTCTGGGCAGATGGGCAGAGCATCCTTCTGCCGCTACTACTGGTTTGGCAGAGCCGGACAGAACCGGCAGCAATCCACTTCTGCCTCCAGGACATAATAGGATTAACCCACTAGCAGCAGAGCTCACTACATTGCACAATCTCCTAAGGATATTGCATCAGAGTCCAAACTTCAACCAAACCTGGGAGCTACAGAGCCAGCTATGACCAGCAGACAATAGAATACATGTTCTTGCACAGGAACAGGAAGTTCAAGGGCAAAGCCCAAGAAAAGGCATAAATACCCCCTCCCCCTCCACTCTCAACTCTATGTGGTCAGTTACCCAGAACTCATGTGGTTCTGCTTCATCATTAAACCATCTTTCCAATCAGCCTCCATGTTTTCAACCTCTTGAAACCTTCAACCTCAACCAGTTCTGCAGTTCGGCTGTTCAAATCTCACCGGCTCAGGGTTGACTCAGCCTTCCATCCTTCCGAGGTGGGTAAAATGAGGACCCAGATTGTTGTTGGGGGCAATATGCTGACTCTGTAAACCGCTTAGAGAGGGCTGAAAGCCCTATGAAGCGGTATATAAGTCTAACTGCTATTGCTATTGCTCTTTCTCCTGGCTTGGAACTGAACCAGATGGATATGTCTTCCCACATTATAAAAGCTTAAAGGTTCCGAGATGCCTATTATCTCTGAAAGCATTATGTATGGTCCCTGGAGCTTCTTGGGAGTTTATGCACACAGGTAGTCCTTGACGTACCACCAGAACTGGGGCCAGAATTCTTGTCATTGAGTAAGATGATCATTGAGTCATGCCCGATTTTACAACCTTCTTTTGCTGCAGTTATTAAGCGAATCCAGCTGCTCTCGTTGGCTTTGCTTATTGGAACCAGCTGGATTCACAAATGGTCACAAATGGCACCCATGTGATCCTGGGATGCCACAACCTTACTTAAATACATGCCGGTTGCCAAGCGCCCAAATTTTGATCACATATCCGCGGAGAGGCGGCAAACGTCTCAAGTGTGAGGTCACTTTTTTCACTGCCATTGTAACTTCAAATGGATGGTTGTATAAGTTGAGGAGCTCCAGTATCTAAGTTTCCGTTTCGGTCTTCCACTGTTCCTGCATCACTCAGGACTCTGAAATATCAATTGTAGGAGAATTTTCCCAAGGGCACATTTGAAGCATAGACCACAATACATTACCCAGAAGCCCAGAAGGCTTTCTGGTAATAACAGCATTGTGTTGTTTCTCTGTGTCATATAATATATATGGCTATATACATAATTTTGCATTTATTTATTTTGTCATGTTCGTGTAGTGTATATCGGAGGTGGATGCAATGAAATTTCATTTTCATGTACGACAATTAGTGTACATTCAAAGTGTCAATGAAGTTACTCTATTCTATTTATTGAATTTGGACCTAAAGAGGGGTGGGGTCACAGTCCTTCTTTATAGTCTTATGCAAATTAGAGCATATATTTGATTCAGAAGTGGGTTTCACATAATTTTACCACCGATTTTCCACGCACCAAAAATGTGAGTGTGCGCCTTCTGTGCATGCACTTTGCTTGTGCGCGTGGTTTGCACACGTGTGTGCAGTTGAGAAAACATGGATAAATAGGATGGCATACCATCGGGGCGGGTGGGCAGGCCCACACGCAGATGTCCACAACCGGTTCACCCAAACTGGTCCAAACCGGCTGCCACCACTGATCTGATGGGGTACAGCATTTGACTGGATAGATCCCAAGCAAGTATTTGATTGGATGCAGCCAGGGGTGGGCTGCTGACAGTTCTAACCTCTTCTATAGAAGAGGTTCCACAAATCTACAGTGCCGTTTAGAACCGGTTCCAGCTCCCTCCCCCCGCCCGTCCCCACATCATCAAGATGAAGAGCGAGAGGAGGAATTCTGGGAGTTGAAATCCACAAGTCTTAAAGCTATCAAGTTTAAACATCCCTGGGGTTTTTTTCTAAAGGGTTAGGGGTGCTAGGGTCTTGTAACTTGACAGCTTTAAGACTTGCGTGCTTCAAATGCCAGAGTTTCTGAGCCAACATTTTGGTTGCTAAGCAAGAGCTTTGTTAAGTGAGTTTCACCACATTTTACAAGTTGGCCACACCCACCCAGTCACATGGCCAGCAAGCCACTCCCACCAAGTCACATGGCCAGCAAGCCACTCCCACCAAGTCACATGGCTGGCAAGCCACTCCTACAAAGCAGGCCAAACCTACAGAAAAGGTTCTAAACAATTTTGAAACCCACCACTGGATGCAGCTCATCATGTGCCTCGTGAGGTCAGTGAGGCTGTTAGGCTGTCTTTATAAGGCAATGAGGAGGGGTACAAAGACAATGGGGGATGGAAAGATCAAAGTGGCAGTTATTCCTTGGACATAATTTCTTTTGAGGGAATTGCTTTCCATTGCTTTCTCAAAGCTCTGATCGCCTCCCATAATTTTTTCTCAGCTTGTCCTTATTCCTTGGCCTTTTATGGCAGAGCTGACAGGCTGGTTTTCCCCCCGGAAAGTGTTTTTGCAAATGGGGTAGCTGCACAATTTGACACCATAGAGTTGCTGACCCTGTGCATTGTTTTCCTCCGGAAGATGCAATTGAGTTAGGATCTTTAGCCTGACCTTTTTTTCCCCACACCCCAAATTCTCTCATTTCACAGTTTGCAGCAAACCAGGAGAACCGATTAACCTGAAGGACAATCCTATTAACGCAAATTACATTTCCCTGGCTTTGGTCCAGCCCCATTTTCACGATTTCTTTTTCTAATGGCCCTACTTTTAATGTGGGGCAGACCTGGGCACTATTCAAAAGGGTAAGTGAAGCAGCCTCACTTTCTGAAATGTTGCACAGCCCAAGGATTTCTGGCTATGAGGAAGTCATAGAGAGCGGCATCAAAATAGTCTCCAAGGAGTTCATATTAAGGACAGAACCAGAGTGTGTGCGCATGTGTGAGTGTGTCTTGTGGGTGTGGTTGTGGTTGTGAGAGAGTGTGAGACACACAGAGAGACGAAGAAAGAAAAGAAAGAAAAGAAAGAAAGAAAGAAAAGAAAAGAAAGGAAGAGAAAGGAAGAGAAAGGAAGGAAAGAAAAAAGAAAAAGAAAGGAAAGAGAGAAAGAAAGAAAGAAAGAAAGAAAGAAAGAAAAGAAAGAAAAAGGAAGAAAAAGGAAGGAAGGAAAGAAAAAAGAAAAAGAAAGAAAAGAGAGAAAGAAAGAAAGAAAGAAAGAAAGAAAGAAAGAAAGAAAGAAAGAAAGAAAAAAGTCAAGTTTGTGTCTACAACCGCATGATCAAAGCTCTGTCATTGGACTGAATCATATTAGGACCCAACAGTTCATAAGTGAGGCTTGCTTGAATGCCAGGGCATAACTGGTCATTTGTTCACTTAGATTCTTTCCTAAGGCTTGATATTGGTTATCTGTGAGCTAACACACTTTTCTTGTCTGGTTTGCAAAATGTGGCCTGCTTAGTAACCTTATGTTATCAGCTTCCTCCAGATCTAGTAACCATGTCACCCAACGAGTTCTGCAGCTCCATAAAAAGCCCATCAAGAGTCATGGGAATATATATCTCTATATTTTAGAAGTGTGTTTGTCCTTATCAGCTGTATGGGACAGATATAACAGATAAAAACATAACTTTCCTTTAGCTATTGAACTATCGCCACAGGAATAATTTTCTTCATCTTTTCTTCTATTCATACACTATATGGCCAAAAGTATTCGCTCACCCATCCAAATAATCAGAATCAGGTGTTCCAATCACTTCCATGGCCACAGGTGTATAAAATCAAGTACCTAGGCATGCAGACTGTTTTTACAAACATTGGTGAAAGAATGGGTCGCTCTCAGGAGCTCAGTGAACTCCAGCGTGGAACTGTGATAGGATGCCACCTGTGCAACAAATCCAGTCGTGAAATTTCCTCGCTCCTAAATATTCCACAGTCAACTGTCAGCTGTATCATAAGAACGTGGAAGTGTTTGGGAACGACAGCAACTCAGCCACAAAGTGGTAGGCCACGTAAACTCGTCCAACATCAGTGTGGGACCTCACAAATGCACTTCTGGAAGAATGGTCAAAAATTCCCATATACACACTCCTAAACCTTGTGGACAGCCTTCCCAGAAGAGTTGAAGCTGTTATAGCTGCAAAGGGTGGACCGATGTCATATTGAACCCTATGGATTAGGAATGGGATCTCACTTACAGTAAGTTCATATGCAAGTAAAGGCAGGTGAGCAAATACTTTTGGCAATATAGTGTATTGCTGCTCATACTTGTATCCCCCCTCCTCAATTACCCCCTTCCCCGCAGCTGCAGCAGAAATATCAGGGAAAAGAAACAGCATGAGATGTAATTATGTTTAGTCAGGCAAATGATAGCTGGCCAACCAATCTCCCTGTGATGGATGCTGATGGTGAGTTTACAAATTACACACTCACACACACACACACACTTAAACACACACAAAATATCCATCTCCCACTGAGTCATTGTTATTTCCTTACCTGAACAGAATGATCAAGGAGGGGCAAAAACAAAAAAACAAAAAAAACCAATGGCTCAGGAACAACCTCTGACTTCCTGTTGGTTTCCCTCCATTAGGTTTCTTTGTAGGAATCTGGCAAGAAGCATTGAAAATCTTTCTTTCCTTCATTCCTTCTTCCCTCCCCCTTCTTCCCTTTCTCTTCCCCCTTACCTTTCCTCCTCCCTTCCCGTTCTTTCCTCCATTTCCCCCCCCCCCTTTCTCCTTCCCTTTCCCGGCAGGAATGTAAGTGGTTGCTGCTGGGTTGGAGAGGAAGAGAAGGATTGTGAGACTGTCTGGGAAACTATCATGGAACAATGAAAATAAAATCCCAATATTTTGGCAACATTAAAAATATTGGGTTTCTGTCTGGATGGTCTCTTGTGACGAGCCGATGGACAGAGAATGGAAGCAGTGACCTTCCTCCCATATTTGGGCATACCAGGGGGTTGTGACACTAATTACATACCTATTCCCCTGGCTCAGCTGATAAAAAGGAGAAGAGCCTGTGGCCTAGTGGTTAACACATCTGCCTAACGTGTAATACAGCCCAGGTTCGAATCCCAGTAAGGGTATGGCTAGCTGATGAGAGCTAAATAGCTTGAAATAGATCTATACTAGTCTCCCTTTATTTATTTATCAGCACAAATACAACACAAATGTAACAAAAGGCAACATTAAAAATATTGGGTTTCTGTCTGGATGGTCTCTTGTGACGAGCCGATGGACAGAGAATGGAAGCAGTGAGCTTCCTCCCATATTTGGGCATACCAGGGGGTTGTGACACTAATTATATTATATATATATATATATATATATATATATATATATATATATATGTATGTATGTATGTATGTATGTATGTATGTATGTATGTATGTATGTATGTATGTATGTATATGTATATATATATATGTGTGTGTGTGTGTGTGTGTGTGTTTATTTGTGCTGATAAATAAATAAAGGGAGACTAGTATAGATCTATTTCAAGCTATTTAGCTCTCATCAGCTAGCCATACCCTTACTGGGATTTGAACCTGGGCTATATTGCACACTAGGCATACTAGGCAGAGTGGAAGTGTGACCTTCCTCCCATATTTGGGCATACCAGGGGTTGTGACTTTAAATATATATTTCTCACCCTGGCCGGCTGATAAGGAGTCGAGCCTTGTAGCTCAATGGTTAACACATCTGCCTGAAAGGCAATAGAGCACAGGTTCGATTCCCAACAAGGGTGTGGCTAGCTGATGAGAGCTAAATAGCTTGAAATAGATCTATACTAGTCTCCCTTTATTTATTTATCAGCATAAATATAACATATATATATAGGTAGGTAGGTAGGTAGGTAGGTAGGTAGGTAGGTAGGTAGGTAGGTAGAGTGAGTGAGTGAGTGAGTTACAACCCCCGGTATGTCCAAATATGGGAGGAAGTTCACTACTTCCATTCTCTGTCCATCGGCTTGTCACAAGAGACCATCCAGACAGAAACCCAATATTTTTACTGTTGCCTTTTTGTTACATTGCTAATGTACATTACATTGTACATTGCATTTTGTTACATTACATTGTAACAAAAAAGCACAAATACACACACACACACACACATATATACATACATACATACATACATACATACATACATACATACATATATATCTCAAACCATGTTGCCCTGTCCAGCATTAAACCATCTTTCCAAACAGCTTCCATGTTTCTAGTGTCTTTCTCCCCACTTGGAACTGAAGCCAGGTGGACATTTCTTCCAACATAACAATAGCAACATAGGTGTGTATATCGTCTACTTTGGACTACCTGCTAACTCCTGCCTTGCTTGAAGGAGCCCTCCTGGCTCCCAGGAGTCCTGTGTCTGTTGCCCAATCTATGATTTGAAGCCCATCAGAATCCATTTGACAATGTGCTATCAAATTAGTGTCAGTCCTTAACGACTGTGTAGGCCCGTGATGGCGAACCTATGGCACACATGCCACAGGTGGCACACAGAGTCATTTGTCAGGGCAAGCAAGGCGTTGCCCTGCCAGCTGGCCAGCATGCATGCGTGCGCTGGCCAGCTGACTTCGGCCTTCTTTTGAGGCCATTTTTCAGCCTCCGGAGGCTTCAGGGACCTTCAGGCGGCTTCCCTGAAGGCTCTGGAGGACGAAAAATGGCCCTACAGACAAATCAGAAGTTATTTCCAGTTTGCTTGTGAGGCCGGTTTTAGTCCTCTGGAGCCCTCAGGAGGCTTTCCTGAAGGCCCCAGAGGGCAAAAAATGACCCTACGAGCAAACCAGAAGTCACTTCCGGTTTGTCCATAGGGCCATTTTTCGTCCTCTGGAGCCTTCAGGGAAGCTTCCTGAAGGTCCCTGAAGGCTCCGGAGCGCGAAAAACCTGCCCTATGAGCAAACCAGAAGTCCATTCCCAAAGTTCTGGTTTGCCCGTAGGGCTGCTTTTTCGCGCTCCAGAGGCTCCTATGGAGAGTCTCCGGGGGGCGGGGGAGGTTGTTTTCGCCCTCCCCAGGCTCCTATAAAGCCTCTGGAGCCTTGGGAGGGCGAAAAAAGCACGCTAAAAATTGGGGAGAGTACTGGTCATGGGCGCATGCGTGCTGGGGTCATGTGCATTGCATTATGGGTGTGGCACACTTGGGCACGACCCCCCCCCCTGCGATCCCCCTGCTTTTGGCACGTGAGCCAAAAAAGATTCGCCATCACTGGTGTTGGCAGACCTTCTCCAGGATGAACTGTCCTCAACCTGCTCCTTCAGCTCTTCCAACAGTGCACTCATCACTGCTAGAATTAATTTCATCCCCCTTGATGTGGTGGTCTCTTGAGAGTAGATCCTTTATTAGGAGCCCCAGCAGCCCCAGCAAAAAGTTTCTCTTTCACAGCAAGCTGTGGGGAGGGAATGGAGATTTGGCAGTACCCTTCACCTGCCATGCCCACCAAGCCACACCCACAGAACCAGTAGTTAAAAAAAATTGAATCCCACCACTGGACCCATTTCTTTTGTTTCCTTGGCTATCCATGGCATTTTCAGCAGTCTTCTGGAACACCCAAGGCTCAACAGCGAAACCCTAAAACCGTGATGGCGAACCCATGGCACGGGTGCCAGAGGTGGCACGCAGAGTCCTCTCTGTGGGCACGCGCACCATTGCCAGCTGCTCTTCTGGTTTCTGGCACACACACATGCACTGGCCAGCTGGTCTTTGCGGGCATTGGAAAATGGCCTGAAAAATGGCCAAAAAACAGGCTGTTTCTTGGCCGTTTTCCAGGCCAAAAACGGCCTGAAAAACAGCCTGAAAACAGCCCCCAAAACAGGCATGTGAGCAATGGCCAGCTGTCTTCAGGTTTCTGGTGCTCCGGCACACACGTCCATGCACACACGTTCCGGTTTGGGCACTCGGTGCCCAAAAGGTTTGCCTAAAACATACTTTCCCAATCTGAGAAGATTGCAAATTCCGGCCTTCTAGCAGAGAATTAGTAGTCTAGTTTTTATTGTCATTGTACAAAATAAATACAACGAAATTGGTTTGTGACATCAGGAGCGTCACAAACGCAGCGTCTAAGCATGCTGCCATCTTGGATAGAATTCTTGGGCCTGCAGTGTTTGAGTGTATCTGGAAGGGGCCGGCTACATTAGGAAAGACTACATTAAAGCCAATGCAGTCATTAAAGCTTCCCTTTGTCTTGGAAATTGGAATAGGCTTCATGTCAAAGCGAAGTCCTCAACGTGAAGTCAGAATTGACTGAAGAAGCCAGCTGGGTCTGTGTGTTATCAGCTCTCCTGGGTTTCCTTACCTGGGCTCAGAATGGTCCCTTCAATGTTACGCAGTTATTTGCATGGTGTCAGGCCAGCTTTTTGCTGTTTCCACGATAAAAGACATTAATGAAAGTAAAATAAACCTTTGAGGTTGACAAAAATACTTTCTGCATGCGATAAATGCGTTGTGTATAATGAAACCCGATCCCGTCGGTGGCTGCTGACTGAGAGGGTGAAGTTGAACACCTTGTAAGATGAACGGTTGGCTGCTTGTGAACTGCAGGTGTTTGCTAAACAAAACCTCTTCCCCCCCCCTCCCCTCCCCCCCGGGCTCTAACAGAGCTGCGTAAAGGCACAGCAAACAATCAGGATATATAGAGGCAAAACAAACAACCAAAATAGAAATTGTTCATCAAATATATTGTCAGCAGTGGAGCAGAGAGGCCTTGAAATGAAATGGAGGCACGCAGGGAATTTTATGCAACTCCGTTTCCCTTGAAACACCATGTGCATGTGCAAAATTATGTTTGTGCAATTGAATAACTTGTCACCGTCAAAAGGTTGGCTTCTGAAGATCTTTTCAAGTGGGAGTGAACTGATGAATGTGTGCCTGATAGGGATGTTATGCCCATGCACATATTCAAGAACAGTTATGGGTGCATGTGCTGTATTATAGGTCGTCCTCACTTTACAACCAAGCACTTAGAGACCGTTGGAAGTTACGATGGACCTCCCCAAAGTTACTAATGGCCCAGTTTCGCAACTCCAATGGCTACACATACACACTCACCGTAGTCAATGATTGCATTTTGGGTGCTTGGCAATCACATTTACAGCTGTTTTGCGGCATCCGGTGATCACATGACCATACTTTTTTTTTTTTTTTGCTGGGTTCCATTTTTTGGTCAAAAATGCCCTTTGAAGAAAACAGGTTTGTTCCACAACCACAGTATTCACTTATCAACTGCTATGAAGAAGGTCACCTAATCCAGGGCAGGCATGTGGTAGCCCACTTAATGACAACCATGATTTATGGCCCTAACTTATAAGAGCCCGCAATTACCGTTGTAAGTCGAGGACTTCCTGTACTTTCATCATATCAGATGAAAGCAGAACACAGATCTGGACCAGGGGTGGGTTCCTGCCAGTTCCAACCTCTTCTATAGAAGAGGTTCCACAAATCTGCCATGCCGTTTAGAACCGGTTCCAGCTCACTCCCCCCCGCCTGTCTGCACCACGATTGCCCCGCTTGCCGCTCACTGATTGACTGGCTCACCAATCGTCCCGCCCACCTCTAAGAGTCCTATCGAAACCTTGAAGTCTTAAAGCTGTCAAGTTTTAAAATCCCTGGGGTTTTTTTCTAAAGGGTTAGCGGTGCAAGAATCTTGTAACTTGACAGCTTTAGGACTTGCACACTTCAATGCCAGAGTTCCTAAGCCAACATGACTGGAGGAGGAATTCTGGGAGTTGAAGTCCACAAGTCTTAAAGCTGTCAAGTTTGAACACCCCTGGGTTTTTTTCCCCTAAAGGGTTAGGGGTGCAAGGGTCTTGTAATTTGACAGCTTTAGGACTTGCGTGCTTTAAATGCCAGAGTTTCTGAGCCAATATTTTGGTTGCTAAGCAAGAGCGTTGTTAAGTGCGTTTCACCACATTTTACAAGTTGGCCAGGCCCACCCAGTCACATGACTGCCAAGCCACTCCCACCCGGTCACATGGCTGGCAAGCCACTCCCACCCAGTCATATGGCCAGCAAGCCACTTCCACAAAGCATGCCACACCTACAGAAGAGGTTCTAAAAAAAATTGAAACCCACCCCTGATCTGGACTTACATCAAACTCCTTTTACAATTTGCACGTCTCCATGATATGAAACGGAGGCATTGAAAGTAGTAAATGTGTTCAAGAGATGAATAGGTTCACACGGGGCAGAAGGAGCAGCCCAAACAGTCATGGATTCTTCTCATTCTGCCTATTTAACAACATGACTCGGGAAACTGCAATGGTTATCAGTTGGCTTTGGATGCAATCCAAATAGAATAGAATAGAATAGAATTCTTTATTGGCCAAGTGTGATTGGACATACAAGGAATTTGTCTTCGGTGCATAAGCTCTCAATGTACATAAAAATATATTCATCAAGAATCATAAGATCCAACACTTAGGAATAGTCATAGGACTGTGATGGTGAACCTATGGCACGCATGCCACAGGTCACATGTAGTGGCCCCTCTGCCGGCACGCGAGCCCCAGCTGACCTCCACCAAGCATGCACCACTGGCCAGCTGAGTTTCCGGTCTCTGCAAAGCACTATACAAGCCATCAATATACTGTACATCCAACAGGAACAGGAAGTGCCTCACAGGAGCAGATAGAGGTAAATCTGGAGAGGCAGGAAATGCATCACTGAACAATGAAGATGAATGCTAGGCCGACATAACTATAACAGCGTAGACATGCACGGGGGGGGGGAGTAACCGGGGGTGGGGGGTTCCTAGGAGGCTTCAAAGAAGCCTCTAGGCACAAAATGGGGTTGGGGGGGTCGCGTATGCATGCACACAGGGATGTGGGGTGGGGGCGCACATTGTGTTATGGGTGTGGGCACACATGCACACACTGGCATGGGCATGGGCGTGCAGGGACGCTTCCAGCATACGAGGACGAAAAGGTTAGCCATCACTGTCATAGGATACTAAATAAGCAATCAAAATTATACTAGGAAACTAAATAAAATAATATAAAGCATAAAGATACAAGCAAGAAGGTTATAGTCTTTAATAGAAAGGAGATAGGTAATAGGAAGGATGAGAAGAATCATAGTAATACAGGCTTAGTAAATAGTTTGACAGTGTTGTGGGAATTAGTTGTTTGGCAGAGTGATGGCATGCGGGGGGGGGACTGTCCTTGTGTCTAGTTGTTCTGTTGTGCAATGCTGTATAATTTTTTAAAAATTGTTTTTTAATTTTTTTTTTAATGTGGGTTATTCAGGCCTTGGGTATCTGCAGGACCACACGCCTTTAATAACATCTGCTGGCTGGATAAGGTCAAATAGGACAGGCCTCTCCTCTTCCAGGAACTTTCCCCCAAACAGGGTCTACAGAAACAAACCTTCTCCATTGCTATTTCTCTCCCTTGAAATCTCCATTGAGAAAACCTGGTTCCTGAAAACACACTTTGGGAGGCTAAAGGATATGCTTGTTCTTCTGCTAACAGAAAGGTTTTTTATGGGTATATATAAGACTGAAACAACCTTATTTTGCCCAAAATAAAACCTCCCCAGATAATAAGCCCAATCGGGCTTTTGAGTGCATGTGCTAAAATAAGCCCTCCCCCGAAAATAAGCCCTCCTCAAAACTATTGCAACACAGCAGCTGCTATGAAAATAAGACCCTGTCTTATTTTCAGTGAAACACGGTATTTATAGAATCTGGATTTCTGACAATCCTGGGGACTAAACCAGAGACCTTCAGTGTATAAAATAAATGTACTTCCACTGAGAACTGGACAATTTCCAGTTCGTAGTCCAGCCTTATGAAACTAAAGGCACAAATAGAAAGATTTTCCTTCAATTTTATCTTAGGTGAAAGATCACCATTGCTTGTACATTTGCTATTTGAAATGTATACCTTCCTTAAAAGTCAGCATATTGCCTGTAACTCTTGCAGGAGAAGTCGTTGCCTTTTAGTATCCATCTAACCAGCTCCATTACCATTTTTCTTCTTGGGGGGGAAAAAATGAACATCGATGAAATTGCACAGACTGCAAACTCTGTTAGTTTGAAACACTGAGCAAGGAGGAACCCTGAAGGAACCTGCCTTCCATGAAATTGATGAACATTGACTTCTCACTTTCAATCACACAAATGGACCTATGGAAAGTGATCAGACTTGCTCATCTTAGGGAGAAGAAGATTAAGATTAATAATTGATTAAATGATTAAGATAAATAATCAAGTTTATTAATGTTATGAATGCAGCCTGTGTATCTGCACAGATTAGAAAAAGCCATTTCCAAATGGTTACAATTGTAGGGGGGGGATCAGAGGTGGTATTCAGTCAGTTCGGACCAGTTCGGGCGAACTGGTACCAGAAATTTTCAATAGTTCATAGAACTGGCAAATACCACCTCTAGTTGGCCCTGCCCTCCCGCTCCTGTCTTTCCCTGTCCTATATTTCTTTGTTTTGTTTTGTTTTTGTTTTGTTTTTAAATTTTTTTTAAATTTTATTAATTTCATATATATATTCACAATTATATGAGCTCATAACTGTTGATTTGCATAGCAGAGCAGATTGCCATGCTTCAGTTGCAGAGGTGGTATTCAGCAGATTCTGACCAGTTCTGGAGAACCGGTAGCGGAAATTTTGAGTAGTTCAGAGAACTGAAAATACCACCTCTGACTGGCTCTGCCCCCATCTATTCTCTGCTTCCTGAGACCCAGCTGATTGGGAGGAAATGGTGATTTTGCAGCAACCTTCCCCTGGAGTGGGATGGGAATGGAGATTCTACAGTATCCTTCCCTGGAGTGGGATGGGAATGAAGATTTTACAGTATCCATCCCCTGGAGTGGGGAGGGAATGGAGATTTTGCAGTATCCTTCCCCTGGAGGGGGGATGGAATGGAGATTTTGCAGTATCCTTCCCTGGAGTGGGATGGGAATGAAGATTTTACAGTATCCTTCCCTGGAGTGGGATGGGAATAAAGATTCTACAGTATCCTTCCCCTGGAGGGGGGATGGAATGGAGATTTTGCAGTATCCTTCCCTGGAGTGGGATGGGAATGAAGATTTTACAGTATCCTTCCCTGGAGTGGGATGGGAATAAAGATTCTACAGTATCCTTCCCCTGGAGTGGGGATGGAATGGAGATTTTGCAGTATCGTTCCCCTGGAGTGCGGAGGGAATAGAGATTTTACAGTATCTTTCCCCTGGTATGGGTAGGGAATGGAAATTTTACAGTATCCTTCCCCTGAAGTGGGGAGGGAATGAACATTTTATAGTATCCATCCCCTGGAGTGGGGAGGGAATGGAGATTTTGCAGTATCCTTTTGAATCCCATCACTGTTCAGCTGAGCTAAAAAACAGCTCAGCTCACCAGCGCTGACACCAAGGTTGATCTTTGAGTGCTGCACATGGGCACAAAGTGCCAGCACGCGCTCAAAGCATGCTCTCATAGAACCTGTAGGAAAAGATTTGGAATCCCACCACTGGAAAAATGTTGGCATTTATCTAAAATGCTGTGCAAGTAAAATATGCAGATTAACAGATAGGAACATAATACTGGAAGATGCAAACATTATTATATAGTCATACTGAATTAAAGTTTGGTAACATCAGACTTTGACTTCCTGGTTTTGCTATGCATGTGTGCAACAAGACTTCAAGTGCTTAAAAAGACAGGTGAAATCTGTCTTTCTTACTGGGATAGCCACCTCAAGGCTGAATTCACAAAATACTCTTAATCAACCTCCTCAATTAACCCAGTTTCACACATTAAACCACACATTAAACCACAAAACAACCAATCCAGTTGAGGTCATATAATCCTAAACCAAAAAACGTAACCAAGATTAAAGTTAACCTAGGTTAGATCTTCTAGGTTTTTACCTGATATGGTTAAGCTTACAGGTAGTCAACTTAACAACTGGTTGTTTAGCAATTGTTCAAACTTACGATGGACCTCCCCAGTGGTGGGTTTCAAAAATTGTTCGAACCTACTCTGTGGGTGTGGCCTCCTTTGTGGGAGTGGCTTGCCGCCCATGTGACCAGATGGGAGTGGCTTGCCGCCCATGTGACCAGATATGAAGATGCCGACGACACTTGTCAGAACCACCTTAAATTACCTCACACACAGCGCTGGCATGCATAAGAATATGATGTAAACTTGTTTTTTAAAAGACATCTTTGGTTTGCGTTAAAACAACTTCAACACACGCACTGTTCTGATTGCACCACAAACTCAGTAGTCATCCTTACCTTTCACAGAGGCACTGAGTTTGATAAATATGAGCATGATAGTGTAGAATAATCATATCCAAGGACCAGTGGTGGGTTTCAAACATTTTTAGAACCTCTTCTGTAGGTGTGGTCTGCTTTCCGGGTCCACTGGTGGAATCTCTTCTAACCGGTTCGGTAGATTTGACGAACCGGTTCTACCGAATAGGTGCGAACTGGTAGGAACCCACCTCTGGACCTCCCTAAGGATACTTAATGCCACAGTTCCCAAGTTTCAATGTTCAGGCCCTGTTATCCCAGGACTACATATTGGATGCTTGGCAATTCGCCCGCATTTGTGGTCATTTGTAACACCCCATAGTCAGATGACTGTGATTTACAATAGTTTTTCTGAAAAATGGCATTTATTTCCATGTTTGGTAAAAACCAGCTTGTAGCAAATCATTGGTTTGCTTAACGATTGCAACATTCATTCAATAAACACTATAAAAAAAGTCATAAAATCAGCTTGGTCAGGTGGGTGACCTGCATTTTGAATATCATGACTGACAACCAAGATGGGCAGGTTCTGTTATACTTATCGCAGGGATGAAATGCTACCAGTTCGGACCGGTTCGCCTGAACCAGTAGTAAAAACAAAATGCTACCGGTTTGCCCGAACTGGTATTTCTGACGATCAGCTATGATGTGTGAATTATATTAGCCAGAATCGTCGGATTTCCTGCTTTCTAGCTAATCTTAATTGCATGGCACAGTGGATTCCCCCCCACCGCTCGCTGTTGTACTTACCTTTGCAGACTCAGAAGCCTCAAAATGCTTCTTTTTTAGCACTGCGTTGGGGCACCTCAAAGCGCGTATATGCATGCTCACCGAACCTGTAGCAGACTTCAGAGGATTTCACCACTGGTTCATCAGTCTATTACTACCTATATCAGATGAATGCACCGTTAAGGTAAATTATATTTTAATCCTTGGATGCTTCCAAACACAAAGGGGTCTGTGTATCACCTTGCCTCATAGGACATCATTTCGAGTCATACCATGGAGATGACTGGGTAGCAATAGCAATAACAATAGCAGTTAGACTTATATACCGCTTCATAGGGTTTACAGCCCTCTCTAAGCGGTTTACAGAGTCAGCATATTGCCCCCAACAATCCGGGTCCTCATTTTACCCACCTCGGAAGGATGGAAGCCTGAGTCAACCTTGAGCCGGTGAGATTTGAACAGCCGAACTGCAGAACTGCAGTCAGCTGAAGTAGCCTGCAGTGCTGCACTCTAACCATTGCGCCACCTCGGCTCGGTAGTGTTGTAGACACGTCTAGTCTCTTTTTGTGGGATCTTCATCAGTTGTTCTTCCATCTTCTTTTAACCCCTGCAGGATTAAGATGAAGGAAGATAGGTCAGGAAGATTGCCAAGTGCCATCCAGGACTTTACAAATCTGATCAATGGAATTTTTGCATTGCATGCAAATTGGGGCATGATGTTTTCTGCACACATCGGTTCTACTCCATATAGTCGATCTAATTTGATTAATTTCCACCAGGTGCTTGGCCTCCACTCCTGGCTTCAATTAGGAATAGTAACTGAAGACATAGGGCTACAATTTAAAAGACTTTGCATACTGAAACTTTCAGGTTTATTTTGATACATTCTACAGGCGGTTACAGGTTAAGAACATCCAACTTAAGGATAACACATATATATGAATGGGCTGCCTAGTAATAAAAATGGCATATGCCATTCTCCTTCTTAAAGTCAACGAACCACTGAAGCCGTGCAATGCTTTCAAGAACCCCTGAAGCCGAAGGGGTTGCTACCGGTTCACACCAGTTCGGGTGAACTGGTAGTGGCAATTGCAATTTGGTCACCGAACCGGTAGAGACAGCAGGCTTGCCATGCCCCCGAACCAGTTCCCTGGTGGCTGCAGCATGTTTTTTTTGAGACTGTTAATGTTCTGCGCATGTGCAAACCTATTTACAGACAATTGTGCTTGCACACGAGAAAGCAAAGTGAGGGTGCATGTGCAAATCGTGCGTGCACTGAACCAGCAGTGATGCCGGCAGAAACCCACCCCTGCCCTTAACATGTGTGGTTTTAATATATAGCAGTGGTGCGATACAACCGGTATGCCCCATATTGGCGTACTGGTGCCTGCTGGGAGCACCAGGTACCGTACGGGTACGGTGCTCCGGAACGCCCACACGCCCACCTTCCTTACCTGTGTTTGAGCCGATCGGGGCTTTCGCGCACACGGAGCATACGGCACCTGCGCGACACTCCGGCAAGCAGCCAGAGCGTCCCAGGTGGTAAGTAAGCATGCACACACTGCGCGCGCTGCAATGTACCGGTTGCAACAGGATCCCACCATTGATATATAGCCTTTCAGCACATTTCAATAGTTCCTGATAGCACTGTGTGGCTTTAGTGGTTCATCAACTCAAGGAAGGGCAATGCTGTCTGCCATTTTTAATGATGGGCAGTCCGTTTGTAAGCATGAGTTCTGACCTATCCCAAAGGTGCTTTTTCAGGAGGCAACTGGACTTCCTTGTTTTTTGCTTGAAGACGTTTCATTTCTCATCCAAGAAACGCTTTCGAAGAAAAAGAAGAAACTCCAGTTGCCTCCTGAAAAAGCACCTTTGGGACAACCATGACCTGGAAGACTGAGAATCTCTAAAGACTGCATATATACAAATTTGTATGTAAACTATATATTGTATTTTACAATGACAATAAAGATTATACTTATACTATGAGTTCCAACTTAAATACAAATGGGAGTTGAAGACAGATTTAGGGAATGGAACTTATTCTTAATCCAGGGACTGCCTGTATCTAGATCACAGCAGATAAGAGTTGGGGAGCATCTCTTTCTTGAACTATCCAGATGTGGAATGAATCATAGCATGGTGCACCCTTAAAGGCAACATCCTGGAGAAGAAAACCAGATGTGAGTTGGAGCTCAGATCTTACTATCACCTAGAAAAACAGATGAGCAAACCAGTTCTTGGCTCATACATTCCATATTTTCTCTGCCCCTGGGCTAGATATCAAGGATAAAGCAAAAAATGAAGTGCTATTTCCTTTACATCTTCTTGTCCCCAAAGACCCATTGAATGAATTTTGGAACTCTCTGTGCCACCCACCATCAAAGAGAGCAAGGGTTATAATAAAGGAACATGTATAGACACTTATAGTCCCACCCCTGACTTATTAGATCAACTAAGCAGTGGTGGGATTCAGCCAGTTCGCACCTATTCGGGAGAACCAATTGTTAACTTTCTAAGCAGTTCAGAGAACAGGTTGTTGGAAGAAATATTGTTTTGCTTTTTTCCACTTTACAGGGCTGATCCTGTAAGGAAGGAAACATTCTGCGTTGTTTCTAGCCTAATCTTTATTGCCTTGCTTACAGAAACTGCCTCTCCGGTTAACCCTTATTACATTATAACAGCTAGGGTGAAGCGCCCATTGACATCGTGTTGAATTGGCCACACCCACCGTCACATGACAACTGAGCCACGCCTACCCAGTTGGTCATTAGGGCAGAGAACCGGTTGTTAAATTATTTGAATCCCACCACTGCAACTAAGATGTTGTTTTTCTAGTCTTGCAATGCCGCCACCAACAATCCCACCTTGCAGACTGGGAGGGGGGGGGATTTTAAGTATTTCTGAAATAATGTTTTCCCTGAAGTTCCTTGTAGCAATCAAAATAAACACTGAGTGTCATAATTCCGTTCCTGTCAGCCCAACTGTTCTGTGCCTATTGGGAAACCTGGGTCCAAGACAGCAAGAGAACAAGTCTAGCAATACAAATACCGTTGCATTATGCAACATCTCTATTCAGAATTGTCACAGATGCTGATCACTGACAAATAAAACCCAAAACACGCACACGGGGACAATGCTGCTCACTGCCCCATCCTCCTCCTCCTCCTCCCCCCCTGCCTCCATCCCAGCTTTCCAGAGGCTCCGAACCTTCCTCCCACTTTTTATATCAAAATAGAAACGCAAGGTGTGGGGCCGAGAACAAGTGCAGGAAAACAAATTGCGTTCTTTGAAGGAAAGCGTTCGCACATCATCTGTACTTCCAGCTCAAATTAAAGCAAGGGGGTGGAAATGCTCTAATATTTATGGAACCATCTCAATCAGATGCCATCATTCTCCCTGGACAGGGGCCATTACTTCTGTTCCAACTACAAAACATCGCACTGTTTATGGTTTTGCCTTGCCTAGGCAGGGATGGCTTCCTTGCTCCAAAAATAAATAGCACGCTGAGAGGGAGGCGGGGGGGGGGGGGGAAGCTGATATAATTAAGCGGAATGGGTACATGCGAACTGGCTTCTCAGATCAAACGGGAGCTCAGTTACTTCAGGGTTTATGTCTCCAGCGGTGACCAGCCGTGTGTCTTTTGGAAGGGCCATAAAAAGGCAGGAAAGCAACAGCCCCCAAGTGTCTGAAAAGCTTTAAGGAAGAATGTCTGTGAATATATGCGTGCTTTCTAAAAGCATAGGTAATAAAAACGTACCAGCTTTCTGCAAAGCTCAGAAGGAAGATATACTCTGCCTATATAAGGAGATGTTAAAAAGAGACACACCTTAGAGCAGTGTTTCTCAACCTTGGCGACTTTAAGTCCTGTGGACTTCAACTCCCAGAATCCCCCAGCCAGCACAGCTGGCTGGGGGATTCTGGGAGTTTAAGTCCACAGGACTTAAAGTCGCCAAGGTTGAGAAACACTGCCTCAGAGGTCTGGATGCAGGTCAAAAGTTGCAACCTGTGACTTGCAGGGCAGATGTGGTTCCCCCCCAGACCTGTTTTCTTTTCTTTTGCTTCCATCTGTCGTGCCTTTGAAGCTTGGTGTGAAGAACGAAATGAAAGCCCTGCAATTTTCCACTGATTTTCAGCAGAAAACAAAAAAGGCACATTAACTCTCTTTTCTTTTTTTAACAGCTCCTAATGCTTCTTCAGAGTGTTAAAAGCCGCTAGCAGACTTTCCTGATGTTTTCAGATGAAAAACATTGGAATTTGCAGCATTAAGCCTTAAAAGAATTTTTTTTTTTTAAAAAAAAGGCACAATATAAATTTAAAAATAAAGATACCCCCATGCCTATGCCCCACTCTGATCTTTTCTAAAAGTTTTTAGCTATCCATAGGTTGGAAGGAAAATCCATCTGACTCAGTTCCAAGCCAGGAGAAAGGCGCTGGAGGTAAAATGGAGGCTGGAAGCTGATTGTAAAGAAAGAATCTCTTTATTGATGAAATAGAACCACCAACCTACATGTGATTCTGGGCTGCTGACAAAATGGAGTTTAGGGTGGGTGAGTTTTCAGTGGGATTCAAATAATTTAACAACCGGTTCTCTGCCCTAATGACCAGTTGGGTAGGCGTAGCTCAGTGGTCATGTGACTATGTGGGCGTGGCCAACTCAACGTCACTCAGGTCGATGGGTGCTTCGCCTTAGCTGTTATAATGTAATAAGGGTTAATCGGAGAGGCAGTTTCTGTAAGCAAGGCAATAAAGATTAGGCTAGAAACAACACCAGAATGTTTCCTTCCTGCCTTCTTTACAGGATTAGCCCTGTAAAGTGGAAAAAAACAAAATAATATTTCTTCCAACAACCGGTTCTCCAAACTGCTTAGAAAGTTAAAAACCGGTTCTCCCGAATAGGTGCAAACTGGCTGGTGGGTTTTTATACCTTCTGGATTCCTATGGGGGTCATATAAGGGTTATGTAGGGGTCATAGCTGGCTCTATAGGCAAAAGAGGAAATGCAAGTCGTAAGTGTTTGTCTGAGCTAATTCGGTCAACTTTTTGTTTGTTGCTTATCTGAGTTTCTGTCTTGGCTCAGTCTTTCTTAATGGACTGTCTTGGCCCAGTCTTTCTTAATGGACTACCAAATCTGCATTTCTAATAGCTGGCCTCCTCAGTTTTTGCTTGGGGCAGGGGAAATGGGGCTGCCTCCTTTACAATTGCTTCATTTTTCCTTTAGGGGAAATATTTTATTCTGCCTTTTTAATATTTCCCAAAATCTTTCATTCTTCTAGAAGGGGAAGGGGCTTCCCACACATAGGTTGTGAAGCCAGAACAGAAAAAGAGAGATACATTGAAACATTAAAAAATGAAGAACAAACTCCAGATTAAAGCAAGATCAACATTAAAAGGTCTGGAGCAGCCATCCACAAAGCAAGAGGATAGTAGCAACTGAAGTCATGTCCCTTTTTAATATGAGATGCACATAAAAACAGGGTGGGCTTTGATCATGTGGTCGCCCTCTCGACTTTTTAGACTCCTCCCCCTGCAGATGCCTTGGCATGGAAGAATATAAAGCCTTTTTCTGGTCCTCTTTGTAACTTATTTGGAAAGTACTTTGCTCCTGCGAAACAAGGAAGGCCCTTCCTCTATTTTGCTTCTGTAAAAGGAGATCTCAGAAAAAGGATCCCACACAGAAAAAAAGAAGCTATTTTTCAGAGATCCTGATCTCTATAGTGTCGGAAGAAATATCCATCTGGTTCAGTTCCAAGTGGGGAGAAAGACATTGGAAACATGGTGGCTGTTTAGAAAGAGGGTTTTAATGGACAGGATCATATGGCTTGATATGCTGGGGGGAAAAAGGGAAGAGATGCTGAGAGTGCCCTGGTTTGATGCCCTCTCTGGCCCCACCTTGTAGCTTCCTGTTCATGCATAAGAAATGTATTGTGATTGGTGGTCAGACTCCCAGGGGGCGGGGATTTAGCTAACCTTTTAAGCTGTATGTCTTGTCTCAAGCTTGGTTGAGCTGTTGCTGGGTGATGATGTAATGAAAGGGCTTTGGGATTCCTATTATGGCTCTGCCTGAAGGAGGTAGATCTTTGTTATATAGAATAGACTGGCTCCTTAATGGCCTATTGACCATTATGGTCAATAGGGGGGGCTGAGTTTCTGCCTCCCTTTTATGGGGGAAATATTCTGCCCTTTTAATATTTCCTAAAATATTTCATTTTCCTAGGGCAGGGGTGGGTGCTTGGTTGAGCCTTGCTGGGTGATGTAATCTCCCCCATGTGGGGAGATGGGTAGAGGGCTAATCCTATCATGTCCTGAAAGTCCTGTCTTAATCCCATCAACCTGGAACTGAAGTTGGTAGATTAGAGATAGTATTCAGCAGGTTCTGATCAGTTCTGGAGAACCATTAGTAGAAATTTTGAGTACCGGTAAATACCACCTCTGGTTGCCCCCCCGCCTATTCTCTGCCTCCCAAGTCCCAGCTGATTGGGAGGAAATGGGGATTTTGCAGTAACCTTCCCCTGCCACGCCCACCAAGTCACACCCACAGAACAGGTAGTAAAAAAATTTGAATCCTACCACTGGGGCAGATCTTTGTTATGTAGACTAGACTGGCTCAGGCCTCACTGGCCCATTGAGAAAAGGGGGCCTGAGTTTCAGCCTCCCTTTTAGGGGAAATATTCTGCCCTTTTAATATTTCCTAAAATAATAAGATTATCGGCTCCAATAACAGAATCTTGCAAGTCTATGTGTCCTGTGTCTCCTTCCTTCATTATACCTCCATGAATTAAGGAAGTGTGTCTTCCTTAAGCCACTTCCATTACAGTACTTCATGCATATTTTGGACTTCAGCTATGTTTTCTTCCTCGTTACTTTGGTAACTGATCTAATCTATCTTCCTTACACTCCATAAATATGTTGTGGGTCTTCCTTCACATACACCCCCAATACCTGCCACAAAACTGATATTTCTGACGGTCCAGTTACAGAACAACAACAACAACAACAAGATAAAGAAGAAAACCTTCGCTTTAATGGACTCCACTTTAGCGCACTTCATATGCGAAAGACAAAATCTGCTCCTGGACATCACTTCAAAATACAGCTAGTCCTTGACTTACAAATGGTTTGTTTAGTGACCTTTCAAAGTTACAATGGCACTGAAAAATGTGACTTATGATTGTTTTTCATAGTTGAGACCTTTGCACCATCCCCATGATCATGTGATCAAAATTCAGCTGCTTGGCAATTGATTCACATTTATGACCGTTGCTGTGTCCCAAGGTCACGTGATCCCCTTTTGCGACCTTCTGACCAGCAAAGTCAATGGGGAAACCTGATTCACTTAACAACCAGGTTACTAACTTATCAATGGCAGTGATTCACTTAACGACTGTGACAAGAAAGGCCGAAAAGGGAGGCAAAATTCACTTAAGAAATGTCTCATTTAGCAACAGAAAATTTGGCCTCAATTGTGGTCGGAGGTCAGGGACTAATGGACAAATCTGTTGCATCCAAAGTTGACTGGGCAATTCAGTTACATTATAAGCATTTGCCTTAATTTGCAACATTTGTGTAAATACACACTTATGTGTATTTGGCATTTATATTATTTGTATCAATGTACATAATTAATTCAAAACAGGATAGACTAACGCAAATGATATACATTTGGATTTAACAGACATAGGGGTATTAAGAGAGACTCCCTCCCTTCAAATGGGTCATTAAATGAATCAGTCTACATAGGGTGTGTGTGATGACCCGGGAGAAGGCGCAAAGGCAACACAGCCAGCTGATAGTTCAAACTCCCCTTTATTGCTCCAACTTTGCTCCAAATGCTCCCAGGTTTATGCCAATTTCCGAAGCAAAGTATTCTCTCTCCCTCCCTCCCTCCCTCCCTCCCTCCCTCCCTCCCTCTCTCTGTCTCTCTCTCTCTCACTCACACACACACACACACACAGGGAGGTAAAGGAACAAAAGTAATGAGTCCACAAAGCAAGGAACCAAAACAATGAGTCCATGAACAAGGAATAAAGCAAGAAGTCCTGCAAACTCCACACATCGGCAATGGCACACAAAACTCCACAAATTCAGCGTTCGTTCCCGACAAATGCCCCTCCCCACAGTGTCTCCTTAAGTCTCAGTCCCCAGATGTGCCTTGTGAAGAGGGGTGGGGCACTCTCCTCGCAAGTCATTGGGTCGGCCTGCGCTTTTCCCGCCTCCTCTCCACTCTCCGTGCTCGGGGATCAGGAGGAAGCAGTTCTTGCTCATCACCTGAGCTCCGTCGTTCCTCATCTCCACTGACCGCCCTCTCTTCTCCTCTCTCTCGGTCATCCTGGTGTCAAATTTTCCTACCT
Source organism: Thamnophis sirtalis (assembly GCF_051295495.1). Classification (NCBI taxonomy): domain Eukaryota; kingdom Metazoa; phylum Chordata; class Lepidosauria; order Squamata; family Natricidae; genus Thamnophis; species Thamnophis sirtalis. Next base: position 15,568,480 of record NW_028261386.1, on the reverse strand, counting down.
GCTGGCAAGCTGTCCCAAGCACAAGGAACCTGGGGCTCCTTGAACTCCATCGGCTTCAGCTCCAGCTCGTCCTCCTCTGCAAACTCAGGCTCCGACAGGGCCATGACAGAGTGGCTCTATTAACTTTTCTCAAATGAGTTAATATTAATTTAATTAAAACTGTATATTAAATTACATGTAGACTTGATTCACAGGACACTAATTCCTTCGTGTCGCCTAAACTGATGAAGCAAATCAGAAGAAAAAAAATCCTCACTCAAGTTTTATCAGATTATTTTCCCATTAAAAAGAAAAATGTTTGCAAACTTCCCTGACATTATCGGGGAAAGGGCTGAGTTTTATTTGTTTTATTACAACAAAAGTCTTTATTATGCCTTCTAGTGTGATGGTGAACCTAGGGCACGCATGCCAGAGTTGGCATGCAAAGCCTTCTCTGTGGGCACATGCGCCATCGCCAACTGGTCTTCTGGTTTCCATACGCGCTGGCCATTTGATCTTCACATGCGCCAGAGTGCTGGAAACTGGCCAGTTGGTCTTTGGGTTTCTAGCGCTCCGGTGCGCACAAAGACCAGATGGCCAGTGCATGTGCACTGGCCAGCTGGTCTTTGAGTTTCCGGCACTCTGGGCACTTGGCATTCCGGGCACTCGGTGGCGAAAAGGTTTGCCATCACTAACCTATAGCCTTCATTTCTTCATCATGGGCTCAGATATGACTGGAAATGTATATTTCTCAGCTATATGTCACACACTAATTTATGCCTTTCAGCTGTCTTGTCTCCCAAACCATTATCAACCAATCAATATTCTTGGCAAGCTAAAAGGATTGATAGCCGAGCTATAGCTATTGCCAAAATTACATCCAGAAATCCGTCTGACAGATGATCTCCACTACTGGAGAATATTTTCCAAAACAGAAATTGGATCCAAGGCAATCTTCAAAAAAGTTTGCTACATTCAGAATTTCCATAATAATGAAATTTATTTATTTATTATATTTGGTAGCCAAATTAAATTGGGGGCATTACATTCTTTTCCAGAAAGCCTCTTTAGTGTGTTCAAATGAGAGCAATTACGTTGGAAGACAACTACTCAATCTTAAGAATTAACTCCCAACTTCCGGTTTGCTCGTAGGGCCGGTTTAAGCCCTCCGGAGGCTTCAGGGAAGCTTCCTGAAGCCTCCGGAGGGCTTAAACAGACCCTACAAGCAAACCGGAAGTCTGCTCCCAAACTTCTGGTGTGCCCATAGGAAAAGTTTTTTGCACTCCGGAGGCTTCAGGGAAGCTCCTGAAGCCTCTGGAGGGCCTTCTGGGGGGAAGGCTTTTTTTGCCCTCCCCAGGCTCTTATAAAGCCTCTGGAGCCTGGGGAGGGCGAAAAACGGCTTTAAAAAAGGCTGAACTCAGCCGTGACCCATCAAAAGCGCGTTCCACAAAAGCGCGGTCGACGAAATCGCGTATGTGACGTCATCACAACGCGACGAAAGAGATCGAAAAATTGAAATAAAAATTAAATTACAGCAAGCCGATTCACATAAAGGTAAGGGTTAGGTTAAGGGTTAGGGTTAGGGTTAGATTAAGGGTTAGGGTTAGGGTTAGAGCGTTAGCGTTACGTTTAGCGTTAGGTTAAGGGTTAGCGTTAGGTTTTTCGTTACGTTAAGGGTTAGGTTTAGGGTTAGGTTTAGGGTTAGGTTAAGGGTTAGGTTTAGGGTTAGGTTTAGGGTTAGGTTTAGGGTTAGGTTTGGGGGGGTTAGGGGAAGGTTTTAGCTTTATTTTTACATTTTTCGATCTTTTTCGTCGCACTGTGATGACGTCACATACGCGCTTTCGTCGACCGTGATTTTGTCATCCGCGGTTTTGTGATAGAACCGAACTCAGCTGGCCAGTGCGTGCGTGCATGCATGCATGCTGGCCAGCTGACAGGGCAACGCCTGGCATCCCTGACAAATGGTTCCACGTGCCACCTGTGGCACACGTGCCATAGGTTCGCCGGACCTAGAACATCCAACTACAGTATTGAGCATAGACAGATATTCCTAGAAGGAATTGTAAATTGCCTTATGCATTTTTTACTACCGGTTTGCGCGTGCTCACACACACAGAAGCGTCCAGGCAGGTGGGTGGAGCCTCCCGCCGCCGCTATTACCAGTTCGCCCAATCCAGGCCTAGCTGGGAGCAACTCACCTCTGTACACCAGAGGTATCAAGCTTGCTGCATCAGGGTTGTGTTTGACCTCAGAAGGGGGAGGTGGTATGGCCAGTTTCCCCATTTGTGAACCTGTGGAACAAAATTTGCCATGTTTAGATTTCTACAGCATCCTAGCTTCAGACATCTTAACAGAATCTTAGGGCAGCCAAGATTGTTGTTAGTGGAGACAGTGAACGAGGATGTGGGTGGGAGATTCACCTGCCTTCTAGGGCAGGGGTGTCAAATTCGATTTCATTGAGGGCCACATCGGGGTTGTGTTTTACCTCAGGAGGCCAGGCTAAGTGTGGCCATGGTGAATGTGGGCATGGTGGGCATAGCCAGCTCAACGTCATTTGTGTCGGGGGCACCTGTGGTGGCCAAGAGCTAAGGCAGGATTTCCCTCAGACCCTTCCTCACTCTCATTATGATCTCCTTCCTTCCTTCTTTCTCCCCTCTTCCTTCTCCTTCTTCCTTCTCTTATTTTTCTTCCTTCCCCTCTTTCCTTCTTTTTCTTTGTATTTCCTCTTTTCCTTTCTTCTTTCCTGTCCCTTCTTGCCTGATCAAATGCAAAAGGGGAGGAGAATCGTTTTCCTTTTGTTTTCAGTTTGTTTTACTAGCCCTCTGCCAGTGAAAACTGAGCTCAGGAGGGTCGCGTGTGCCCCCCCCAACCCTGTTTTCAGCTGCAATGGCCTCCTGCAGCCGTCTGCCAGTGAAAACCTAGCTCGTGGGGGGACGTGGGACACACAGCCCTCCTGAGCTCCGTTTTTGCTGGCAGAGGAACCACAGGCTGTTCCTTTGCTGTTTCCAGGGCAGCCCCGCGGGCCAGATCTAAGCACCCCATGGGCCAGATTTGGCCCCTTGGTCTTGAGTTTGACACCCCTGACATACCCTAACCTAAGGTGACCAGATTTTCAGATTGGAAAAGAGGGACACCCTTGACCGGGGGGGGGGGGGGGGGGCTTGATTAAAAAAACTTTTTTTGTCAAAAGGTCACCCCAGGACACTGAAACCAGAATAAATACGAATCTGTTGCCAAACAAAATTTTGATCACGTGACCATGAGGATGCTGCAACGGTCGCTAAGTGTGAAAAATGGTCGCAACGGTCGCTAAGTGTGAAAAATGGTCATCAGTCACTTTTTTCAATGCCATTGTAACTTTGGTCACTAAATGTTTTCCCCCTCCTCGAGACTCCTCACTTCTTCCTTCATTCCTCTTGCTTATCTACCTTCACCTTATCTGTCTTCTGCTCTTTCCCTCTCTTCCTTCCTTCCTCCCTCCTTCCATCCTCTTCTTTCCTCACTCACTCCCTTCCTCCTTTTTTCTCTTCCTTCCTCCTTCCATTCTTTATACGATATAAAATTCAATGAGGGTGAAACACACAAAATCTGGCAAAGCTGCCTTGCACCAACCTGGCCTGCCCATAGAATAGCAGCCACTTTGAGACACATAAACCTGGTTTGAACATATTGCATCACAAAGATTTGCAAAGATCACATTTGCAAAAAGGAACATTTCTTGTAGTAAATACATTTTATAAACAATTTAAAAGTAAAAATCCCCCCAAAATAATAAAAAAGGTATTCTATAAATAAAAGAAATCCTTAAAAACCATTGTTAAGTATTACACCAGCAATAATTTATACTGTCACCATTTCAAACTATCATCAGAAATACGAATCTGTTGCCAAACATCAACATTTTGATCGCGTAACCATGAGGATGCCACAACGGTCGCTAAGTGTGAAAATGGTCGCTAAGTGTGAAAAATGGTCATCAGTCACTTTTTTCAATGCCATTGTAATTTTGGTCACTAAACAGCCATGTTCCTGACTTAACAACCACCATGATTCACTTAACGTGGCAATAAAAGGTCGCAAAATGAGGCAAAAATCATTTAACAAACGTCTCCCTTAGCAACAGAAATTGGGGGATCAATCCTGGTCGTAAGTCGAGGATTACCGGTAGCCAATTGCAAAAGGCAACTTTACTTGGAACAGGTGAGATTGTGCCCGGATCCCTTTCATGCCAACATATCCATCTTCTGCTCTTTCCCTCTCTTCCTTCCTTTCTCCTTCCATCATCTCCTTTCCTCACTCACTCCCTTCTTCCTTTTTTCTCTTCCTTCCTCCTTCCATTCTTTCAGCTTCATTTCTTTTGCCTATCTACCTTCTCTGTCTTTCTGCTCTTTTCATTTCTCCCTTCCTCTTTGCTTTTGTTCCTTTCTCCTTCCCTCCTTTCCTATTTCTTGCTTGTTCCTTCCTTCTGCCTATCTACCTTCACCTTCTCTGTCTTTCTGCTCTTTCCCTGTCTTCCCCTTTCCTCCCTCCTTCCCTTCTTTCCTTTCTAGTTCCATCCTTTCTTCTTTCCTCTCTCCCTCTTTTTTCCCTTCCTTCCCCCTTCCTCTTGCCTATCAACTTCATCCTCTTTGTCTTTCTGCTCTTTCCCTCTCTTCCCCTTTTCTTCCTACCTCCTTCCTTCTCCCTCCCTTCTTCTTTTTCTTCCTTTCTTCTTCCATCTTCCTCCTTCTCCTTCCATTCTTTCTCCTTCCATCCATCTTTTCTCCTTCCATCTTCTCCCCCCCTCCCTTCTTCTTTTCCTCCCCCCTCCCTCCTTCCTTCTTCTCCTTCCCTTTCTCACACACAGGAAGGGGAGGGGGGCTATCTAGTCGCTTTCACAGCATAATTTCTTTATCTAACTTTTAAAAAACAGTGTGCAAATCAAACGAGATTTTCGTAACCTGCGAAGCACCAAGTTATATTATGTTGTTACAAATTCGCAGCTACTCCATTCTTTCTGATAGGGAACTACATTTCCCAAGATGCCTCAGGTCCTCAAAGCGCTGAACGCAGTTTTGCAATTGACTCCAGCGAGGCCCGGTAGCCGCCGGCTGGGGTGGTTGTCAGGGCGATGCGGAGCGGACGCGCCGTGTGTTACTGCTTCCAGCAATCAAGACGGACAAGGGAAGCGACTGAAACGGACGCTGGCCGCAGGAGAGCGAGGCTGCTGCCAGCCGTTTCACCTTGCGCAGCGAATTTGACTGGGTCCCGGGGCTTCTGCCGCCTGCGGCTGCGAGGACCCCTGCACAAATGGATTCCTCACGGCCGCAGGCGATCCCAATTCACTCAGCCAGGGTGGGCAATTTCTGCACGAACGGACTACTCCTTGCGGCCGCAGGAGAGGGAGGAGGAGGGGGCAGCTGAGCCGCCCAACTCCTGCACGAATGGAGTATTCCTCGCGGCCGCAGGCGATCCCAATTCACTCAGCCAGGGCGGGCAATCTCTGCACGAACGGACTACTCCTCGCGGCCGCAGGAGAGGGAGGAGGAGGGGGCATCCGAGCCGCCCGACTCCTGCACGAACGGAGTATTCCTCGCGGCCGCAGGCGATCCCAATTCACTCAGCCGGGGCGGGCAATTTCTGCACGAACGGACTACTCCTCGCGGCCGCAGGAGAGGGAGGAGGGGGGGCAGCCGAGCCGCCCGCACAGAGTGAATTCAATTGGGATCGCCTGCGGCCGCGAGGACTCCTGCACAAACGGAGTATTCCTCGCGGCCGCAGGCGATCCCAATTCACTCAGCCAGGGCGGGCAATTTCTGCACGAACGGACTACTCCTTGCGGCCGCAGGAGGACAGGGAGGAGGAGGGGGCAGCCGCCCGCCCGCGGTTCAGGGGCTTCTGCCGGGCGGCGGGAGCCCCTGCACCGCGTGGAACTTCTCTGCCGCGGGCGGCTGCAGCTGCCCCCACCCTCTCCTCCTGCCGCGGCGAGCGGAAAATTCGATTAGAATTAGATTACTCACCAGTCAGCGCAGCTGCAACCTCTTTCGTCTTTTGTAGAAAGGAAATGGAAACTCGCGCAAGCGTGCTGAAAATTTCCCATCCCAGCCAGCTCACTGATTGGCTGGAGTCCAGGCCAATCCAATCAGTGAGCGGGAGGCTGGGCTGGCTTAAATTTGTAGGTAGTAGGTAAAAGGCTAAAAGCACGCTTTTTTTGGCGCTCGCAGCTCCCGCCCATCAGCTGCTAGCTTGCTGGGCTGGCTCATCTGGTAGGATAGAGAACAGAACGATGAGCCAGCCCAGCAAGCTAGCAGCTGATGGGTGGGAGCTGCGAGCGCCAAAAAAAGCGTGCCTTTTAAAAAGGCGGGCGGGACGCGGGAAAATGCATTGGAAGGCGGGTGTGTCCCGCCAAAAGTGGGACGTCTGGTCACCTTACCCTAACCTCCAAACAAGCAAACCATGTCTTGTTTGTGCGAATTGCATGAACTATACAGGATCATTCCTCAAAAGCTTTTCAGCACATTTTTAAATGGATGAGCTGGAATGAATGTGATAGGACACCACCTTGGTTTATCTCTTATTATTTATTTCAGTTTTTAGAATAGAAGAAAACTTTTAATGGGAACTAAATCTCGGCTACCTAAAAGTTACAAGTGACCCTCTGAGGGTCACTCTGAGCCTTGCCAATCCAGATGTCTCCATGTCCAGTTGTAGTAAGGTTGCTACCTCAACCCAGTACTGGGGGGAAAAATGTTTGTGGAACTTTGGCACAATGCCAGAATCAACTCATCCTATCTCACAGCGGACTCATAAGTCAGGGAGGGATTCTACCAACAGTACCAGATATTGGTATGTCTTGGCTCACTCTCTGATCAGCATGTGGAATTCAGAGGTATTCAGAGCCAGTTTGGTCTAGTGGTTAATGCGCCAGGTTAGAAAGCAGGAGAAAGTGAGTTCAAATCCAGCCTTGGGTGATGAAAGTCATCTGGGTGACTTTAGGCGAGTCACTCTCAGCTCAGCTCAGCTCAGCTCACAGGGTTGCTGTTGTGATGGTGGGGATATTAGAAGGAGGAAGGTTAGTTGGTTATGCTCGCCTCTTTGAGTCATTTGTAAAGTAATAAAGGTGAAAATACATACGTATGTACATACATACATACATACATACATACATACGTAAGTACATATATACATATTGTCTATGGGCATGGAAGTTCCATTTTTACCAATTATGATTCCTAAGATCAATTCCTGCAGACGTGGTATTCAGCAGGTTCTGAACAGCTCTGAAGAACCGGTAGTGGAAATTTTGAGTAGTTTGGAGAACTGGTAAATACCATCTCTGACTGGCCCCGCCCCCATCTATTCTCTGCTTCCAGAGTCCCAGCTGATCAGGAGGAAATGGGGATTTTGCAGTAACCTTCCTTTGGAGTGGGGAGGGAATGGAAATTTTACAGTATCCTTCCCCTGGAGTGGAGAACAAATGAAGATTTTACAGTATCCTTCCCCTGGAGTGGGGTGGGAATGGGGATTTTGCAATATCCTTCCCCTGCCACGCCCACAAAGCCACACACACCCACAAAGCCACGCCCACATAACCGGTAGTAAAAATTTTTGAATCTCACCACTGACCCCTGAGGTATCAAATCTAATCCTCATCTGTGTAGTCCTGTCTTTCTCAACTTGGCAACTTTAAGCTGTGTGGACTTCTACTCCCAGAATTCCCCAGCCAGCTGGAGAATTCTAAGAGTTTAAATCCACACAGTTTAATGTTATCAAGGTTGACAAACACTGGACTATTTTTTTAAAAAAAGATTTAATCTGAGACATTTACCAGCTCAGTATATACCCAGCCATTTTAGCTTCTTTCAACAACATTTAAGCCTAGCAACAGATCACACACATCTACTGTTCTGCCAGCATTTGCATATCTTTAAATTACTATGCCCATTTCCCCTTTCCCTTTAGCAAACATGCTAGAAAGGCACACACATCCATCTGCTTGCTCTAATGTTTTACCAGTGTTAACAACAAATGTGATGGCAATTGCTCACTCCATCTCCTCTGCCACATATAATCATCTTGGTCTTTAATGCTGTAATTGTCAGATCCATAATCTTTGTTGTATCACATAATCTATCTAACATTCATGGCAAATCATTTGGGTTCTCAATTTACAGCATGGCCTCACCCTCATGAAAAAAAGGTCAATACTAACAAACAAGCATTCCCATTACATTGATATGAAAACATTAACATTATAGAACAGAGGTCTTCAAACTTGGCAACTTTAAGACTTGTAGACTTCAACTCCCAGAATTCTCCAGACAGCATAGCCTACTGCTTTGGTGACTCCATCCAGCCACCTCATTCTCTGTCTTCCCCTTCTTTTGCCCTCAGTCCTTCCCAGCATTAGTCCTTCCTTCTCCTTAGGTGGCCAAAGTATTTGAGTTTCCTGTTCAGGATCTGGCCTTCTAAAGAGCCATCTCCTCTAGGACTGATCAGTTTAATCGCCTTGAAGTCCAGGCGACTTGCAGGAGTCTTCTCCAGCACCATAGTTCAAAGGCCTCAATTCTTTGGAGCTCAGCTTTTCTTATGATCCAACTTTCACAGTTTTTTTAACATTATTTTTTTAATTAATTAAGGCTTTTACATAATGCATTTTTAGTAAAACAGAGAAGTGTAGACTAATAGCCCAGATTAATCTGTACTTGGGACAAACACCACATTCCATGCTAAGAGTAAGCACAGGTCCACTCAGTTTTGGCACAATTTGGTCATAATGCTATATGATGAATTTTTACCCCTACAGTTTTATTTCATTTTACTTTCAAATTATCTTCCTTTTTATATGAATCTTTTTACTGTGCTTCTGTTCTAAGCAAGTTACCAATTTCTTGAAATGTGACTATTTTACAAGGCAACACACAATCACCTGCACCCAAACTGGAAAGCACATGTAATGTAGAGACATTTGGATACATATATGCAGGTACATATACATGTCCGCAAAAGAGTTGGCTTTGTCCAGGGGAGAAAAAGCCGTTTAGTCCAGGTCCAAGGGAACAAAATGTGTTGTGTTACCCGAAATTCTCCAGATCGCACCAACGTTACTCTCCACTGCTGCAACGAATGGAGATTCCTGTCTCTTTCTCACCCCCCCCGAAATAAAGGTCCGAGGTGGCGCAGTGGTTAGGGTGCAGTACTGAAGGCCACTACAGCTGACTGTTATCTGCAGTTCAGCGGTTCTAATCTCACCGGCTCAAGGTTAACTCAGCCTTCCATCCTTCCGAGGTGGGTAAAATGAGGACCCGGATTGTTGGGGGCGATAGGCTGACTCTGTAAACCGCTTAGCGAGGGCTGAAAGCCCTATGAAGCGGTATATAAGTCTAACTGCTAAGGTCCAGGTAGGCGGGCATTATAAACAACAATTAAAAAAGTGATCATTCAAAAGCAAAACATCTTCCCGGTTCGGTCCGAAAAAAAAAAAAGAGAGAGAGACCATAAACAAATAAGAACTCCCGCTTTGGCCAATGGCAGCAGGGCAGGAAGGTATCAAGGGCGTGACGGAACCAATCGGAAGAAGGCAGGTAGCTTGTGAATGGGGAAGGCCGAAGAGGGAGTAGCCGCGCGGCGATCCAGCTTCAGCCCCTTTCGGTGGGGGTAATTAATAAATACGCAACGCGTTCCGTCGAAGGCGATCGAGGTGGTCGATCAAGGCGGGACCGGAGAAGATCTTTGGCGAGCCTGGCGGTGGAAGGCGAGAAGGCAGAGCGGAGCGAAGGGAAGTGGTGGGAGGGGCGCGTTGTCAGGCAGTTCTGCTGCAGCAGCCGAGGAGAAAGTAACTTTGCAAAGGCGAGGGAGGCATGGCCTCAGTAAGAAACCCGGCGATGACCCGTCTCTGCGGCCAGGCGCGCCGGCGTTGAGCAGGCGGCTCCCAAAGGAAAGGCGCAGAACAGGCACGGCTGCCCCCCTGGCAAAAGCGCAGCCTTTTTCCCGCACAGCCAGCGTCGGCGGATCCGGGGAGAGAGCGAAGGCGCTCCGCTCGAGCGGCGAAGAGAGCTTCGAGCGCGGGAAGGCGCTGCGCCGTCGAGGAGCTTCGCCCCCGCCGGCCTTTTCTTGCAACCTTCGGCCGGGCTCGGACCTCCGAGTCGTTCCGTCTAACGAGCGCAGAGGCTTCCGCCTCTCGGGAAGGTTCGGTCCGACGACAGCAAGGCAGGGAAGGGAGCGCCGAGGAGCGCTCCAGCCGCTCCGGGAGAAAGCATGGAGAGCGCGCACAGCCTGACCGCCGAGGAAGTCCTGCGGCGTTTCGGGGTGCGGGAGAGTTGCGGGCTCAGCGCCGAGCAGGTCCGACGGCAACGGGAGAAGTACGGCGCCAACGGTAAGGAGGCTCGGACCCTGCCTCAAGCGCCCAAGCTCGCCGCCTTGCGCGGAACGGCCAGGGTTGGCTGGCGGGGCCAGGGAGGGAGGGAAGGACGGTCGCTTCGGACAGTGCCGGCGATGGGAAGTGGCGGTGGGGGCTAACCGGGTGCAAGTTGTGATCGCGGTCGCCCTCTCCGGCTTGCCGGTTGGGTCGGCACGCGTGGTGCATGGAGCTCAACGGGCTTCAAGGCGGAAAAAGGAAATGAATCGCCCCCAAAGAAAAAGAACAAGAGGCTTGCCGAACCGTGTCGGACAGTCCAGGGTCAGGCAGCATCACTTTTCCCACGGTGGCCGGCCGGCCGGCAACAAAAATCCCACGGGCACGCGAGGAGGGGAGGGCGGGGGACGGCGGCAGACAGGAAGCTGCTGCTCTTTGGCATTCGGAGAGAATTTGACCTTAACTCCGGTTTCTGACCGCAGCCGCATCGCTTCGCATCTCCGAGCCCGTTACCTTGTAAGTGAATTTGGCAATGGGGTCCGTTTCTAAGTCGCCTCGAGACAGTTCAAGGGCCGTTTAAATAGGACTTAGAAGATCACGGTCATGGTAGCCGGCGGAATGTGATCTGGAAGCAGTCAGAAGGCATAGAATAGAATAGAATAGAATAGAATAGAATAGAATAGAGTAACAGAGTTGGAAGGGACCCTAAAGGTCTTCTAGTCCAACCCTCAGCTTAGGCAGGAAATCCTACACCACTTCAGACAAATGGGTAAGTGGATAGTGGTAGTGGTTTCCCTTCCTGTGCCTCACAATACACTGTCTCTGTTCACAGAAAAACTCCCTTTTTAAGTATCCTTCGGTTTCATGGGCTTTCATGTATTGTGTGAATCCAATCACTGTTCTTTAGAAACCACCCTTTGGGAGGTCTATGGACATTCTCAGTCCTCCAGGTCATGGTTCTCCAAAAGGTGCTTTTTTCAAGAGGCAACTGGACTTTCTGGGTTTTTTTTTCTTTAAAGACCTTTTGCTTCTCATCCAAGAAGCTTGAAGAGAAATGAAACATCTTCAGAGAAAAGGAAATCAGAAAGTCCCGTTGCCTCTTGAAAAAAATACCTTTGGGTCACCCTTGGGGACTCAAACCCAACTCATTGTGGTTTACTTTGAAAAACAATACAAAGCCAAGTATGGCTTAGTGCAGTATGTGAATTGAGAAGACTGAGAGGTCAGGGCTCATGAGAGATTTGGGTAGGGAGCCATTTATTTATTTAATATAAATCTATATTTATAAAGAAGATTTGCAGAATTAAGAGAAGACGAAAGAGGTGAACAGGCCTCCTGTAGCGAAGAATGAGTCAGGAGATCTGAATGACAAGAATATGTAGGTAGCAAATTTGGATAGCAAGATGGTTATAACGCTTGCCTTGTAAAATAAATAGAAGGTTGCTTACTCAAAACCCAGAAGAAACTTTGAAATGGCATTGTGGTTAAGGAGTTGGTCTAGAAGTGGATCCATCCATGGAAACTCCCTGCATAACGTGGGCCAGGCACCTTCTGCTTGGCCCATCCTTCCCCACAGGGTTGTTATGGGGAAACATAGATCTTGTGTGGTGTTTAGGTACATACCAAATACTAATATTTAAGAATTATGCAGAAAAGGGATAATCCTAGCTCTGACGTTTGAGGCAGCATTTTATAAACTGAAAGATGTTTCCCAGCTACGAAACCCTTTTTAACTGGGGATGAATAGAATTGAACCCTCTGGTCTTCTGTAGACAGGATTGCTCCTTGAGCCTTCAGTTATCCTGCCACTGCTACAAGTGCCCATCTCTGGTCTGTTTTTGGAATTGTAGGTTGCTAAGAGAAGAATGTTTTCTCTCCTTTTTTGCATGACCTAAGTGCAAACCCATCCAGCAGCTGCTTGCAAGATACTGCAGCATGGACTATGAACTCTGCCAACCCTGCCAATCTATCCGCTTCAAGATGCTGTGGGACTACACTGCCCAGAGTCCTACATGGGTTGTCTGGGGATTATGGGTATTGTAGTTCCAACACATCTGAAAAGCTGGGAGGCTAGCTTCGGTGTTGCAAAAACTATCTGCTTATCTCTCCTGAGATCAGTGAAGATGACTTTTGTTTTTGGATGAAGTGAACAAGATTGGTGGAGTGACATATTTTCCTCTTTGGTTAAAAAGTCATGGAGGAGGTTCATGATGTATCTGGAGGATATGAAAGTTCAGTGGATATGAAGAAGCTAACTTTTATATGAGTATGCAAAATGTGTTAATGAACAACAGAGAATTGGAAGGGATCTTGGAGGTCTTCTAGTCCAACCCTCTGCTCAGGCAGAAAACCCTACACCATTTCAGACAGATTGTTGTACAATCTCTTCTTAAAACCTTCCAGCACTGGAGCACCAACAACTTCTGGAAGAAAATTGTTCCACTGATTTAATTCTAACTGTCAGGAAATGGTTAAAGGTTTATTGCATTTATATGCCGCCCTATTCCCGGAGGGACTCAGGGCGGCTAACAAACCCAGGGGTTTCTCCTTAGTTCTAGGTTGCTTCTCTCCTTGATTAGTCTCCATCCATTGCTTTTTGTCCTGCCTTCAGGTGCTTTGGAGAATAGGTTGACCACATGTTCTTTGTGGCAGCCCCTCAAATGTGGAAACACTGCTATCATGTCACCCTAGTCCTTCTTTTCATTAAACTAGACATACCCAATTCCAACAACCGTTCTTTATATGTTTTAGCCTCCAGTCCCCTAATCATCTTTGTTGCTTTTCTCTGTTCTCTGTACTCTAATGAATTTGCGGGAAGCTTGGTGAGGCTCTTTGCAATGGGGTAAATCAGATCGTCAGCCCTGGTCTCCAATATTATATACTTTGATGTAACAACAGTCCAGATAGCAGGCTTTCCAACTCTTTCCATGTCAAGGCCTATTTTGCAACGTTCCCCTCTGAATTTGCACCTCTAAAATACGACAGTGGATTGCCATTTTTCTCCCTATCTATTCCTCTGCCGCTGTGCCCTCACTCTGCCAAAATAAAGAGTCAGTGCAGAAGATTATGAGAGTCGATCGCCATCTTTCCCACATTTAAACCTGTCATCAATCATATTCTTCAAAGTGGGCTAAAACTGTATGGCTGACATTTGATTATTATTTTTTGAGTGAACATATCCGAATGCGGATGCTATAATTTCAATCCCTTTTTTTCCTGGTGGCGAATGGACGTGATTTCTCTCCCTGCACTTCCTTGGCTTCAACCGTCACGTCCCTCTTGGTTATTCTCTGGAAGCTGAAATGACATTCCCGCTACCACCACACACAATTTCTTGTAACATATAATCCTCTAAAAAGGGATTGTTAGGATTAGATTTTGGAGACTTTGAGTTCAAGTCCTGTCTTAGTTACAAAAGGCAGCTGGGTGATCTTGGGCCAGTAACTCTCCCTCAGCCCAATTTACTTCATAAAGTTGTTTGCTGTGGGGAAAATAGGAGAAGGAAGGTGTGTTGGATATGTTCTCCTCTTGAGTTACTTGTAAAAATAATAAAGGCAGAATACAACTATAAATGAAAAACTGTCCTTTTTTCAGGTCTTACTAATTTGGGCAGCATGTAAATGTTATATCTATGTATGTATGTGTACACACACACATACATACACACACAAACTCACACCTGTATACACAAAGCTAGAAATTCTGTATGGTTATCCTCTTTTCTGTGAGCCACAATGAGTCTTGGGAATCAGTTTCAAAAATCTTTGAAGGAAATTCTTTAATAGACATGGCACTGACATTTTTTTTCTGTTTTTACAAAACTTTCTTGCATAAAGTTTTCAACAAAAGTTCCCTTTTCCTACCTAAGAAACCTCAACTTCCTCGTTGGTTCCATGCTTCTTTTAATTGAAGAATGCTTCAATGCGTCTTTGGCCCCTGCTGGATTTCATCGGCATATTTCATTGCCACATTTAAGCCATCTTATTTCTCTCTTGGCAAGACTCCTCCCAAGCCAACCCTTTTAGAGCAATATTTTATTTCAGCTACATTTTAGCTGGTCAAGAAAACCTCAGTTGCCCTCCCCAGCTATCAGCAAGGATTCGGCTTAAAGAAAGTTGGTTCCTCAGCAACCATCATAATATAATCAGAATATTTATAATGTGTCTAAATTAAGCTTCATTAAACCCATGATGGCCCATAGGAGCAAAAGGAAACATAGGTGAGTAATATCTGCACTTCTCAAAACTTTTTCTGCAGTTTTGGAGAATTCAGAAATTTGCATACCTGTTTTCTAGAAATCAACTGTAGTCGACTTTCTCAGGTATGTGTGTATGTAGGGGGGGGGTGGCTACTATGATGCCTTAAAAATTAGCTAATTTTTAAATTATGTATGGGTGAACCTTGGAATTTATAAAATTTCTGTACAAGTCTGAATCTTAGACCAAAGTGGTAATAACTTTTTGAATTTAAAGTATAATTTTTCATTATGTAAATGGCATAAATTCAGAAAGCTGGGAATTCAATAACTGTAAAGAAGCCATTTATTTTTCCCCTGCCTTGATCTTCAGGAAAAAAAAAACACCACCTTCTAGTAACACTGGAATTTAATTGAAAAGAAATCCCCCCCCCCTCCATTTTCTAACTGATGTTTTTTGGGTAAAAGTTAAACCACAACGAAGCCTTTTCATTGATAAAAACTTTCCCTGTTGGATTTGTATATGGCATAAAAATCATACTGTATCTGTTTAATGACGTTCTAATTTAATGTTGTTAATCTTTGTTTTGGCTCAATTAACAAAGGTTTTATGGAGGTGCAGAATTGGTCAAGTGGCTCATCATAGATTTAACTGCTGCTTTTTGAGTGCATTCTTGAATATAAATCAGGAATCTTCTGAAGGGTCTTTTTTCCCTGTGTCCTTAAATGTCTGGGTACTTTTATAAATTTAATAAATAAATAAGCAACTATTTTTTCCTGAAGTATTTTAAAAAGTTATAGATGTGTAGAGAAACCCTATCCTCATTTCCTAAATATTCCCCTTGAGCAGTCTCGAGCAGGGTTTTTCGAATTATGTGGTGTGAGCGCATCATGGAGTTCCATTAGAGATTAAGGAGAGAGAGAAAAAAACCACTCAAATGCAGCCATATTTCTACCACCAGAGTTTTGCCTTATGATCAGAGGTTTCCGATTCCCCCCCCCTTTTAACCAACAGGTTCCATAACTTGAAAAAGTGTGAAATCCCCAGATCTATAGCAGTGGTAACTCCATAATTCATAACTGATTTGGATAACCTTAAAAAAAGTGGGACAGAGCCTTACTCTGCTATCTAGCATAACATGATCTATATACAGTATTAGTTGACCAACTTGGCAATTCAAGGTACATATGTTTAACCTGCATGGACTTCAGCCTCTCAGAATTCTGCAGCTGACTTCCTGCCATTCCCAGATATCAGTGGAAACAGTGAATGTTTCAGCACATTTGCATACGAAATTAGGGACAGCTGGTCTTCACTGCCAGACAGATGTTTTCTGAAGTCTTTCCAAACAGTCTTTCCTAGCAGACTAGGGATGCAGAGGATTAGTTCTGCCTCTTTTTACACACAAAGCAAGCGTTGTATTATAGTATATCCTTAAGGACTAGAAACTTCTGAGTTTTATTTTCTCAATGATAAACTGCATCTATTCCGTTTGGTGTAGTAGTTAAGACACTAGGCTAGAAACTGGGAGACTTGAGTTTCACTCCTTTAGGCACAAAGCCAGATGGGTGACCTTGGGACGGTCACTGTTTCTCAAACCTAAGGAGGAAGCAGTGGCAAGTCATTCCTGAAAAAAACTTTCCAAGAAAATTGCAGGGATTTGTCAAGGCAGTCTCTGAGAATCGAACACAACTGAACAAAAGCAAACAACAACGACAAACCAACTTGCATCTCAGTTCTAAATGTGTGCATTTGATTTTGTTAATGTGCCCAGCCCTGATCAGTATGTGAAGCTATGATTTTGTTTCACCGTGTTGTGATAAATGAATCGCAAATAGGATTTTACATAATAAGTAGATTTATATAATTTTAAGTAAACCATTGCATATGCATCTCATAATAAATAAGATTGGGTTCCCCCCCACCCTCATTAGGTTTTTGTATGTGTGTGCTTGGCATGTTAGGTGAATGTTCGGGCCAATCTTAACATGGTTGGAGGGTCAGTTTGGTATAGTGGTTTCCATGTTAGCCTAAAAATCAGGAGACTGAATTCTAGTCCCACCTTAGACATGGAAGCTGGCTTAATAACTTTGCGCCAATCAAGTTCGCTCAGCCCAGCCTACCACACATGATTGTTATGGGAAAAATAGGAGGAAGAAAAAGTATTGTATATGTCTCCTCCCGCTTGAGTTTTTAGGGGGGGAATAAAGTGGAGTGGGGCTCACTTAGTACTTGAATGGGAGATCACGGGAAATGTATTGATGGCAGGCTGAGAAATCAGCAAAATGTCTCAGAAGTCACTGGCCAATCACTTCTGTTTCCTGCTAAAATAGAACAAGGATGTGTCCTTTAAGTCACTGGGAGTTCAGCTCATCTTAAAGCAGGGGTGTCCAAACTTGGGAACTTTTAAGACTTGTGGATTTCAACTCCCAGAATTCCCCAGCCAGGGGACACTTTAAAAATAAATAGGTGTACATACTATTAAGTTTTCCAGTTTGAAGGTAGTATGTTGTGGTGATGCAGATATTATTGAAATATTCTCATTTGCCCCCTGTTTGATCTTCCAGGCTTCCTCCTTTGTGTGCCAATTTCCCACCCACAGGGGGGGAAAAACAAGTTGTGGCATTCTTTCCTTCCTCCCATACCAGTGGTTTTCATGTTTGGTGACTTTAATATATATATAGCAGTAGACTTATATACCGCTTCATAGGCCTTTCAGGCCTCTCTAAGCGGTTTACAGAGAGTCAGCATATTGCCCCCAACAATCTGGGTCCTCATTTTACCCACCTCGGAAGGATGGAAGGCTGAGTCAACCCTGAGCCGGTGAGATTTGAACCGCTGACCTGCTGATCTAGCAGTAGCCTGCAGTGCTGCATTTAACCACTGCGCCACCTTGGCTCTTGGCTCTTGGCTCTTAAGATGTATGAACTTCAATTCCCAGAATTCCCCAGCCAGGAATTGTGGGAGTTGAAGTCCACAGATCTTAAAGTTGCTAAGGTTGAGAAACACTGTCCTCAATTCTGAGTATATTGATCCAAATGCAAGCCGGGCAGAGGGGCATATTTTATTTTATGTAAAAAGTTTTTATTTTCCATTTTCATAACATATAAAATCACATGTATACTATTACATAGCCAATATCATATTGTATTAATTAATAATTACATCAGTTCATCTTGCCATCAACTCCCGGAAAAAAAAATTAAAAAAATAAAAACCAATTATTGGCTCTTCTGCTTTCCATACACCACTTTCTTCTGCCTCTCTCCTCCCCTTCCCTACCTCCTTTCTTCCCTCTATCATCCTTTTCTACTCTACTTCCCCTTCCTTTCTCCTTCTCCTCTCTCCTCTTTCCACTCCTCCTTATTCTCCTCATCTCGCCCCCCCTTGCCCTCTCTCCTATCCCTTTCTTCCTATCTTTCTTCTCTCCTCTGCTTCCCACTCTTCCTCTCACTCACTTGGTGTATTTCAGCTTCTGAGCAAACTCCATTCTGTGTTGATGGTATTTATACTTCCATTTCAATATACATAACATATCTTGGTTTTATGGAAAAAATAAGAGAAGACAGTATACATGTACAATCATATTACTTTAAAACCTAGCACCCCTCCTCAAGCCTAATATACTTCCCCCCCCCTCCCCCCCAGCCCCCCCAACCTTCCCTCCCCTGATTTCCCAGAACTAATACATGGTATAAATCTTTAACAAAAACAGTCTAAAATATATTTGAAAAAAGAGTAGGAAATTAATAACATCTTTAAATTGAACTTAGCTCCTCCTTGCTAGGCTAACTTTAAACAATTTATATCATTCCTGGTCTTAATCATAAGCTATCTGGAATTTCTTAGTCCCATATTTATTTTGAGTATAATCAATCCATTTTTTCCAGTCTCGTTTATATCTCTCATTTGAGTAGTCCTTAAGATATGCAGATACTTTAGCCATCTCGGCTAAATTTGTGACTTTCAGTGTCCATTCTTGAATAGTAGGCAAATCTTCCTTCTTCCAGTACTGCGCCACCAACAATCTAGCTGCAGTTATTAAGTGCAAAATCAAATTAATCTCTACAGCTGTACAATCAGTAATTATACCTAACAAAAATAACCGGGGGGGGGGGTAAACTTTATCCTTTTTTAAAGAACATTTTGCATAATCCGCCATATTTTTATCCAAAATGCCTTAACCTTTTTGCAAGTCCACCATATATGAAAGTATGTAGCGCCCACAAAATCACATCTCCAGTATTTAGGTTGTAAATTCGGATACATAGAAGCCAACTTTTTAGGATCTAAATGCCATCTATAAAACATCTTGTAAAAGTTTTCTCTCAAGTTTTGGGCTTGTGTAAATTTTACGTTTCTTACCCAAATCCTTTCCCATGTATCCAGCATTATTGGTTCTTCAATATTTTGAGCCCACTTTATCATACAGTCTTTAACTAATTCTGTTTCGGAGTCCATCTGTATTAATACATTATATAATCTCTTTACAGTACTTTACAGCCCTCTCCAAGCGGTTGACAGAGTCAGCCTATTGCCTCCAACAATCTAGGTCCTCATTTTACCCAGAATGATGGAAGGCTGAGTCAAACTTGAGCCTGGTGAGATTTGAACTGTCAAATTGCAGGCAGCCGGCAGGCAGCAGCAGTAGTTTGCAGTACTGCACTCCAACCACTGTGCCACCGTGGCTCTTAATATCATTTTGGCAAAAGGATAAGACAAGAGTCCTTCTAATAAATCCATACAGGAGCCAGGGATAAAAGAAGGGATATTTTCATGCTCAAGACTAATTCTAAAATTGTAATTATTTAAGCAGGTGTTCAGTGTTTAATGGCTTGCTGATTTTTGATAAACACATTTATTTTTGTGGCCACTGCTATTTTTGCAGTTCTGTAGATATTTGTATTGTTTTGAAATGAAACAAAGTCTTATCCAGCTTTCTTTAAAAAATTTTTTAAAAGAAGAGTATTAGTATTAGTATTTGTATTTGGTTTATTTGTATGCCACCCTTCTCCAGGGGGGACTCAGGGCGGCGAACAACTCAAAGGGGAAAGGGAACATAAACAACAGTACACATAATTAAAATACACAAAAATCACACAGCCATACCAGTCGAGAGAGGAGGAGAACTCATCAACCCCAGGCCTGCCGGCACAGCCAGGTTTTGACGGCTTTCCGGAAGGCCTGGAGAGAGGTGAGGGTCTGGATCTCCGCATGGAGTTCATTCCAAAGGACCGGAGCTGCTACAGAGAAGGCTCTCCCCCGGGTAGTAGCCAGATGGCATTGGCTGGTGGACGGAACCCGGAGGAGGCCGACCCTGTGAGATCTGACGGGTCTTTGGGAGGTAATTGGCAGCAGGGGGTCTCTCAAGTACCCAGGTCCAATACCATGAAGGGTTTTATAAGTTACGACTAGCACTTTAAAGCGTATCCGGAGACTGATCGGTAGCCAGTGCAGCTCGCGGAGGATAGGTGTAACGTGGGTGTACCGAGGTGCACCCACAATCGCTCGCGTGGCTGCATTCTGGACATTGAGGCATTGTAGCATTGTAATTTAAACTTTTAAGTGGTTCAGACAAACATACAGAGAGGTAAGACTGGTTGTTCCCAGTTTACTTTCAGGACCAATTAATTTCACTTTTTCCTAGAGTCCTCTGGAAGTGCAAATTTCCACCTGAGTCAATATTTGTCTCATTTCAAAAATTTTTGGGAAGGGCCTTTTCCACCTGTCATATTTAGCATATGCAAATATGCTTTGATGAAGCCGATGTAAGATGGGTACGTCAGAAGATGAAAGAAGGGAAGTGGTAGGATGTACTCTGTAGCCTAAATAGCACCTTGAAAGCCTTTTTGGGGTGTGCGTGATCATCTGTGGGTCCTTTTTCTTTTAACATTCCTAATGTGTGTGCTTTGTGTGTTCCTTTTGAAGGAAACAGTCGATAAATTGTTTGTAGGTAGAAGGGAGGGATTTTTTTTTTTTTTAGGATTTTATTGGAAATTTATATGCCGCCCTTTTCCCTGAGGGGACTCAGGGCGGCTTACAACAATGAAGGGAAGGGAGTGCAAGACAAGACATTAAAAAGAAAGAATCGTGATTAAAAGAAAATTGATCATAAAAACACAACATTCACTCAACATTCGGGCGGGGTGAGAGTAATCCTATCCCCAGGCCTGACGGGATAGCCAGTTCTTAAGGGCTGTGCGGAAGGCCTGGACTGTGGTGAGGGTACGGATCTCCACGGGGAGGTTGTTCCATAATGTCGGAGCAGCAACTGAGAAGGCTCTCCTCCGCGTAGTCGCCAGTCGGCACTGACTGGCAGATGGAATTCGGAGGAGGCCTACTCTGTGCGATCTGATGGGACGCAGGGAGGTGATTGGCAGGAGGCGGTCTCTCAAATCCTAAAAAAAAAAAAAAATCCTAAAAATCCTTAAATTTGCACAGTTGCGTTTTGTAATGGTAAGAAAGAAAGTCTGTAATTTCTTTTCAGCAAGTCAGGTGCCATCCAAATTAGGTTTCGGATGCTCTTACAATCATGAAACAGAAACAGCATTTCTGTATAGTAATTCCACTGATTGAAGTGGGATTTCATTTGATTACCAGTCATTTGAGTTGGCATTGGGTTACATTGTGAAGGTCCTGGATTTGACTGGGAAAGAAAGAAAGGAATTGCCACATTTTGCATATTGTGCTTCAAAGTTCCTCCGGTGGGATAATAAATATCATACGTTTTCAAGATACTCAGAATAGCTTATTTTGCACAGCTGTGATTGCACCAAGCCATAATTGGTTTAAATGGTAAAACCATCAATGGTTGCGTGGTTGTCAGTGACGTGCGGTGATGTTTATGATTGGTGAGGCAAGCGGGCAAAAGCCGCCCTATGTCGGACACAGTGGCAGCGCATTCGGACGCCCCGGCGCTGTGTCCGCCATAGACGTGAGACGCAGGGAGTAGGTCGGGTGGGGGGGGGCTGGCTGGCTTGGAAGTGGGGATCATGGCCACTCAGGTGGCCCCCACGCCAGCTGTTTGGATGTTCGTCGGAGGAGGCGGGGGACGAGGCGGTGGAGCGCAGCGGCGGCGAGAAGCAGCATCCCCGTCGCTGTGTCTGACGGAAATGTGTGGGCAGCAGGCCAGTAATGCTGATATCCCAGCTACCATCAAGGGCCTCCGGGTGCTGGGGTATGGGTCCAAAAAGCCCAGCAGTGCTCTCTCTTGGAGGGAGGGCAGGAACACAGAGATGAGCTCACACCTGGGAGGAACAGCAAAGGCACCGACTTCTCACCATGGTCTCCTCGCATGGGGGGGGGGAACCAAGAACTACTGTCATTCTTGGGAGTGGAGGGAGGGAGCCACCCATGCCCCCTGGTTTTCGCTACTGAAAAATCCCTTCCCTTTTTAGAATAGTCGGACACAGCGGGGGGGACGCTGCTTCTCGTTGCTACCGCGCTCTGCCGCCTCGGCCCCCCGCCTCCTCTGACAAACAATCCTCCGCTTTCTTCAGCTCAGACAGAGCCGGGACACCCAAGCTGCTGGCGGCGGGGGCGGGGGCCACCTGAGCGGGCATGATCCCCCCTCCCCAGCCAACCAGCCCACCCACCCCTCGCCCGACCTACTCCCTGCCTGGCTGGCCGGCCGGCACAACACCTCACTGCTCTCCTCCTCCTCAACCTCCTCATCCTCCCCGCTCAAGTGGCAGTGGGCTCCGCAGGACAACAGGGTCTCATTTCTCCCTGGTGTGGCGAGCTCCAGTGGGCTAGACGCGGGTGCAAGGGGCCTGGCCCCATGGTGCCTACTCGCTCAGTTGCCGCCGGTGAAGAGTGGGGAGAGGAGGATGAGGAGGAGGAAAGGGGGAGGGGAGCAGGACAGGGCTCCCGGTGGGGGGAGAGGAGAAAGGGAAGGGCGGCACAGCGGGCAAAAGAAAGAAAGCACCAGCCCGCCAGCCGAGGCGGGTAAAAGACCCGCCTTTGCTGGCAGACTGCCCCTCTCTTCTCAAACAAGGCTGCCCCTCTCTTCTCAAACAAACTCTCTCAAATTGAGAAAGAGTTTGTTTGAGTGAAGTGAAGAAACAAACACGTGCACTCACACACACACAAATTACTTACAATAAAAAATTACTTACAAATTACATTAATTTTGAACTCCTCCCCTTCCCTCCGACCCACATACCTTTTCCAGCTGTTTCACAATCACAGAGGATTTCAACTCTGCTCTTGCCTGCCATCATGAAAATGTAAAAATATAAAAGGAAAAAGGCAAGAGCTGCTGAGGTCAGGCTGCGTTAGCTGCTGCCAGAGCATCCAATGGATGACTCTGCTTAACTGTTTAAAAAAAGGCTCTAAAAAAACGCCCTCTACAGGAGGAGGCGAGAGAACCACGTGCCTCATCTACATAAGGAATTTTTTGGCTTTTAACCCTTGCTTAACTCTGCTCAAGTGATCATAAAGATAGATTAAATGAGGCATGTGGTTCTCTTGCCTCCTCCTGCAGAGGGCACTTTTTTAAGAGGCTTTTTTAAACAGTTAAGCACTAAGCAGAGTCATCCACTGTGACTCTGGCAGCAACTACCTCAGCCTTTTTCCTTTTAATTTTTCTTTTCTTTTCATGATGACAGTTGTGAGGCCTTGCCTCCCCTGACTGCACATCCCTGGTGGTTGTCATATTATGGATTGAATAAACCCATCCAATATGGTTTAGAAATTAGGATTTATATAGCATACTTTAGGGCAGTGTTTCTCAACCTTTGCAGTTTTAAGCCATGTGGACTTCAACTCCCAGAATTCCCCAACCACTGTTCTCTTGGTATAATACAGGTAGTCCTTAACTTATGAGCACAATTGAGCCCAAAATTTATATTGTTAAGTGAGAAATTTTTAAAGGGAATTTTGCCCCATTTTAGGACTTTTCCTGCCACATTTGTTAAGTGAGTCACTTTAATTGTTAAATTAGTAAGACAGTTGTTAAGTGAATCTGGCTTCCCCGTTGACTTTGTCAGAAGGTTGCAAAATGTGATCACATGACCCAGGGATGCTGTAACCATGATAAATAAGAGTCATTTACCAAGCGTTGGAACGTAAATCATGTGACCCAGTGGTGGGATTCAAATTTTTTTACTACCGGTTCTGTGGGCGTGGCTTGGTGGGTGTGGCTTGTCTTGGTGGGTGTGGCAGGGGTAACCTTCCCCTGCAAAATCCCCATTCCCTCCCGATCAGCTGGGAGTCGGGAGGCAGCAAATAGATGGGGGCGGGGCCAGCCAGAGGTGGTATTCGCCAGTTCTCCAAATACTCAAAATTTCCGCTACCGGTTCTCCAGAACTGGTCAGAACCTGCTGAATACCACCTCTGATGTGACCGTGGAAATGCTGCAAAAATGGTCATGCTGCTTTTTTCAGTGCAACTTCAAATAATCATTAAGTGAATTGTTGTAAGGACTATCTGTTCAGCACTCTTTGGCTCTGCTTTCTTTGGGTTATTTCTCGATTTGTCAACCTAGTCTGCAGTCCTGGACTTGAATGAGATGCTCCCTATTCAAATACTAAGCCTGCTTAGCTTTCTTTCTGAGCCGAGGTTGCCAAATTCACTACCGCTTAACAGATTAAGTAAACCATAGCCTATATTGCTGTGTAATCCAGTCACTACGTAATCCCAGCAGCCCAAATGAAAGATGGCTTGTTTATGATGAATGAATGTTGTTAAAGCGGAGCCCTTTTTATAAACTACTGGCACGCTTGTAAAAATAAAATTGAAAAGAGGTTTCTTTAGCATGGCATGAATTTATAGTGAGTAATTGAAGGCTGCATTCGGCTACATCTTTGGAAAACTTTCAAAGAGCAAAAGGAGACAACCTAAAATAAATCATTGTTCGGTTAATGCTCTCATAGAGGCTAGATCTTTGCAGAAAGCTCAGTTGGTGGTGATTTTTCACATTTCATAGGGGGGGGGGGAATAGCTTCAGTTCCTGTCGGGGTCCGGTTGTAAATAATGAGAACAGCAGCTGTGGAAGCCCTGGCCATTCTCTTCCATTGTCTGCAAGCTCCTGGATCCAACTGTTGCCTGTGTGAGAAACAAAACTGCTGCCATCCCCACTATACAAAGGACAAAGAACATTAGAGGAAATTTGTTAATTTTGTACAGAGGAAATAACACCAAATAGATTCAAAAGTCAAGATTGTAATGAATGCTTTTCACCTTATTTTACATTTGGAAGAGAAAACAGACTTATTCAGTAGGTTTGATTAATCAATTTAAAGCTTATTTTATAGATAGTCTTCGATTTGCAACCACATTTAGGACAAGGATTTCCATTGCCAAGCAAAGCGATTCTTAAATGAGGTGCAGCCTATTATTATTATTGTTGTTGTTGTTGTTATTTGATTAATCTTTGGTGAGATTCACAGCCTTTGGGGCTGGTTGGTAGCTCAACAGCTCGAGTCCTAACCAAGGACCTAGGAACTGTTAAGGTAACGTTGGAGGATATAAGCTGTTCCAAGTAGGGTGGTTTTTTGTAGAGTCAGAATGTTCAAGTCTGATAAATTTAAAATTTCCAAATAGTGAGGTAGCCCTTTAGGTATTGCTCCAAGGGCTCCAGTTACAATTGGGACAACACACGATTTCTTTTTCCACAGTCGCTCAACTTCAATTTGCAAGTCCCGGCACTTTGTGATTTTTTCTTGCTGTTTATCTTCAATTCGTGCATCTCCAGGTATTGCAATGTCAATGAACCATACTTTTTTCTTTTCAACTATTGTTATGACAGTTGTGTTGTGGTCCAAGTGCCTGTCAGTCTGAATTCTGAAGTCCCAGTGGTTTTTGCTGTACTCAAATCCAAACTTTTGGCACAATTTCCAGTGAATGATCTTAGCAATGCGGTCATGGCATTGTAGGTAGTCAGTTTGTGAAATTTTGCTGCATCCACGGATCAAGTGGTCGACTGTCTCATCTTTCACATTACAGAGGCGACATTTGCTGTTGTAACATGTTGAATTTTTTCTTCATGCAGTTTGTGGCTAAGGCTTGTTCTTGAGCTGCCAAAATAAAGCCTTCTGTTTCTTTTTTCAGGGCTCCTGATCTTAACCAGTTCCAAGTTAGCTTTTGGTCAGCTTTGCCTTCAATACTTTTCAAGTATTGGCTATGCATAGCTTTGTTTTTCCATTTTCCAGATCGCTTCACAATTACTTCTTTCTTATATTCAGCTTTTGACTTAGTTGTCTTTAAAAGGCCTCCTTGTTTTACTTCCTTAATCATTAGTTCTTCACTTTTCTGGATGTAATCATTCAAGCTGTGTTTTTCTTCTTCCACAGTCTGTTTTACTTAATTAATTATTAGTATTATTATTATACCATTGTAGCACAACGGCCAGTTGTTTCGCTGGATTTGGCATTGGTTACTAGTCGGGCCCCACCCAGGGGCCTAGGACGTCGTAACGTATTTTCGTAATATGTGTGCAGATCCAAGCAGTGCAGCTTTTTGCATTTGACTGATGGTGATTTTGTCAATTTTTAACTGTTTTAAATGTAATTCCAGTGCTTTTGGAATAGCACCCAGTGTGCCAATTATCACTGGAATTACCACTGCTGGTTTGTGCCATAGTCGTTGAATTTCGATTTTTAAGTCCTGGTATTTTGCGTTTTTTTCATGTTCCTTCTCGACGACCCTGCTATCACCTGGTATTGCGATGTCTTAT
Organism: Thamnophis sirtalis; assembly: GCF_051295495.1. NCBI lineage: Eukaryota > Metazoa > Chordata > Lepidosauria > Squamata > Natricidae > Thamnophis > Thamnophis sirtalis. The sequence goes on along the minus strand of NW_028261386.1, from coordinate 15,542,295 downwards.
TTTTCTCAACCAGTGTGATGTCTGGTGTATTATGCACCAGTATTTTGTCTGTTTGTATACGGAAATCCCACAAGATCTTGACCATCTGATTTTCGGTGACTTTTTCAGGCTGATGTTCCTACCCGTTTGTTACTGTTTTAATATTATAATTTTTGCACAAATTCCAATGGATCATTTGTGCTACTGAATTGTGCCACAATTTATAATCAGTTTGCACGATTTTTTTATAGCAGAGTATGTGATCACCACCTTCTTTTTTTTTTTCTTCTTCTTCTTCTTCTTCTTCTTCTTCTTCTTCTTCTTCTTCTTCTTCTTCTTCTTCTTCTTCTTCTTCTTCTTCTTATTATTATTATTATTATTATTATTATTATTATTATTATTATTATTATTATTATTATTATTATTATTATACAATTCTATCACAGCGGCCAGTTGTTTCGCCGGATTTGGCATTGGTTACTAGTCGGGCCCCACCCAGGGGCCTAAGACGTCGTAACGTATTTTCGTAATATGCGTGCAGATCCAAGCAGTGCGGCTTTTTGCATTTGACTGATGGTGATTTTGTCAATTTTTAACTGTTTTAAATGTAATTCCAGTGCTTTTGGAATAGCACCCAGTGTGCCAATTACCACTGGAATTACCACTGCTGGTTTGTGCCATAGTCGTTGAATTTCGATTTTTAAGTCCTGGTATCTTGCGATTTTTTCATGTTCCTTCTCAGCGACCCTGCTATCACTTGGTATTGCGATGTCTATGATTGTGACCTTATTTTTCTCAACCAGTGTGATGTCTGGTGTATTATGCGCCAGTATTTTGTCGGTTTGTATACGGAAATCCCACAAGATCTTGACCATCTGATTTTCGGTGACTTTTTCAGGCTGATGTTCCCACCAGTTTGTTGCTGTTTTAATATTATAATTTTTGCACAAATTCCAATGGATCATTTGTGCTACTGAATTGTGCCGCAATTTATAATCAGTCTGCGCGATTTTTTTACAGCAGCTGAGTATGTGATCAACAGTTTCGTCAGCTTCTTTGCAAAGTCTGCATTTGGTATCATCAGAGGATTTTTCGATTTTGGCCTTAATGGCATTTGTGCGAATAGCTTGTTCTTGCGCAGCCAGGATTAGTGACTCTGTTTCTTTCTTTAATGTACCTGTTGTTAACCATAACCAAGTTTGTTCACTGTCCACTTTATCTTTTATTTTTTCCAGAAATTGGCCATGCAGTGCTTTGTTCTGCCAACTCTCAATTCTTGATTTTATCACATCTTTTCTGTATTCTTGTTTTGTCTGTTGGGCCTTCAGTAGATTTTTGTTCTTTACTTCGATTAATAGATGTTCTTGACTTTCTTTTAAATAATCAGCCAGTGCATGTTTTTCTTCTTCAACTGTTTGCTTCACTTGTAATAATCCTCTGCCACCTGATTTTCGGGGCAGATATAGTCTATCAGTATCACCACGTGGATGTAAACTGTAGTGCATTGTCATTAGCTTCCTGGTTTTTCGGTCCAAAAGGTCCAAATCAGCTTGTGTCCAGTTAACTATGCCAGCTGTGTATCTTATAACTGGTATTGCCCAGGTATTTATGGCTTTGATTGTATTTCCACCATTCAATTTAGATTTCAAAATTTTCCTAACTCTGTTGGTGTACTCTCGTCTGACAATAGTTTTTACTTCTCCATGCTTGATGTTATCCAACTGCAGAATGCCTAAGTATTTGTACGCTTCATTTTCTTTGCATTTAATTAGTTGGCCATTGGGCATTTCAACTCCCTCAGATGCAGTGATTTTGCCCCTTTTTATGGATACAGTGGCGCATTTTTCCATGCCAAACTGCATTGAAATATCGGTGCTGAATACTCGGACTGTATTTGTCAATGATTGGATTTCTATTTCTGACTTTCCATAGAGTTTCAAATCATCCATATATAGTAAATGCGAAATTTTTTCAGCTTTTTTGGCTGTTTGGTAGCCTAATTTCATTTTTTTAAAGATTACTGATAGTGGGATCATTGCGATGATGAAGAGAAGAGGTGAAAGTGAATCACCCTGGAAAATTCCTTGCTTGATATTAACCATTCCGTAGCTCTCATTCCCTACTGCCAACTCAGTTCTCCATTGTTTCATCGCCTTTTCAGTAAAGGATGTAATATTTTTGCTAATGCCAGTTGTTTCTAAGCATTTTATGATCCAACTATGTGGCAGTGAGTCAAATGCCTTTTTGTAATCAATCCAGACCATATTCAAGTTCGTTTTTCTGTTCTTACAATTTTCTAATATCATTTTATCAATTAGAAGCTGATCTTTTGTGCCCCTGCTCCTTCTTTTGTTGCCTTTTTGCTCTACTGGCAAGATGTTGTTTGTTTCCAAATAATCCATCATGTTATCTGCAATAATGCCTGTGAGTAATTTGAAGGTTGTTGGCAAGCATGTTATTGGTCTATAGTTTTCAGGTGTTGTTCCTTTAGTTGGATCTTTCTGAATCAAGTATGTTTTTCCAGTTGTCAACCATTCATCAATTTGGCCCTTTTGTAAAATTTCATTCAGTTGCCTGGCCAATATTGCATGTAAACTGGTCAGATATTTGAGCCAGAAACCATGTAATTGGTCCTTTCCAGGTGATGTCCAATTCTTTACCTTTTTAACTCGATTTTTGATCATCTCAGTTGTTATTTCTAATACTTGCATTTGTTTGTTGCCAATGCTTTTCTCAAAGTCATGTATCCACTTTGCTTCCTTGTTGTAGTCCTTTGCATTTTCCCACAATTCTTTCCAGAATTCAACTGTGGCCTGCTTTTCTGGTTTTTCACTTTTGGTGTCACCATTCACATTAAGACTTTGATAAAAACGCCGTTGGTCTGATCGAAATTGCTGATTTTGTTTATATTGGATGATTCGTGCCTCATATCTTTCAATTTTTCTAGCTGTTGCTGTTATCTGCTGTTTTACAATCTTATTATTATTATTATTATTATTATTATTATTATTATTATTACCAGGTTAAGTGAAACACTGCAATGGTTAAGTGACTCATGTTGTTGTTGACTGACTCTGGTTTCTCCCATTGAACTTGGCTTGTCGGAAGCCAGCTGGGAAAGTTGCAAATGGTGATCACATGACCCGGGGATGTTGCAATTGTCATAACTACATATCATAACTACCAAGGGCCCAAATTTTGATCATGTGACCATGGGGATACTGTGACACTTGTACGTGCCAGTTTGAAAACGTAAGATAAAGGAGGACTGCGGGAAGGAAAATAAACACACAGTTATGCGAGAAGCACGTGTTTTCTTCTTAGCAACCATTTTATCACTGCAAAGACTGGTTTTAAGTTGCTTGTTTCAGTGCCAGTGTAATAATTGTCTGTCGTGCCTGCCGTCTTGACTTGGTTGCCCATCCTGCCAATGTCAACCCTGAAGCTGACCATTCTGAAGTTTCAGTGTATTACTATGGGTGTATTACTTGGAACTCTGACAGACAATGCATGTATAACAGTGGTGGGTTCCTCCCGGTCCGGTCCAACCGTACCGGTAGTAGCCGGGAGCAGCTGACAGCGTACCGGTATGGTGGCTCATTTGGCCCACCCGCCCGCCCATGTTCTATACCTGTTTTTAAAGCAACCAGCTAATTGTGCATGTTCGCACAGGATGTGGCACCTGGGCGAACCCCAACAAGCAGCTGGGTGTCGCAGGGGCGGTGGATTGTGCATGCATGCACAGCACGTGTGCATGAACAGGACGTGTGGCCCCATGAGCAGCGTACTGGTAGCGATGGTAAGAACGACCCACCACCGATGTAGAAGGCAAAGACCCGGAAGGCAAGACTGATGGACGCTTTCAGCTGGAAGTCTGCCTGATTGTCTGCATCCCACTTTAGTGTTTCTCTATCCATCCAAGAGGGAGGGCTTCAATTTTTCCACTCCTCTCCCCTAAAAATGTCAGTCTGCCAAAACTGGAATGAATCAAAGGCTCTCTATGTGAAATGGAGCTGAAACGGTCTTTGGGCCTGTCCTTTAATTTGCAGACAGGTGTAAAACGAAGGAAATAAAAAGGCTCTTTATTTGTGAGCTGAAGGCAGGGTGAGAATTCCTCAAAAGAAAAATAATGCAGATGTGATGATAGAGGCGTTTTGATTCATTCCCGAGTTTTGTTCCCCTTTTCATTGCCCTGTGGGGGTCTGCTCAGAAAAAAGGCTCCTTGTGCAGGTAGTCCTCGATTTACGACCACAATTGAGCCCAAAATTTAGGTTGCTAAATGAGACATTTGTTTGGACCCATTTTATGACCTTTCTTGCCGCAGTTGGTTAAGTGAATCCCTGCAGTTGTTAAGTGAGTAATACGGTTGTTAAGTGAATCTGGAATCTCCGTCACCTTTGCTCGTCAAAAGCTCACAAAAGGTGATCATCTGACCCTGGGATAATGCAATCGTCATAAACATGAGTCAATTGCCAAGAGTCTGAATTTTGATCACGTGTCTATAGGGATGCTGCAATGGTCATGTCAGAAATGGTCTTGAGTCACTTTTTTCAGTGCAGTTGTAACTTTGAATGGTCACTAAATGAACCGTTGCAAATTGAGGACTACCTGCAATAGGTTTTGCTGAGATGTGGCAGAGTGGTTCAAGAATTTGACTAGGAGAGAGAAAACTGGTTCAAGTCCACCCACGGCCTTGGAATCTCACTTTACATAATTGATGCTCCATTCTGGTCCAAACTACCTCAGGGGATGTTGTAGCACTTAGACATATATTGCTTCGTAGGGCTTTTACAGCCCTCTCTAAGCAGTTTACAGAGTCAGCATATTGCCCTCAACAATCTGGGTCCTCATGGTTAAGTTAATCACTGCAGTTGTTAAGTGAGTAATACGATTGTCATGGACCCAGATGGAAATTTGGAAATAAAATGAAGGGAGGTCCCCATGTAAGATGTCTTGAATTTCCAGAGTGGGTGTATTGTTAATTTTTAATATTAAATTGCATTCCTCAGGTAAGTGGCAATAGGATGGCCCACAGAAGTTGTATTAGTTTGGGAGAGGAGACAGTGCCTCCTTCCAGTTATCTGGGGCTTCATCTCCTCTTTACGTTTTTCCAAGATGTCAGATTTTCTCTCCTGTGGCTTAACTTTGGTTAACTTCAGCTAAAGTGAAATTAAATAATGTTTCTCCTAGTCACCCAAAAATAATTGCCTCCACACTGCCAGTGAGAAAAGGAGTTTAGAAGCTGATCTCATTGCTCTGAAGGAGTTTGGTGACTCGGCAGTTGAACTTTCAAGATATAGATTTATTATTTTAAAAAAGTGATAAAATGGTTGCTAAGAGGAATGCATGTGCTTCTCACATAACTGTGTGTTGATTTTCCTTTCCCCAGCCCTCCTTTTTCTTCTGTTTTCTAACGGGCAGCTGAGCTAAGCTGGCAGAAGATGCACTGGGGTATACAAACCCGGATTTACCAAGTTTTTGTGTGAAGTTCCCAGGTAATATTTCTCTGAAATATTTTCTGGGCCAGACTGCCCTGAAAGCATTGTGACTTGTAGCAGCACAAGAGACTAATCATTGGTGCTGGAGCCCTCTATTGTGGTTTATTAGAATATTGTATGATCCCCAACAATGTTGACTGGCTCATTTCCCCATCTAAGGAAATGCTATCCTGCTATGATGTATGATCCATGGCAGTATATCCTGGGCACGTTATGCATTTTTGTGGGAATTATTTTGCTTGATATGGGGTTAATACCATAGCTAAAAGAGCTTTAAGGTGTTTCGGGCAGTGAACTCTAGCTTATGAATGTATCCCATAAGCTGATCAGCCCTTGCAGGGATGTGGAGCATGGGAACAAAAAAGCCAACATGTTTAGAATGTAGGACGTTAGCACCCACCCCTCTCCTAGGAAAATGAAATATTTTAAGAAGTATTAAAAGGACAGAATATTTCTCCTAAAAGCGAGGCAGAAACTCAGCCCCCTCCTCCTTTGTCAGTGGACCATTAAGGCCTGAGCCAGCCTATTCTACATAACAAAGATCTACCCCCTTCAGCTGCAGGGTGATGGGATTAAGACATGGCCTTCAGGACATGATAGGATTAGCCTTCTACCCATCTCACCACATGGTACCTGGAAAGATTACATCATCCATCAAGGCTCAACCAAGCCTAGGACACAAACACAGCCTACAGAGTTGTCCCTGCATGGCCCATGGGAGTCTGACAACCAATCAGAATACCACCTCAAATTCAAAAGCCCAGAGATGGTATAAAACTCAGGCACTCTCGGCATCTCTTCCCTTTTTTCCTTCTTCACCCAACATCTTCAAGCCATGTGGTCCTGTCCACCATTAAAACCATCTTTCCAAACAGCCGTCATGTTTCCAGTGTCTTTCTTCCCACTTGGAACTGAACCCAGATGGACATTTCTTCCAACAAGAGGACAAAAGATTGCGGTCTATGATGTTGCGAAATCCTTATTTTCTAGAAGTATTTGAAATTTCTCAGGTGGTGGGGAGAAGAGGAGAGTGGAGAGGAGAAGAGAGGAGAGGAAAGGACTTCCTGACTCATCTAACTCAGCTCTCTGTTCTTTTGCACATCGCCCACCTGCCAGCCTCCCAATGTACACAGTTAAACTGTCTGATTCATAAACATTCCCTTCTCTGCTCCCTACCTTTCCCCCTCCCTTTCAGTCTCTTTCTTTGGAAAAAGTCTTGTTTGTTTCAGTGCTTGGAAGGTTTCTGAATCAGAAGAAAAAAATAGAGCCATGCGGAATTTGTTTCTGGCGGATTTTTCAGGACCCCTGGCTTAGATCATTTAAGGCACTGGTACATCATGCAAATCGGAGGAGCAGGTGTCAGCCGTGGCTAGGAGGGCTTTTGCATACCTGCCTGATGTGCACCATTTGTGGACTAATGTGACTTTCTTACAGTTACCCCCACCTTGGTAGGTTGCCACCGGTTTCACACCGGTTCGGTGGAACAGGTAGTGGAAATGGTGACTGGGTTTCCGAACCGGTAGGGACGGCATGCTCGCCACACCCCCAAACCGATTCCTCGGTTGACGCAACATCTTTTTATCACCATTTTTACACGTTCTGCGCATGCGCAGACCTATTTATAGGCAACTGCGCAAAATCGTGCATGCACCGAACCGGCAGTAATGCCGGAAGAAACCCACCCCTGACCTTGGTCATATCGTGTTTGGACTACTGTGATGCACTCTACATGGGACTCCCCTTGAAGAGTATCTGGAAGCTTCAGATGGTTCAAAATCCTGTACAGTTTTTCACAAGCCTAGATTTCTGCATGTGTCATCTCTTTTGTGAAAGCTACATTGGTTGCCAATTTGTTCTTGAGTGCAGTTCAAGTGGCTGAGTCTCATCTTTAAAGTCCTACTTGGCTATGGGTTATTTGAAGGACTGCCTCTTTTCAAGAAGGCAGGACGTGTGACCGGGCATCTCTGTTAAGGAAGTCCATCTAGTGGGATCATAGGAGCACGGAGGCTCACATGGTTAGGGACGCTGAGTGAGAGGTTAGCAAGTCCATGTTTGAGACCTAAGCGCTGCTGTGGAGCCGGTGAGCTCCTGTCCTTTGCTCCAGCTCCTGCTGGAGTCCCCAACTAGGCATCCTCCAGGCAACAGTGATGTCACAGCTAATTCTTTCAGCTGGGAAATGCCTCAGTGCTTGTTATACAGATGCAATGCAATCTAGTGGGACCAAGAAATAGGACCTTCTCCTTGGTGGCTCCATTCCCATGTAATATCATTCCTTCACAGATGCAATTTGGCCACTGCCTTCTTAATGTTTTGGAAAGAAGAGGTTCTGATAGGCAGTCTATGCACTCCAGGCTGATATGGAGCCAATCAAATAGCACTAGCACTTAGACCAGTGTTTCTCAACCTTGGCGACTTTAAATCCTGTGGACTTCAACTCCCAGAATCCCCCAGCCAGCACAGCACAACAACTTAAAGTCGCCAAGGTTGAGAAACACTGATTTAGACTTACACTATATTGTCAAAAGTATTCGCTCACAACTGAGTCTGATTATGTGGATGGGTGAGCGAATACTTTTGGCAATATAGTATATATACTGCTTCATAGTGCTTTTACAGCCCTCTCTAAGCAGTTTACAGAGTCAGCCTATTGCCCCCAACAATCTGGGTCCTCATTTTACCCACCTCAAAAGGATGGAAAGCTGAGTCAACCTTGAGCCTGGTGAGATTTGAATTGCCGAACTGCAGCTAGCAGTCAGCTGAAGTAGCCTGCAGTGCTGCACTCTAACCACTGCACCACCTCGGCTCGAATGATCGTATCTGTTGCCACTTTGGAGTCGTAGCAGTGGCAGGCTTTTACACTATATTGCCAAAAGTATTTGCTCACCCATCCAAATAATCAGAATCAGGTGTTCCAATCACTTCCATGGCCACACGTGTATAAAATCAAGTACCTAGGCATGCAGACTATTTTTACAAACATTTGTGAAAGAATGTGTCGCTCTCAGGAGCTCAGTGAATTCCAGCGTGGAACTGTGATAGGATGCCACCTGTGCAACAAATCCAGTCGTGAAATTTCCTCGCTCTTAAATATTCCACAGTCAACTGTCAGCTGTTTTGTTTTGTTTGTTTTGTTTTATTAGAATTTGTAGGCCGCCCTTTTCCCTGAGGGGACTCAGGGCGGCTCACATAAAACTGGGAAGGGGGGGAATACAAACATCAAGATAGAGACATATCATAAAATGGTAGGCAACATACATTCATCATTCGGGAGGGGTAACTATCCTTATCCCCCAGGCCTGACGGGCGAGCCAGTTCTTCAGGGCTATGCGGAAGGCTTGGACGGTGGAGAGGGTACGAATCTCCACAGGGAGCTCGTTCCAAAGGGCCGGGGCTACTGCTGAGAAGGCCCTCCTCCTTGTGGTTGCCAGCCGACACTGGCTGGCCGATGGGATACGGAGGAGGCCTAGTCTATGGGATCGTATTGGTCGCAGGGATGAAATTGGCAGAAGGCGGTCTCTCAAATATCCAGATCCACTGCCATGTAGGGCTTTATGGGTGATTAATAGCACCTTGAAGCGCATCCGGAGATCGACAGGCAGCCAGCGCAGCTCGCGGAGGATAGGTGTTATGCGGGTGAATCGAGGTGCACCCGCAATCACTCGCGCGGCTGCGTTCTGCACTAGCTGAAGTCGCCGGATGCTCTTCAAGGGCAGCCCCATGTAGAGCACATTGCAGTATTCCAGCCTGGAGATCACAAGGGCCCGAGTGACTGTTGTGAGAGCCTCCCGGTTCAGGTAGGGTCGCAACTGGCGCACCAGGCGAACCTGGGCGAATGCCCCCCTGGTCACAGCCGTTAGGTGGTGGTCAAATGACAGCTGCGGATCCAGGAGGACTCCCAAGTTGCGAACCCTCTCTGAGGGGTGTAAAATTTGACCCCCCAGCCTGAGTGATGGAATATTAGTCAGATCTTTGGGAGGAAAACACAACAGCCACTCGGTCTTTTCTGGGTTGAGCACAAGCTTGTTAACCCTCATCCAGTCCATAACGGCCTCAAGACCCCGGCTCATCACATCTACCGCTTCATTGAGTTGGCACGGGGCGGACAGATACAATTGAGTATCGTCCGCATATTGATGGTATCTAATCCCGTGCCTGCGGATGATCTCCCCCAGCGGTTTCATGTAGATGTTGAATAGTAGGGGGGATAAGACCGAGCCCTGAGGCACCCCATAATTTAGGGGCCTAGGGGACGATCTCTGCCCCCCCACTAACACCGACTGCGACCTGTCCGAGAGGTAGGAGGAGAACCACCATAGCACGGTGCCTCCCACTCCCACCTCCCGCAGTCGTCGCAGAAGGATACCATGGTCGATGGTATCGAAAGCCGCTGAGAGGTCGAGGAGGACCAGGATGGAGGGATGTCCTTCATCTCTGGCTCTCCAAAGATCATCAATCAATGCGACCAAAGCGGTTTCTGTGCTGTAACCGGTTTTATAAGAATGTGGAAGTGTTTGGGAACGACAGCAACTCAGCCACGAAGAGGTAGGCCACGTAAACTCGTCCAATATCAGTGTGTGACCTCACAAATGCGCTTCTGGAAGAATGGTCGAAAGTTCCCATAAACACACTCCTAAACCTTGTGGACAGCCTTCCCAGAAGAGTTGAAGCTGTTATAGCTGCAAAGGGTGGAACGGCGTCATATTGAACCCTATGGATTAGGAATGGGATGTCACTTATAGTAAGTTCATATGCGAGTAAAGGCAGGTGAGCAAATACTTTTAGCAATATAGTGTATTCCAGGCGCCTGGAATCATTGAGTGTTGCTTGGGCAGCCATATTGATTTAGTTAATAGATAAATAAATTCAGTAGCCTGGTCATTCTAGGATCACACCCCAAGTGACCTCAAAGAATCTAAGGATAACTTCTTCTAGGCCATATTTGGGCACTAGACAATTGGCTCGTGTTTATTATGTTTATTATGGCCATTTACAGTGCCCCATGGCTACGGGACTGCGATTGATGATGGTTTTGCCCTTTAACAGGTGTTTAGTTTCACTTTCTGGCAAAACCCAGCCCATAGCAAGTCGTGTGATTCTTACAACCATGGCATTTGCTTTACAGCGGCCATATTTGCTTAATGACCATTGCAAAGAAAGTGATAAAATTAGTCACATGACCCCCATCAGAACTTATGTCCGTAATTGTTAGATTCAAGTATGGTCGTAACTCGAGGATTATCATTTTGATTGTTTACGTATTGTGTGCTCCAATTTGGGAGACCCCCAAAGATGTAGGTAAGAATGTTACCCTAATAGGAACTTTGCTTTTAGACTCTTAAGAATTTGTAACAAAGAATTCACTTTTGTTGTTGTTTATTTATAAAATATTTTTATTAAACAATTAAAAAAAATTTTTTTTGACACTTTCCTTCTATACGACTTTTGTTGTTGTTTAAGTATAATCTTTATTGTCATTGTACTTAAATACAACAAAATTGGTTATTATTGTTGTTGAGCAGACTCATCCTGGACTGTTATATTCCTTGCCAGCTAAGACGCCCTTAAAAGATAGATGGTTTGTGGATTTTTGTGCTAAGATGCACCCATTTGTGCAGTCTTACAGTAAACCTAATTTGTTATTTCAAAGCTGTTTCACTAAGCTCGGGTAGATTTTTTTTTAGAGGTCTTCTTTGTAATCCTTTCTCGTAATCTGGAATTGCCAGTGAATTGGGCATTTTTTCTGCCTAATTCTAGGTCATTTAGAAATGAGTTAAAAGCATCAGTCCTTATATGGTTCCTGAAAGGGACTCTGAGTAGCTCCATTCTGAAAATTACCCATTTTTCCTCCTTTTTGCTTCTTAGGCCTTTATATGAATTGCGTAAGAAAAAAAAGGTATTTTTAAACCTTTTTTTAAAAAAAATAGACTGTGTTGAAGCTAAAAACAGGAAGTTGGATCAGGTGGAATATGTCTCCCCCCCCCCTCCGTGGCGCTGCAAAACATCATTTAGGAACATACGAAGGGTAATCGTTGCTCATGTCTGGGAGATGGCTGTTGAATTTCACTTTAAAAATAATTTAGAAAACATCTTGCTACACTCTACCAACAGTTTGTATTATTTTAAACATTTCTGTGCTCGTCTTACAGCAAAGCGATGCCCAAACATCTTATATAAACAGGTAGTCTTTAGTTTAACGATGGTAATTGGGACTGTACTATCAGTTGCGGTCGTAAAGCATGAAATCATATGACCACATTGCTTAGCAGTGGCAATAGCATTTAGACTTAAATACCGCTTCACAGTGGTTTACAGCCCACTCTAAACAGTTTACAGTCAGCCTATTGCCCCCAACAATCTGGGTCCTCATTTTAACGACCTCAGAAGGATGGAAGTTTGAGTCAACCTTGAGCCTGGTGAGATACAAACTGCCAAATTGCAGGCAGCTGGCAGTCACCAGAATTAGCCTGCAGTACCTAGCAGTTCAAAAGCATGTAAAAATGCAAGTAGAAAACTAGGAGCCACCTTTGGTGGGAAGGTAACAGCGTTCCGTGTCCTTTCAGCATTTAGTCTTGCTGGCCACATGACCATGGAGACGTCTTCGGATAGTGCTGGCTCTTCGGCTTTGAAATGGAGATGAGCACCGCCCCCTAGAGTCGGGAACGACTAGCACATATGTGCGAGGGGAACCTTTACCTTTACTACATTCTTACCACTGTGCCACCACGGCAATCTTTGCACTTCTCAGTTCCTGTTGTTAACTAAATGTCACCTAGGCTTTAGCAAGGATTCCTTGCTAAGGTAAGAGCTTGCCTCCTCAGCTGTCCCTGCCATCCTGGCTTCAAGCTTTGGGAGAAGGCTACATGTGATTTGAATAAGTTGGCCTTGGGAAGAAGATCTAGACTGGCCAGGAGTTGCCTTGTAAATGGTGAGGCCAGATCAGGAGCAGGCTAACCACCATTTTCTTCCTCCTCATCTGCAGCAGCAGGAAGATAGAGAGCAGGCAGCTGGGAGGCTGCAGGGCAGCAGAATGCAGAATGGCCAAAAGGACAGTGATGGGCGGAGAGAGAGCAGTGGTGTGATTAAATTTTTTTTTTTTACTGGTTTTGTGGCCGTGGCTTGGTGGGCATGGCATGGGTGTGGCAGGTGGAGAACACTACAAAATCCCCATTCCCTCCCCACCCCACTAACCTGCTTTCCAGCTCCGTTCTCCTTCTGCAGGGCAATAAAAGAAGACCCAGCCGATCAGCTGGGAGATTGGGAGGCATCAATAGACCGATCACACTGATCAGCTGGAATGGGATGGGAGGGGGGGGGACCAGCCAGAGATAATATTTGCCAGTTCTCCAAACTACTCAAAATTTCCACTACCAGTTCACTAGAACCAGTCAGAACCGGCTGAATGCCACCTCTGGGAGAGAGATAGATGGATGTCCCTGGGCCCTTGTGGTTATAGGCTTTGAAGAAGTTGGATAGAAACAGTATTGACGTCTTTGAACTTTGCTGTCAATATCAAGAACAGCCAGGAAAGCAAACAAATGGATCATCAACGCAATCCATCCGGAACTCTTACTAGTGGCACAAATAACCCAAGCTCAAATTATCCTACTTTGGACATGTTACGTGAATACCCAGCTCCCTGGGAAAGGCTCCAATGCTGGAAAAGATGGAAGGAAAAAGAAGGGGACAATCAGGAGCAAAATGGATGGACTCCGTTATAGTTGCTATAAGTGCACTCTTGGGAGACTTGTAAGACCCCAGGTTAGGGGTCAATCATAGGGAAAATCTATCTACATAGTTTTTAATATATTTTTATTACTTTCCTATGTGTTTTATAGCCTATAAGCTGCCCAGAGTCACCTTAGAGGGGAGGTGGATGGCATAAAAAATTAAATATACAAATAAACATCACTAGGAGTTGAAAACAACCTAAATAGCACATAATCAACTGATGCATCTCATTGTGTGAATTCCAGAGTCTGTCCCTAATGTCTGGTCATCTGATTGATCTTGTACATGGGTCATAAACATGACCTCTGGCACAAATCTAAAGGAGGTAGGTTCACCCAAATGCAATTAGTCCTTCTGAAAGTAAGATTCTTGGAATCGTTTACATCCCTTTGACAAACATACTTACCCAAAGACCCTTCTCTTTTCTCTTTTGCCTGGAATTCCTTCCCAAATCTTCACCAGTGTACTTGTCCTTTAAGTTGCCCGGTCATTTCTATCTTGCAACCCATTGGGCCTGGAACCACCTCCTGAAGTTATCAGATCTTCTGCTTTCAAATCATCATCAGAACCCAACTTTCCTTTAACCTCAAGTCTGTCTTAGAGTGGCCTAGATTCAGTGTGACACTAGAGGTTGGTCTAGTGCAGGGCTGTCAAACTCCCAGGGCACGGACTGGATGCGTCATGCGCTGGCCACGCCCACCCCCCGGTTTAGTGAAGGTGGAGAAGTCCCAATACGTCAAGTGACGCCATCATGATAATATGAGTTTGACACCCCTGGTCTAGTGGTGTAAGGCACCATGCTAGAAACTAGAAAACTGGGTTTAGCCTGAAAGTCATCTGGTTGATCCTGTCATTCTCTCTCAGCCCAACTCACTTCACAGGATTATTGTTGTAGGGAAAATAGGAGGAAAAAAAGAGTATTAAAGATTTTTATCACCTTGAATTATTTATATTTAAAAAGTGGTCTATAAATAAATAAAACAAATATAACTCGAATGATTATTTCCCTTGTGTTGAGCTCTAGCATGTACTGTAAGTCCCTTGGGGCAAGAACCTAAGTTTTCATTATCAGCAGAGGCCCCTTTATAGGAGTCTCACTAAAGAAATGGTATAAAATGGTAATAATTCAATAACATCAAGACAGGTCAATAAAGCAGAGCAGATAAAATTCCAGACTTCCTACTCAGTAAATAATAGGCTGAGTTATTAAGGGAGCCAGTGTGTGGGAGAGAGCCAGAGACTTTCTGTATTCCTGAAACAACGAAAATTTGATCTTGGTCTGCAATTGTTTCATTTTATTAATACAAATTTGTCTTATTCTAATCTAAGCAAAAAAACAACAACATGGTTAAAGGTAGTACGCATCATCCCAAAAAAAGAGAGAGATTTATATCTAATTGCATGTGCTGATTTCATATATATAAAAATAAATACAAATTGAATACAAATACATGTCATCTTAGAGGGAAAGCCTAATCAGATGAACAGCATGAAGAGATAAAACTCTCCAAATAACAACTGTTGATGGATAATATCTCTCCTCCCTTTTTCCCCCTTGTGATTCTGAATCTTTTAATGAAACCTGAACTGGATAACTCTTCCAAGAGAAAGCATATAATCTCCCACCCATGCAACTTTCTTGGAAAGCAATATGAAATTAGTCTAAAATTGCCTTCTTCTGAAATGATGGAGGATATAAAGCCAGAAGGTTGAATGCCCAGATAGGTTGACTTTCAAGGAAAGGCTACTTGGGACTAATGGTTTATACCATCCCCTTTGTTGATCTGAGTTGTTGATGAACACATGAGCAGTTGGTTCTGGGTGAAGGTTCCCTGAATGTACAGCTATAGAAGTCTTCACTTAAAAACTATATTGCTGTTGCATTTATTTGCTGGGCTTTTCTTGATCTTGGACCTATTCAAGTCTCACCCCTTGAAGTTCAGATGGTGGCTCTGTAGGAGTCACTCAACCGTTGCATTGATCCAGATACTAAATGACAGCCTGTACCAGTCGTGGGTTCCTACCAGTTCGGACCAGTTTGACTGAACCAGTAGTGGTTTGGTGGCCTGGGTCGCTGGAACCTGCAGCGACCCAGGCCTGCCACACCTCCAACTGGTTCTCCAGGTGGCACCATAGGCGCTGCCATCTTGTTTTTTGTTTCAGCGCATGCACAGAGCAATTGTTATTGTACTGTGCATGCATGCGCAGCAAGCATGCACACGGTGCAGCCACAAGCGAATTGGCAGTAGTGACTGCCAGAACCCACCCCTGGCCTGTACTTCTATGCTTCTCTCCCTTTGGCCAAGGACTGAACTATACTATCACAGTAGCTAATTGATGCTGACTCTGTGTGTGTGTGTGTAGCCAGCGCTGTTTGAAGACGTCCCTGTGGTCATGTGGCCAGCATGACTAAACTCCAAAGGCGTATGGAACGCTGTTACTAAAGGTGGTTCCTATTTTTTACTTGAATTTTTACATGCTTTCGAACTGCTAGGTTGGCAGAAACTGGGACAAGTAACTGGAGCTCACTCTGTTACGTGGCGCTAGGGATTTGAACTACCGAACTGCTGACCTTTCTGATCAACAAGCTCAGTGTCTTAGCGCCTGAGCCACTGCATCCCTCATCTATCTATCTATCTATCTATCTATCTATCTATCTATCTATCTATCTATCTATCTATCTATCTATCTATCTATCTATCTATCTATCTATCTATCATCACTGGTGGGTTTCATTTTTTTTTTTTACTACTACTGGTTCGCTCGCTCACGTGTGCTCATGTGTGTGCGTCCGGGCAGGTAGGAGGAACCCTCCCATCGCCGTGACTACCGGTTCACCCGATCCAGGAGCAACCCAGCTCTGATTGTGTGTGTGTATTTGGGTCTTTTCCCGTGTAAGATTGAGAGTATCTTGGCGACATCTCAACAGCCTACACCCCAAAATATAATTTACTATGGAAATAGAAGCTAACAACCAACTTCCCTTTCTGGACATCCTAATCTACAAAAAAACCAATGGCTCCCTAGGATACACCATCTACTGGGGAAAAACACACACCAACCGCTACTTAAACGCACAATCCCATCACTAGTTGAGATGTGTGAGGAAGTTGTCCAGTTTTTCTTTCCCATGTGGCCAAATCACGAAAGTGTCATCAACATATCTAAGCCAGACTTTGGGTTTGGGTTCAGATTTATAAATTTTATAAATATAAATATTTATAAATTTGAACACAGTCACAGGACTGCAGCACAGGACTCAGGATATCACTACACTAGAGCTCAGGATGTCATCACACAGCCCAATACCCAGGTCGTTACAACACAAAAGACTAATGAGCACACAGCTAGTACCTCAGCCACACAGGATGTTACAAAACAGCTGACTAATCTGCATACATCAACTTCATCAATTAATCAAGATGTAACAACACAGCCAACCAACCCGCTTACAGCAACAAAGCTAGCACTCCACACACCCCCACCAATATTTATAGAAATATGGCAGCTCTGATTACGCTTTGCTCGCGCAAGCACGAAGCTGAAGGCATCAGCCTGAAGATGGCGAGTGGGACCTCGTCGAAACATCGCCAAGATGTATGTATGTATGTATGTATGTATGTATGTATGTATGTATGTATGTATATGTATATGTACATGTATGTATAAGCTATAAAATAGTTTGCTTGCTGTTCATCTAACTCTGCAAAAATTTGCAAATAAAAATTAATGGGAACTAGCACAAGGTTTCCCCCCACTTTCATTCTTTTTTGTTTTAAAATGTCAAACTGATGCTGGTAAACCTATTTCAGTTTCCCATTAAAAATCACTCTTGCTATATGGCTAGTCCTGTTTCATCATGTTCTTTTTGATTCTTCCTATATATTGGTAAGAGAAACCCCTAATGCTGTGCCCACAATACCTTCCTGGGAATGGAAAACTGACATTCTGCAAACCTATTTGCCAATCTCTTCCACATCTTGATTCAAAGAATAATTCCCCAGAATCCCAACAGGCATTCTGAGAAAATAATAGCTGAAATAGCTGAAAAATAAAAGCTGAAATATTTGTACCTGCCTCCCCCAAAGGAAGTAGGAAAAACAAATTAAAAGATATAGCTTACAACTTGCCTTTTTTTTGTGAATGAGTGCTTTGCATCTGGTTGTGTTATCAATGCAGCCATTTTGTGAGTGTGCCTATGACATTCTCAGAATTACAAATGCAGAGACCCTTGCATGAAAAAATCTTCTAAAAGCAGAACAGCTTGACAAGAACCCTCTATTAGAGATGGCGAAACTCTGGAAAAAACAGATAATTCAGATTTTATTAATTAGATTTCTATTCTGTTTTACAGAAGTTCAAAGCAACATGTACAGTATTTCTATTTTTTTCTCCGTAACAAGAACATTGTGAGTTAGGCTGGGCTGAGAAATCATCCAGTGTCAGCCTTTCCATGAATAAAAGACAAGAAACAGGGCCATATGAGTTAATACTACTTCACTGTAAAGCTACATTAACAGAATCTTTCAAGATGAAAGGACAATTCTCCTACAAATCACCTTTACAGCAGTGGTGGGATTCAAATTTTTTTTACTACTGGTTCTGTGGGCATGGCTTGGTGAGCGTGGAAGGGGAAGGTTACTGCAAAATCCCCATTTCCTCCCGATCATCTGGGACTCAGGAGGCAGAGAATAGATGGGGGCGGGGACAGTCAGAGGTGGTATTCTGCGAACTACTCAAAATTTCCACTACCAGTCTCCAGAACTGGTCAGAACCTGCTGAATACCACCTCTGCTTTACAGCCTGATAACTTAGTGAGGTTCCCTCCTGAGCTTCTTGCTCTGTCTACTATGCAGCTGTGGACTATGTTACCTCTTATCTGACTGTTCCCTAGGCATTCATCCAATCTCCCAAGGTCATTCCTGCATATCCTTACATCTAGTGAGTATCCATGGGTAAAGGTAGTCTAGAACCCAGGTCTCCCCACCTCTAATCCAACTGTTTAACCCAGCGTTTATCAACCTTGGCAACTTTTAAGGTGCGTGAACTTCAACTCCTAGAACTCTCTAGCGAGGGCTGGCTGGGAGAATTCTTAAAAGTTGCCAAGGTCGAAAAACACTGACTTAAAGACTCTAACAATGTGTCTTTTTATACAGAGGTCCTGAGTGTCTACCTCTAACTCTGGTTCTGAGTGTCGTTTTTTAAACCATCGCTAATAAAAGCATTGTATTTAAAGTACAGTAAGTGTGTAAGTTCCCCGTGGCTCCAGCAAATATCTTGAAGTGTCTGAATTGAAGTGGTTGTGAATTGTCATGTTGCTCAGAGCAGCTGAAAGTGCTGTGGTTTCTTGAGTTTTCTTAAGTATTTCCATGACGTACTTGACGTGTGTTAAGATTCATTCTTCCGTAGGATTAAAACTGAAGAAAGAAAGAAAAAAAAAAAAAAAAGGCTAGAGCCAAACTGGAAATTTGCCAGTTGTTGCTTATGCCCGGGGATTGCGATGGTAGGGAAAAGAGATTGTCAAACCACATTCATTTCCTTTTGTTTTGGAATAATCAAGGTAGCTTGGAAAACAAAGGAAGACTGAGATTAGTGTAATTTAATGATTGAAACGACAGCAGCTAATGAAAACTTTTAACATTTTCCTATTGTTTTGCACTCACGTTGAAAGTCACTGGAAAAGAGCAATGGCTTTTGTGATTTCCACCATCTCCCCCTTCCTCCTCTCCCCCCTCCCCTACCCCCTGCCATTGAATTACCGAAATAATCTTTCAGCACAGGATTTTTGATGAAGGATTTCCATTGTTTTATTTATAGAACCAGTAAAAACATAAGTCTGCCGAGTTCCCATTTCAAAAGGCAATATCTTTATCCTACCCAAACCCTCTTTTAATCGGTGCAATCCATGAATAGAGAAAACAAGTGAATAACACTTAACACGGGCCTAAAGCGAGAAGCGTGCATGGAAATCTGCAGGGAAAGCTCAGGTCTTGGTTACTTTCCTGACACCATCTGATTTCTATATTAAGCCAGGATTGAGCTGAGTGATGCTGAATCATAAATGGTGATGTTTAAGCCATACTGGCTAAGTTTGGAGTGCACACTATGCTCAAATCAAGCTCATTTGTAATGTATATAGCCATGATGGCGAACCTACGGCACACATACCACAGGTGGCATGCGGAGCCATTTCTGAGAGCACGTGAGGCGTTGCCCTGTCAGCTCCAGCATGTGTGCGCTGCCCAGCTGATTTTTAGCCTTGATTTTTGGCCGTTTTTTCTGTCCTTGAAGCCTCCGGAGGGAGAAAAATGGCCCAACGGGCAACCCGGAAGTCCATTCCCAAACTTCCAGTTTTCATGTTAGGCTGTTTTTTGCCCTCCCCAGACTCCTAGAAAGCCTCTGGAGCCTGGGGAGGTAGAAAAACAGGCCTACTGAGCCTACTGGAAGTCAGAAAATGGGCTGTTTCCGGCCTCGGGGGGGGGGGGGGGCAGGGGGAGGCTGTTTTTGCCCTCCCCAGGCTCCAAGAAAGCCGTACGTGCATGTGCAGGGCAGCGGGGGTGGTGGGTCACATGTGCAGGGGCACAGCACAGGGGAGCATTCAATTATGTGGGTGGGCGCGCATGAGCAATAGCGTGCATCTGCATGCTTTTGGCACCTGAGGCTAAAAAGATTTGCCATCACTGGTATATAGGAATCTTGCCAGTGCCCCTCCCTCCCTCCCTCCCTCCCTCCCTCTCTCCCTCTCTCTCACACACAATTAAACTTCATATGATTTCCTAATGCTTTGCTCTTTCCTCTCTCATTTTCCCCTCTCCTCTTTTTCAAAGCTGCCTGTAGGGGTTCACCATTGAAATTCACTTGGCAAAACATTCATTCACTCTAAATACAGATAGTCCTTAACTTACTAACTTACTTACTAACAGTTCATTTAATGATCGTTCAAAATAAGTCACTGAAAAAAGTGACTTATGACCATTTTTCACACTTAACGATAATTGTACCCTCCCCATGGTCACATGATTAAAATTCAGACAGTTGGAAAATGACTCATACTTACGCCGGCTGCAGTGGCCCAGGATCATAGGATCCTTCTGACAAACAAAATCAATGAAGAAACCAGATTCATTTAACAGCCGTGTAACAAACTTAACAACTGCAGCGTTTCACTGAACATCTGTGGTAGGAAAAGTCATAAAACGGGGCAAAACTCACTTAACAAATCTTGCTTAGCAACATCAATTTTGGGCTCCATTGTGGTTGTAATACCTGCAATGTTTTATCCTTTACTTTTCATTTTATGTCATCTCATGTTGGCTAGTTCTCAGACTAAACTTAAATCCAACCCTAGGGTGGTTCCAGAATAGCACTGTTCTAGAATGGACTTGAATCCAGGTGCCATAAGTGTTTTTCATGCGGGCACCAAACATTTGTGCAAAACGAAGCAATATTTGACACTAGCTAAACCTTCCCATCTTGCCATCTGTCAGAACTCGCCTCTCCCCCAGCCTGTGTTCGGGAGAACAGTTGCTGGATGTTTTTCCTGCTGGCTAGTGACACTTGATAGGAGGGCAGATGAAGTTCGGGGAATCCAACAATCCCTTTCCTTTACTTGTCCCGTATTAAATTTGCCAAGACTGCATCATTTCCTGGCCTCCTTCTTGGGACAGAATAGGGGTCAGAAATGAGGGCAAGACGAAGCATGCCAGAGTACTTTCTGTCAACTCAAAGGCAGGAAAAAAGCACTTTAAGGTGACCTTGAGCCCAGATCATCAGAAGTGAAGGAGCCCTTGATCTCAGTCCTTGTAAAGTCATAACCTGAAAGGAAGACAAAAGAAATGGGAGACATAACATTTAAATATTGGCATAAGTTCTTATAGTAATTGAGGAGGAACACGGTGGCTCAGTGGCTAAGATGCTGAGCTTGTCGATCAGAGAGGTTGGCAGTTTGGCAGTTCGAATCCCTGGCACCGCGTAATGGAGTGAGGCCCTGTTAACTTGTCCCAGCTTCTGCCAACCTAGCAGTTTGAAAGCACGTAAAAAATGCAAGTAGAAAAATAGGCACCATCTTTGGTGGGAAGGTAACAGCGTTCCGTGCGCCTTTGCCATTTAGTCATGCCGGCCACATGACCACGGAGATGTCTTCGCACAGCGGTGGTTCTTTGGCTTTGAAACGGAGATGAGCACTGACCCCTAAAATCAGGAATGACTAGCATATATGTGCAAGGGGAACCTTTGCCTTGTAGCAATTATCATGGCAAACTAGCTATGTCCCTTCACAAATTTTACCTTGCAATTTTGTTAGCTGGGTGAAAAAAACCAGATGGTTTTTATGCCACTGTTTTTAAAACTTAGCAACTTTGAGAGTGATGGATTTCATCTCCCAGGATTGGGAGTTGAAATCCACATGTTTTAAAGTTGCCAGATTTGAAAAACTCAAATTTATACCTTTCTGGAACCCCATTTTGGATCAATGAACGAGGGAAGGTAATTTGATCCTGATTCACTTCCCAAAACGGGAAATGGCAAATCCATTCATTATAGTCTGACCCATCTTCATTCTCTTAGAACCCTTTTGTGTCAGCTGTGTGCATGAACATGGCATGAAATGTGCCGATCTTGGGGAATACGACGGCAGTTGGCAACAGCAATAGGACCATGGCCAGCCACACACGTTCATGGTAGGGAGCAAAGCCAGCAACTGGCAACATGGAGCGATTGCAATAGCACTTAGACTTCTATACCGCTTCACAGTGCTTTACAGTCCTCTCTAAGCAGTTTATAGAGTCAGCCTATTGCCCCCAACAATCTGGGTCCTCATTTTACTGACCTCAGAAGGATGGAAGGCTGAGTCAACCTTGAGCCGGTCAGGATCGAACTACAGGTTGTGGGAATGCAGAGTTAACCTGCAATACTGCACTTTAACCACTGCGCCACCATGGCTTTTGTAAGTCATGCCATCATCATGCAAACTTACCTACTTGCATCAGACGTGACATTAACACTAAATTCCTTTGTAATATGGCGATTCTTTTTGATGTCTTGATTTAGGTACCACTGGGGCCAGGGGTGTCCACAAGATATAATTATATAGTGAAGATGACAGTTGTGAGGCACATAAAAAGCAAAACTTCCATGTCTGCTGACGTCTTCACTTTATGGATTACCGTTGCCTGGGACAGGGTCTTTGGTCCCAAATGGACCATTTCACATCCTTTGGGAATATGAATATTATCGTATCTCTGTTATGTACCAAGCAGAATAAGAAGATGCCCCAGATGCTGTACTGAAAAAGAAATAGAAGGGAAGCATATTGTTTCTCCACTCCAAGAGTTTCTAGATTTTGAATCTCTCTGAGGTGGAGACCAGTGGTGATATTCAATTTTTTTTACTACCGGTTCTGCAGGCATGGCTTGGTGGGTGCGGCAGGGGAAGGATACTGTAAAATCTCCATTCCCTTCCCACTCCAGGGGAAGGTTATTGTGAAATCCCTATTGCCTCCCGATCAGCTGGCATTCAGGAGGCAGAGAATAGATGTGGGCAGGGCCAGTCAGAGGTGGTACTGTATTTTTTGGAGTATAAGATGCACCAAGATTTTGAAGAGGCAAATTAAAAAAAAAAGGTTTTGCACTCTGCAAACGTCCCAAAAATGGCCCGTTTTTCTTTTTTTTTAAAAAAAGGGCATGAATAGCCTTTAGGAGGCTTATAGAGAGCTCCTGGGGGGTGGGGGGTGTAAAATTGAGAAAAATGGCCCATTTTTCACTCATTTCTGCCCTCCCCAGCCCCCAGGAGCTTTCTGAATGCCTCCTAAAAGCTGTGCACGGCCATTTTGGTGAAGGGGGCGGAGTTTCAGGAGGCCAAAATTGCTGTATTCAGTGCATAAGACGCACCCAGATTTTCAGTCTCTTTTTTTGAGGGAAAAGGGTGTGTCTTATACTCCCAAAAATACGGTATTTACTGGTTCTCCAGAACTGGTCAGAACCTGCTGAATATCACATCTGGTGGAGACCAGTGTTTTTTAACCTTGGCATCTTTAAAGATGTGTGGACTTCAACTCCTAGAATTCACTAGCCAGACTGAGCCACACTGGTGGAGATGATTTCTCCTTACTTTATGGCTGTATTTGTACAGGCTACTAAGCCGCAGTTTATTTAGCTACATTTTATTGACTAAACCATAGTTGCATGGTATGCCAAAACCAGAAAGACTCCATGAAGCTTTAGCAGGTTGTCCGAACAAGCTGTTAAATCATCCTGCACATTGAGGTTTTTTTTTAAAAAAAACCCACTATTACTTTTTTCTAAAGGACAAGAGTGGCAATTTGCAAATGTTTTTGAGATAACCCAACATATCAGCCCATGCTGGGTGGCTTTTGAAGGAAGAGCATGGGAAATTATTAGTAGATTATCTTTTTCCACCTTAATAAATGGTAAAAATCCTGCTTCTGTAAAATTGTTCCTTGTATTGTCCTGGTCCAGACTACCTGGGTGTGAGTTCTGATGTTTTGATTGTTCTGTCAGTGACTTTTAGAAAGGAAATCCGTTTTTCTTGCCCTTGTGAACCTTCTTACTTTTCAGTTTAATTCCCCTGGTTCCTGTCACTGATTCTAGCTGGCTTATAGTTCTGAGCCTGCTGTTTCCTGGCCATTCAGAGTTTTTTATATGTGTATTTTTATGTGTATATTTTTAACCCCATCTAAAGAGGGCAAGATAGGATGGAAATAAGTATAAATAAAGGAGGACATTATTGGAGTGGGAGGAAGGAACTTTTGATGTGTGGTTTTTCGGTGTGTAGTAATGTGCAAAAGGATAAAGTCCTCTTGGCAGTTGGTGGCTGGGGTTCCATACTGCACTAAGATTTAATGCCAATAATTTGCAGCTTACAAGCTAGCATTGCATTTGTGATAATTCTATGGGAAAAGCAATAGGGAAGATTTTCCCAGCTGGGGCCCCATGTTGGCATTGCAACTTTCAGAATTCACTAAGGAAAGCTATCAGGCATCTTGGGGGCCACTGGGAAAGCAATGGTCATCAGCCTAAGTTGATGTTGTCCTTAGATTAAGTTTTCACTTTTTTGAGAGTTATCTGTTCAGATTTTAAACGAGCCGCATGTGGCAGTAGATTATTTGGCATCAAGAAAAGGGATGCAATCAGTGGTGGGATTCAGCCAGTTTGCACCTATTCGGGAGAACCAGTTGTTAACTTTCTAAGCAGTTTGGAGAACCGGTTGTTGGAAGAAATATTATTTTGTTTTTTTCCACTTTACAGGGCTAATCCTGTAAGGAAGGCAGGAAGGAAACATTCTGGTGTTGTTTCTAGCCTAATCTTTATTGCCTTGCTTACAGAAACTGCCTCTCCGATTAACCCTTATTACATTGTAACAGCTAAGGTGAAGTGCCCATCGACCTGAGTGGCGTTGAGTTGGCCATGCCCACACAGTCACATGACCACTGAGCCACGCCTACCCAACTGGTCATTAGGGCAGAGAACCGGTTGTTAAATTATTTGAACCACACCACTGGATGCAATGGAATTCAATAGAAAACCAGAGAGAGGGGAAGAAAAGAGCAGATCTGGCCTCTTTTGTGTCTCATTAAAACACCATCGTCACACAACCTCCAAAAGATACATCTGGCAGGAAAGATCAAGTCCACACATTGTGTAGTTCCTTTGCTTGTGGTTCATGGATCAGACCATTGTAAGACATGGTTTATTTATTTAGAAAATATATATGGCTGGCCATTTCACAAATGGTTTCTATATGGCCTAACACAACATGGCCATTTATTGCTTAGCATATAGGTAATCCTCAACGTATGATGAGAGTTGGAACCAGAACTTCCATCGCTAAGCAAGGTGGTCATTAACACAAGCAATTTTGTGTGAGTTTATGACCTTTTTGGCTGTGGTTGTTAAGCAAATCATCACGATTGTTAAGTGAATCACATAGTCATTAAGCTTTCTCCTTTGACTTTGCTTTTGAAGGTTTCAAATGTAGATCATATGGCCGCAGGACACTGCATCCATTGTAAATATCTGACGATTGCCAAGTGCCTAAAATTTGATCACCTGTTCATGGAGATGCTGCAGTAGTGAAAGGACCAATTATAAGTCATTATTTTCAGTGCTGTCGTAACTTCAAAGTCAATAAACGAATACCTAGTTGAGAACTAATATGTGAACTCAGTTAATTATGGTTTGTTAGGTAAATTGGGGTATAGTACAGTTCATATTGAAGGGTTTCACATATCCGTGTTTGCTATTTCCAGCTGAAATGCAAGGCAGTTGTAGGAGGGGTGGAGCCTGGGGATGGAGTCAAAAGAGGAATCAGCCTAGAGTCTTTAGTTGCCACAAAAGTCCAACCTCTCTTGAATTCCATTAACTCTTACATAGTGTCAAAATAGTGCTGTTAGTTCAGGAGACTCCAACCTTGGCAACCTTAAGACTTGTCTACTTCAACACCCAGAATTCTCCAGCCATTCAGGTTGGTTGGGGAATTCTGGGAGTTGAAGTCCCCAAGTCTTAAAGTTGCCAAGGTTGGAGACCCCTGTGTTAGTTGACTAGATTTCTGTGCATAGGCGTGAGCAATAAGTCAGTTAAATTGGAACTTTACTTGGGGCCTTTTGCACCTAACTGCAATTGAACCTATATTGAGCTAAATATCTAAGATATCTTAGGTGTCTAAGCAGAGATTGGATAGCCAACTGTCATGAAAGCTGTAGTTCAGGATTGGCAATTTATGACTTTTTAAAATACTGTTAAACTAGACTGCCTTGCCATTTACTATACTTTCTAGGGATGCTGGATGTTGTTATTCAATATGATCTGAAATGCCACAGATTGAATGTCCCATTGCAGTTATGATTCAATAAGGCAGCAGAGACAGGAGACCTTTGGTCCTCCAGATAAAAGTTCCCAGGAGCTCTTGTTAACATGGCCCATGCTGAGGGATGCTGGGCATTGTAATTCACCAACATCTGGAAGGCCACGTGTTCTTTACCTCAGAACAATGTGGCAAATGGTCTACTTAAACCATCCTCCTATGTTTTCAGCTTTATAATGAGGGGCAATTACCTGGATCTCCTGATTCACAACTATAATTTTAAAGGATAAATGCAGTGTACTCATTCCTTAGAAAAGGCTGATGCAGAAATTTGTCTGCTAGGCTATGAGTGGAAAGATGTCAATATAGGATGTGGGTGTCTGGCCAAAATGTGAATCTGCTTGACACTTGCCTATATCAGCTAATTGCCTCCACTGAACAATCTGTTGGGGTTTTTGTTTTTTTTAAGAACTGCTTTTTGTAAAGGAGCAAAACGCCACATTGCCTGAGGGATAGGCACAGGAATGAAGCAGAGAAGGACTGGGCTTCTGCCATCTGTGAAAAGTTGTGTAGGAGAGATAATTTTTGCAGGTGTTAGCTTGGTATTATGCCAGCATTGAGACAAGCTGCAAGCCACAGTGCCTTTGCTTTGGAACGGAAACTATGGCCGACATGTGGATGTCAACTCACAGAATTCTTGAGCCAGCAGGAATTCTCAACAATGTTTGAGAAGCCATTGATTGCCAATCCCTGAACTACAGCTTTCATGACAGATGGCTATCGAATCTCTGCTTAGATACATCTTGTGAATTCTCCAACACTGGAAGTTTTTAAGACGATGTTGGATAACCATTTGTCTGAAGGAGTGTAGGGTTTCCTGCCTGAGCAGGGGGCTGGACTAGAAGACCTCCAAGGTCCCTTCCAACTATTCTATTCTATTCTATTCTATTCTATTCTATTCTATTTTAATTCAACATAGGCTCAACTGGTACCAGGGCTACAAGTAAAGTTCCAATTAAACTGATTCATTGCTCATGCCTATGCAAAGAAATTAAGTGAACTAACACAGGGGTCTCCAACCTGGCTAGCTCAGGAATTCTGGGATTCGAAATCCACAAGTTATAAAAGAGCCATGGTTCCCCATCCCTGCTTTGGAAGACTTTGTTGTGCCCTTCTTTTGTTGCCATTGCTGCATCAGGATTTTCTTCACCACCTCTTTGGTTATGGCAGAACCTCTAATCCAGCAAAACACCTGTGGAAGACTGTAAAAATAAAAAATAAAAATTAAATTGGAGGCGGTACCATTGTGTGTGTTTGCACCCTTGTATATAAAAATGTGTGTGTGTGTGTTCATGTTCCAGCATAACTCTGGAACGCCTTGAGCAATTTCAACCAAACTTGGTAGACAGATGACTCACCCTCTGGAAAAAAAATACTGTGGGTGTAAGACACCCTTAATGCCCCTTGGGGTGTGTGTTCTGTTAAGATGCAGTCTATTGTGCCTTTAAATGGCTTCTACTGTTCTGCCGTAAAATGGCTTCTACCATACAGCGCAGTGGTGTTGCCATGGTAATGGCTTCACAGTACTCTACAAGGGGTCTCCATCTGGTAAGGGGAAAAAATCCAACATTAGAAATTACGTTTGGTCTGGATATGTTCCCCCTATAAATAAACACCTGGGCAATGCCGGGTTATCAACTAATTATTTAGAAAAATATTTGTAATAAAGGTGGGATTACCTCTCTCTCTCCCTCCCCCCCCCTCTCTCTCATTTGCCATGATGGCAAACCTATGGCATGCATGCCACAGGTGGCACATGGAGCCATTTCTGAGGGCATGTGAGACATTGCCCTGTCAGCTCCAGTGTGCACGCGCGTGCTGGCCAGCTGATTTTTGGCCTTGATTTTTGGCTGTTCAGAGAAGCCTCTGGAGGGAGAAAAATGGCCCAACGGGCAACCTGGAAGCCCATCCCCGAACTTCCGGTTTGCGTGTTGGGCCGTTTTTTGCCCTCCCTAGTCTCCTAGAAAGCCTCTGGAGCCTGGGGAGGATGAAAAACGGACCTACCGGCCTCACCGGAAGTTGGAAAACAGCCATTTCTAGTCTCCAGAGGGCCTTTGGCGGGGGCGGGGAGGCCTTTTTTGCCCTCCCCTGGCTCCAATAAACTCATGCGTGGGGGAGCGGTGTTGGTAGTGTCACGTACGCATGCACAGGGGGCATGGTGCGGGGGGCATTAAATTACGAAGGTGGGCACGTGCGATACCACGCGCGTGCACGCTTTTGGCACCCAAGGGGGAAAAAGTTCGCCATCACTGCTATAGCTTATTCTGACTTTCTCCATCTCGTGGTTTCCGAATAAATTTGGCTGTAATCCCCATTGTGAAGTCCTTCATGTTGAAGGAGTTTCGTTGTTTGCTTACTTGCAAATATTTCATTACCCAGCCAAGTGATGTTATCAATGCGAAGGAAGGTGGGCTTTGATGCCATGCCCATGCCCTGCTACTGCATACAGGGTCCTCCAGTTACGACTGAAATTGAGCTCAGAATTACAGTTGTAAGTTATGCCGGTTAGCTTGTGACCAAACCAATTTTACAACATTTTTTTTCCTGGTGATTGTTAAGCAAATCCATGGTTATTAAACAAATCCATGGTTGTTAAGCAAATCCTTTGTCTGCAATGAGTGTTTTTTTGTGCCAGAAATCAGAAGTGAATGCCAAATTGTGACAAAAAGCATTAAACATGGTTACATGACGATGGGATGCTGCAAAAAAACCCTGTAAATAGCAGTAGACTTATATACCGCTTCATAGGCCTTTCAGGCCTCTCTAAGCGGTTTACAGAGAGTCAGCATATTGCCCCCAACAATCTGGGTCCTCATTTTTACCCACCTCGGAAGGATGGAAGGCTGAGTCAACCCTGAGCCGGTGAGATTTGAACCGCTGACCTGCTGATCTAGCAGTAGCCTGCAGTGCTGCATTTAACCACTGCGCCACCTTGGCTCTGTATCGTTGCCCAGCAACCAAAATGTGGTCATGTGATTGGCGGGCACAGCCGTTGGAATTTTGAATGCCAGTCATAAGTGGCTTTTGTGGAGTCTCTCCTAACTTTGAACTGTTGTTAAGTGACCAGTTTAAGTTGAGGACTACTTGTACAGAAAGGCAGCACCTTATCTGGATCAATATCTTGCATAATTCCAAGTACAAAAATGGGAAAGTGCCTTATCTGAAAACTTTTAACAGCTTTCTCCAGTCGAAGCGAACGATCTGTTGCATAAGATTACTCCCTCTCTGTAAAGCAGATCTGAGGGAGATTTTGTTACTTGGGATGAACAGAGCAGGATTTTCATTTTGCATCATTAATAATTCTCTTTGTTTTTTAAAGGAGTGCTGCCTCAATCTTGCAGCATCTTCATAAAAAATGGAAACCTTAAAATAAATTTTTTTTTGTGTTTGGAAATACTTTTGAATCACAGCTGACTAATTCTCCCCCTCCCCCCAATAATACCTCGCATTTTCTGATTCAATCTCTGTCAAGGTCTACTTAACATTATCATTTGAGAAAAGGAAAATATTGACTCTGGTTGTGTGGGGGAATAATATGATGGATTGTTCTATTCCCCCGTCCCTCCACCTCATGTCAAAAGAGATAGAAAACCAGCATGCATCGGGACAGAAGCTTTGGCAATATTTTCCTTCTTTTTGATCTCTCAAAGGTGCTTTTTCACAGGGCAGCTGGGCTTTCTTTCTTTGTTTTTATTTGAAGACTTTTCACTTGCCATCCAAGAAGCTTCATCAGTTCTGACAGAATAGTGGGGGAGATGCAGAGGTGGTATTCAGCCCATTCTCTCCAGTTTGGGCCAACCGGCAGAGGTGGCTGCAGGAGGTTCTGCCCACCCGCCCTGACGTAATGCACCGTGCATGCGCAGAAGGCAGTGCGCATGCGCAGATGAGGCACATGTGCTCACATTTGTGAACTGGTATGAAAGATAAGTGAATCCACCTCTGGGGAGATGGAAGGCTTAGTTCTGACAGGATGGGTGGGGAACTGGAAGGACGACGTTCCTTTATTTCTAAGCCTTCTATCCCCCCCCCCCCGCATCTTGCCAAAACTAATGAAGCTTCTTGAATGAGAAGTGAAATGTCTTCAAATAAAAATAAAGAAAAATATCCAGTTTCCTTTTGAAAAAGTATCTTTGAGACAACCATAAATGGGATGACTGACAATCTCTGTAGATATCTGATATTTGATATCTGTTTTTGTATGTCAATAGAATCCTTGCTTGGGAAAATTCAGTCCGCAATCTGCCTATAGTAGTATCTACTATCTACTGGTAGTGTAGAAAGCGGTAGAATCCAGAAACAATTTGTCTTCCTATGTTTATCTATAACAGGCCCAATTTTTAATGTGTGCCCATGAATTCAGCAGAACTGTTGACACTTGAAAACTAGTGGAGAAAGATCTATAACAGGAGAAGACCAAGTACAAAACCAGTGCTTAATATGTTTATCTTGGAGACTTTTACTGCTAAATCAATTTTACTTGATTTAGTTACTGTCAAAAGGAGTGTCATGTAAAAGATGAAGCAGATATGTTCCTTATTGACCCCAAGGACAAACCTGGAATTAATTAATGGAAACTGCAAGGAAACAAATTTGGGCAAGCAGTCAGGAAAACCTCTAAAAGTGAGAACATTTGACAGTGAACTTAAACAGATGATATTGTACATTCCTGATGCTAAAATTCTAAAATGAGTACAGTAGATGATAACAGAATAACTGAGTTGGAAGAAACCTTGGAGGTCTTCCAGTCCAACCCTCTGTTCAAGCAGGAAACCTATACCCATGACGGCGACACGCAGGGCCCTCTCTAGGGGCACACGAGCTGTCGCCCCAGCTCAGTTCTGCCACGCATGCGCATGTACCTTCTGCCGGCCACCTGATTTTTGGGTCTTTGCTATGGATGCGTTGGGGGAATGTGGGAGATGTGCACACATGCGTGGGGGTGGAGGAAAGTGCAGTGTGTGCATGCGTGGGGGGGCAGGGAGCACGGGGGGTTGTCACACATGCATTGCATTATGGGTGTGGGCACGCACGTGTGTGCTGTTGCACATGCACGCTTTTGGCACGCAACAACAAGAAGGTTAGCCATCATTGCCCTATACCATTTGAGACAAATGGTTGTCCAATCTCTTAAAAACTTCCAGTGTTGAAGCACCCACAACTTCTGGAGGTAAGTTGTTCTGCTGATTAATTGTTCTCACTGTCAGGAAATTTCTCCTTACTTCTAAGTTGGTTCTCTCCTCGATTAGTTTCTTGTCCTTCTTGTCCTGCACTCAGGTGCTTTGGAGAATAGGTTGACCCCCTCTTCTTTGTGGCAGCCCCTGAGATATTGGAACATCGTTATCATGCCGTGATGGCGAACCTATGGCACTTGTGCCACAGGTGACACGCAGAGCCATATTTGGTGGCACTCCAGCTGTCAGCTCTGGAAGTTCCAGTTGGGCTGTTGAGGCCATTTTTCAACCTCCCCAGGCGCCAGTGTCTTTCCTAAAGCCTGGGTAGGGCGAAAACGGCCTCCCCCGGGCCCCCAGAGGCCCTCCGCAAGCTGGAAACGGATCATTTCTGAACTTCTGGTTGGCCCTTTGGGCCATTTTTCGCCCTCCAGATTTTTCCCTATGCCTGGGGAGGGCAAAAAACAGCCCCAAAGGGCCAATGTCTACTTGTTAGTTGGAAAAGATGCTACAAGATTCCTTCTGATTTTTTTTTGCTTCCATTTTTTTCCAAGAGTACTTAACTGCAGTTTTCTTCGCTCCTCTCCCTGCCAGGATGATTTTCCTTAAATGCATTTTAACTGAAAATGGATAATTGCTTTTAAGATTTTGAAGCAAGAATTATTTATTTATAACAGTCAATCCAGTCGTCCTTTTTAACCCAACACTTTAATCCTCATCACTGTCCTGTGAGCTAACACTCTTGGAAAGATTTTGGTGTTAGTTCTGCATATTTTTCCTCATTATTCCATTTCATTCCCAAATTGATCTCCAAGGTATGTATTTTTACATTATTGAAATAGATATTTTCTCTTGCAATCTGGGTCTTGGATTTGGTGGATAAAAATTGTACATCCCTCAATTGGGCAGAACTGAAATGCATTTTTTTCTTCCTTCTCCAGATATTCTGTAGGGAGAACATATGTTTTGAGAGAATTTTCCTATTGCTGCAACCATCACCTCCATCACCACTAAAAGCTCAGAATAATCCAGACACAGAACAGAACTAGTGACAGACAAGGATGAAAAGGGGGGGCATGAATGGGAAACAATTTTAGGACCCTGTGAAAGTTATCTTGAACTCCTAAGGTTAATAGTACAATAGCAATGGATAAATAAACTGCACAACCACACAGAACCAAACATAAATTAGGCTAAAGTGCTAAAGTACATTGATTCTGAAGCCACACCATTTGTCTGTTACTTCCCATTCTTGGCAGCTGCCAGAGCCAAGAATTTCTTCCCTAAACATCCTCATTTGAAAGTGGCTGGTTCAGAAACGTTTCCCTTTGCAACGTAATGTGATTCATGTTCTCTTTGATTACAGATGGGAAGTGTAATAAAATGATCTCTACCCCCCCCCCCCAAAATGTGAAGCCATTGATTATTTTCCATTGCAAATTCAATTTAAGCAAATCATCAGCTAATCCTAAATATTCCTGTGCGTTGTGTACATCATGAGCATTGCTGGATATCCAAATCTTATACGTATTTTTATCCATACAACAATACAACTATGTTTCAGTATATGTCTCCACTTTCCTCTAGTTCTTACGTCACGAGCCATCAAATTGTAAGAACTGTTCTCCTTTTCATCTTCCTAGGTTTCACAGCACCTTTCATGACTGACAGTATGGGATAGTAGGAGCAAAGCCAGCTACGCTTGGAGTACCGAATGTTGTGACCTGGTCCTTCTTTTTAATTGTTTTGCTTTTGAGTCAGTCTTGACTCCTGATAACTACATGACAAGTCCCTGCAGTTTTCCTGGCAACGTTTTTGGAAGTGGTTTTCCATTACCTTCTTCCTAGGCCTGAGTAGAAGTGACTGATCTAAAGTCACCCAACTGGCTGCATGCCTAAGGCAGGACTAGAATTCACAGTCTCCCAGTTTCTTGCCTTAGCCATTATGCAAAGCTGACTCTTGTTCAATAAAATATCAAATATTTAATTCATGTACTTGACACCTCAGTGGCGCTCTCTCCATTCCTTCCCATGTCCAATGAGAACTGAACCCAATTTATCTTTGTAAATGGATATAATTTACTACCTACAGCTGATTAACCACATAAATGATATTTTTTTATAAATAATCATTGTTCTTCCCTTTGGATCCCATCTCATCTTCCAACATGCTTTAGTTAGTATATGCTGCATGTCCCCCCTTCCCCTTTCCCCCTCCTTCCTGCCTTCCTTCCTTCCCTCCTTCCCCGCCTCTACTGAGTTTACTTTGTCTTGTGTTGATTTGTCCCCCCCCCTATTGTTCTTGGTTTTTAAATATTTTAATGATAGTAAGATGACCAGAGTCATTGGGATTCAAGTGATATATACATTTAAACTATGATTATTGTATAGTTGGTTGCTGCGCAGCAAGCTAGATGTTTAGTTTGATTTGAAATTTTTATCTAGGTCTTGAGTCCTTCCTATGAGTCTGGCATAGATGGTTATTCAATGGTGTTGAAGGTCTCATCGCAGGTTGTAAGCTATTTCAAGTGTGGCTGCCTTTTGCAATTGACTGATGGGGATTTTGTCAATGCCGATACTCTTCAAGTGGTCCTCCAGATCATTTGGGTGCCTATTACTATTGGTATTATTGCCATAGTCATTCCACTTCTATTTTCAGATCCTGGTATTCATTGTTATCATCATCATTACCTAATAAACAATTATCATTTATCAAAAAAATAAGATTGATGGGTACCATAGTTACTTGCTTCACTTGAAAAAAACTCTTTGGTTGGGAAAGGGTAGGTGGGTATGTTGTGACAGACCACTCAAGTAGCACTCAGGTAGCCATTTTGTGAAAGGAATCCCATCGTGATCTCAAAATTCAAATCAAGCTCACTGGACAAAAAGGCTAAAGCTCTTAATCTGTATCTCTGATTGGTTTTATTTCTGGTTGTGTTTCTAGTCTAGCATCTGGTCCACTTCTATTGTCTTTATGTTTTCCACAGCATGATGGGGCAAGAAGCTGGTTTATGTTTTCCGCTTTGGTAAGCTGATTACCGTTATTCCTCTGTGTAATTTGGCATTTTGATTTGGAGTAAGTTATTTTCCTATGTCGTTGTGATGCAACAAAGAACTTGGAGTTGAGTGAGTTAGGAGAATTCCAGTATTCGGAGAGACAGAGAGCGAGAAATGTGTTTAATTATTCTCTTTTTTCCATGATGGAGGTTTATATGAAGAGGAACCTCATGTCAACAGTCTTGTTCTATTTCTAAGCTTTTCAAGCTTTGAGGTTTTGTTTTGTTTTATTTCCACTTTTAATCTTTGGATTGCTATCAAAGAGTTCTAGGCAGCCTTGAAGTTGAGTTAGATGATGAAGTTCCCTTTTGGGGTTCAGCTCCATTTTCTGGGGATCCTTTTGCCAAATGAAGGGCTGGCTGGCAGCAGAGAGGACCAACCAAGATTGTGCCAGGCTGAGGAGTGGCAGAGGAAGAAGCCAGAGAAGGAAGCAGCTCATAATTTCTCAACTTCTACTCTGGTTGCAAACAAAGGTGAAAGCAGTTCAAAACAAAAGGCCAGGGTGTATGTGTAAACAAGGGCAGGGATGGAAAATACCTCTTAAGGGAGACCTCCCTTTAAGTTCCCCAGCCCAATAGCAGGGGAAGTGCTGTGGTTTCCTGTAAGTAAGTTGAAACGTGTTCCAGTTGTAGGTTTGCTTCTTGGTTTTCAGCTGCAGCTGCAGCTTTGCTAACATTTATCTTGATCTTATTAAATGAGCACAGCAAACAGGTAGTTTTCTGGTTGGCATGAGAATCAGCAACTGGGACTTTAGAGCACCTGATGGACAGGAAATGGAGCCTTTGATCTCAATGAACAGAATGCTTCTTGCTCAACCTACATTATTTAGAATCACATCATTGGTTCTTAAGCAGTGCCCTCTCTACACCAACCAAGCCATCATGGCTTTAGTGTAATGTGCAAAGCCTACCATATACCGTAGATTACAGTATATGTTTGGTAACCACAGTTAGGACCACCAACTCGGTTGTTAAGCAAAGTGGTTGCTAAGTGAAACCTGGCTTCAGTTTCCCTTTGCTTTTTAGACCTATGAAGATCTGCAAGGATTGTTTTCAGAGTTACTTTTTTTTTATATCACCACTGTAACTGTGAATGACCACCCAATGAGTTGGTTGTTAAGTGAAACTGCAACTGGACTTGCAGTCTGACTTCAGTTTTTCTTTGCTTTACAGACCTGAAAAGATCATACATACAAGAACTGCTTGCAAAGTTATTACTTATTACCGCTGTAACTGCAAACGGTTACTAAATAAGTCAGTTGGTAAATGAGAATTACCTGTATAAAAATAGTTTTAAGGATTAGAATCATTTTGCCCAAATCATAGAATAACAAAATCATGGATTAGCACCTTCTGTGTTATATATGAAAACTTCAGAAGCAGAATAGGAGTTTCAGAGGTGTGCCTGGGCGGGCCATAATTAAGTCTAGTAACTATTGTTGTATTGTGGTTGAAACAAACCACAATCTCAAGTTCAAAATGGGTTCTCTTTACCATTTTGAAAACACCTTTTGTTTGAAATAGCTATTTTGAGTTTGAAGTACCCCCTTTCCAACTTGAAACACTTCCAAAATGATCCAAACATCCTATTGGAAGCAATTCAGATTTATAATGCTTTGTCCATACCAGCTGGTGACCACTGATTAGCATGTCCGCCATGAATTGACCTAACCCCCTTTAATTAATTTAAACTGGAAGAAGGAGGAGGAAAAAAAAATAAGGGACTGTGGTTTGGTTGCCAAAGTTGAAGGAACATAACTTGAAAGCAAATATATAAATTCTGGCTGCTATTCTGCTTTCTGTCCTTAAAATTAAAGTTTAACATTTTCCATCATTTGAGACTTAAGTAGATTTTCAGAAACATTGTTAGTAGTTATCTATTTATTTAATCTACTTATCTATCTTGGGCCAGAGGTTGGAGGCAGAATGTTCAACTGAGTCATACCCTCCACTTCACCCAACCCTAGAGGGACCCAGATTTTCTTTAGAAGAGGTTGGGTTTGAAACTGTCAGTTTGAAAGCAGTACCTCCACTTCCCTTAACCTACAAAGGGGTAAATAAATTAAATATCAAGTTTCAAAAACAAAACAAAACCCTGTGACCTTGCAGGTGGAATGAATGAGCAAAAATGGCAACCCCAGAAAAACCTCACTCTTTGGTGGTATTTAGGGGTGGGGAGCATAATAATATGTTCAACTTCAGTTTCAATTTATTTTTGTTTTTCCCCAAAACCTGCTGTAATTTTCTCATATTCTTTGTCTCCCCCTTTCTCCTTAATTGCAAAATCATTTTATTTAATCCCAGGGAGTTGGAAGTTCGTTTTATTTTTGCTGCTGTGACATGGAGCTGGACAAAACATGGATCCCAGCATTCAATTTTGATCACCACAATATAAAAAAAAGTTGTTGAGACTCTGGAAAGAGTGCAGAGAAGAGCCACAAGGATGATTGGTGGACTGGAGGCTAAAATATATAAAAACAGTCTCAGGAATTAAGTATGTCTAGTCTTATCTAGTTATGTCTAGTTATCGGCTGTGACCAGGGGGGTGTTTGCCCAGGTTCGCCTGGTGCACCAATTGCGACCCTATCTGGACCGGGAGGCACTTCAGATAGTCACTCACGCCCTCGTGACCTCAAGACTGGACTACTGTAATGCGCTTTACATGGGGCTGCCCTTGAAAAGTGTTCGAAGACTTCAGCTAGTCCAGAATGTAGCCACACGAGCGATTGTGGGTGCACCTAGGTACACCCACATTACACCTATCCGCCGCGAGCTGCACTGGCTGCCCATTGGTCTCCGGA
Organism: Thamnophis sirtalis; assembly: GCF_051295495.1. Taxonomy (NCBI): domain Eukaryota; kingdom Metazoa; phylum Chordata; class Lepidosauria; order Squamata; family Natricidae; genus Thamnophis; species Thamnophis sirtalis. Next base: position 15,505,184 of record NW_028261386.1, on the reverse strand, counting down.
CTCGCTTCAACGTGCTAGTTGTTACTTATAAAGCCCTACATGGCATCGGATCTGGATACCTGAGAGACCGCCTCCTGCCAATTACCTCCCAAAGACCAATTCAATCGCACAGGCTTGGCCTTCTCTGGGTTCCATCTGCCAGCCAATGCTGGCTGGCGACCCCCCGGGGGAGAGCCTTCTCTGTTGCTGCTCCGGCCCTCTGGAACGAGCTCCCCGTGGAGATCCGGACCCTTACTACCCTCCCGGCCTTCTGTAAAGCTACTAAGTCCTGGCTGTTTCGGCAGGCTGGGGGCTGTTAAAGCACCCAGCCCCGTCTTAATTGTGACTGTTGTGGATTTTAAAATTGTTTGTATTGTCTTATTTATTCCCTCCCCTGTTTATTGTGAGCCGCCCGGAGTCCTTCGGGAGTGGGCGGCATACAAAACCAATAAACCTAACCTAACCTAGTGAAAAGAAAAGACCAGGGAGACATGACAGCAGTGTTCTAACATTTGAGGGGCAGCCACAAAGAGAAAGGGGTGATATTATTTTCCAATCCACCAGCAGGCAAGACAAGAAACAATGGATGGAAACTAATCAAGGAGAGAAGCAACCTAGAACTAAGAAGAAATTTCCTAACTATCAACCAGTGGAGCAGCTTGCATTCAGATGCTCTGGGTGCCCCATCACTGAAGGCTTTCAAGAAGAGACCAGAGAGCCATTTGTCTGAAATGGCATAGGTTCTCCTACTCGAGTAGGATTAGATAACAATAATACAATACAATAGCAGAGTTGGAAGGGACCTTGGAGATTTTCTAGTCCAACCCCCTGCCTAGGCAGGAAACAGACAAATGGCTATCCAACATCTTCTTAAAGACTTCCAGTGTTGGGGCATTCACAACTTCTGGAGGCAAATTCTGTTCCACTGATTAATTGTTCTAACTGTCAGGAATGTTCTCCTCAGTTCTAAGTTGCTTCTCTCCTTGATTAATTTCCACCCATTGCTTCTTGTTCTACACTCAGGTGCCTTGGAGAATAGTTTGACTCCCTCTTCTTTGTGGCAACCTCTGAGATATTGGAACACTGCTATCATGTCTCCCCTAGTCCTTCTTTTAATTAAACTAGACATTCCCAGTTCCTGCAGCCGTTCTTCATGTTTTAGTCTCCAGTCCCCTAATCATCTTTGTCCTTCCAAGGTCCCTTCCAACTCTGGTATTCTATAATGTTGTATTGTATTGTATTTATTTGTCTTGTATGCCGCTCACTCCCGAAGGACTCCGGGCGGCTCACAATAGACAAGGGAAGGGGGAAGTTTTCCCCTCTTTTAAAATATTTCTCAATAAGTGTGGCTGAGCTGCTATCATGATTTCAGAATTTGCATCTTTACAATTTTGGGAGGAGGGAATGGACTGAAGCTGAAAAAGCACAGTCAAATCCTGCATTTGCATGGACAAGACAAAGTTCAAGGGAAGGCAGGCGTTCTTGACTGTGCAAACTCTTTTCCATTCTGGTACCGCTGCCTCGAGATCTGTGTTGTCGGTTTTGGTTTTCTTATCTCCCCTGTCAAGCGAGGAGCTGAGGAAATACTGTCTCCTCCGTAGGCCTCATCCACTTCCACTCCTGCTGCAACTTTGCCTGGCTTGAGATCTGTTTGGCTATTTAAGGAGTTCCTTGGCTATAACTTACACGCAGGGAAATCCCGACCTTTTTAGGCGTATCGCTTTTCTGTGTGGGAAGCAGAGAAGGTTCACACCCTGGTTGGCATGCCAACTTTCAAATGCAGCAGGAAAAAACAGGGCAGGGAGGTAAGTTAGTAAATAAAAAAGCAAGCATAGGCGATCTAGTACAGCTAAGCCTCATTCATTGCTATGGCTTATTGCTTTGAATAAGATATATTATTTTTGCAACTATCTGCAGTGTTTTTTTTTAATCTCTGCTGTTAGCCCTTATCCTGAATAGTTGGATTGCTTCATCTCAGTGTTTTTCAACCTTTTTTGTGCAAAGGCACACTTTTTTCATGAAAAAAATCACGAGGCACACCACCATTAGAAAATGTTAAAAAAATTTAACTCTGTGCCTATATTGACTATATATAAAGTAATTTTCCCACGGCACACCTTACACTATGTCACGGCACACTAGTGTGCCGCGGCACAGTGGTTGAAAAACACTGCTTCATCTTAATGTCAGTAGATTAATTTGAAATTCTATTAATGAAGAATAACCTTTCTATGAATAGGCCAGTGTTGTGGCCCAGCAGGAGCCGTTGGAGCTGCCATCAGACTCCGACAGTGAGGGGCCCTATGAGTCGGCCCTGGAGGATGTGGAGGACCCTGAACAGGGTTCCGACTCTGAGCAGGGTGCAGAGAGACTGGTTGGCCACCAGGTAGCGCCTGAGCCTTGGATCAGTGGGGAGGAGACAAGGGAGAGTGATCCAGAAACCAACTGTGAGTTGTTCCGGGATGCACGCCGTCGAAGGGCTACTTGTGCCAAGAACAACTACGTAATTACAGGAGGTAATTACGCTCAGCTGATGGTCATTAGGCTCCTCTCCAGATTATAAAAGAGACTGCTTGTGCCACGCCCTTCTTCAGAGGTCACCGCTTTGACTAAAGAGAAACAAACTTGGCAGGCTGGGTTGTTGCCAGAGTTTGTCTGAATTGCTGCCAAAGTTTGTCGGCCTTGCTGCCAAGGTCCTTATCTGTTTACTTGGCTTTCAGCCACTGAGAGTCTGAACTTGTTATTAAAGGACATTCTCATTTAAGCTTGTCTCGGCATTTGTTACTGGACAGAGGAGGGGGTCAGAACAGGCCAGTAAATAAATTTGGAAGTTTGGGGCTTCCAAATGTGATTTTCTCAGAGCTCCCGTCATGTGTTTGTCTTCACAGCACGGCTAACGTGACCCAAAGGAGGGACAGCACTATGAGCGATCAGTGGACCAAATGCTCAGGCAAACTTGGACTACAGCCTGAAGGGTGTTCTTGGGGCTTAGAGTTGAGGTTCTTCTATGTTGGCCAAATAAATGCTCCAGATAGGGTTGACATGTCAAGTCACAGTGTAATGTGGTTGTTTGATTAGGATGTTAGTTGGATGTGAAGTTGATGAGTTTATGAAGGCTAAAATTAAAGGGATACATTTGTTCTTGCTCCAAGTGGCCTGTCTGAAAGAAGGAGAGGAGAGCTTTGCCTTGCTTGGTCATCTTGTAGATCTTGTTCCGAATCTGGGGACAGATAAAACTGAAGCACTGATATATTCTTAAACCAGAGGTGGTATTCAGCAGGTTCTGACCAGTTCTGGAGAACCGGTAACAAAAAGTTTGAGTAGTTCAGAGATACCACCAGTAAATACTACCTCTGACTGACCCCGCCCCCATCTATTCTCTGCCTTCCGAGTCCCAGCTGATCGGGAGGGAATGGGAATTTTGCAGTAACCTTCCCCTGGAGTGGGTTGGGAATGGAGATTTTACAGTATCCTTCCCCTGGCATGCCCACCAAACCACGCCCACCAGGCCATGCCGCATCCACCAAGCCACGCTCACAGAACCGGTAGTAAAAAATTTGAATCCCACCACTGCCTTAAAACACATTACTTACTTGATGCTGGATAAGAACTAAAAATCCAGAGGAACAATTGTAATACCTTGAAAGACAGTCACAGTTACAGCAAAATGACAGAATATGTTTTTTGCAATGGGGAAGTCCTCTCCTTGGCATTACCAATTTTTTTTAAAAAGAGAAGAACCTATGGAGGAACTCTTTTCCACTTTGTTCTGCTTAAAAGTTTTTAAACCTACAATAGTGTGTGTGTGTGTGTGTGCCCGTTTGTGTGAGTGTGTGTGATTTCCAAGAAAAGTTTTAAAGTTGCAAGTGTCCCCACCTCTTTATGACAAGCATCAAACCACACAAATATGCCTGTGCATACGCACGCACACAAACCACCTCCACTTTCTTATAGATGCGCACATGCGCTATGAGCCATATACCTTATGTTGCACTTCCCGCACCAGTCCTGCTTTCTTTTATTGTGACATAATTTCTAATAGTTACTCATTAAGTCTGCTATAAAAGAAACACAAATTCTTTATATTGGGATCAATTTGAAAAGCACAAATTGTGGGCCAACTTTTGAAATCTCTTTTATCAGGCAGCAAATTGACAGAAATACAACACGGGGACTAGGAAGAGGGGAAAGAGTTTACATTGAGTTTACATGGCCAAGTTCTTAAAAATAAAATATTTTCTTTCACAATGATCTTGACTCCTGGTAATTACATAGGTAGGTCTTTTTATTTTTCTTGGCAGCGCTATGGATATGGATGACCATTGCTGCCTTAAGGGTTATTTTTCAACCTCTCAGTCTAGACTAAAATTGTGGGATTTCCTGGGGTTTTCCCATCTAAGTACCAACCTGACTTGTTTAGCTTCTGCGCCCATTCAATGTTGAGAAAAGGATGCAGAAAAGGCATAAATGAACAGAGCTAATTTACAGTCCCATTTTAGAAATATATAAGAAGATTCACTGGTTACTTCTGTCATTCTACAAAGCATGAGGAAACAACCATTGCTTTTGCTGGAGGAAAATTTACCTTTTGGCTCTTCCCAACTACTAACATCTGGTCAATAACCTTTTCCTTAGGCCAGTAGTTCTCAACATTTGTATCTTGTTGTTGTTAGTTGTTAGTTGTAAAGTCGTGTCCAACCCACCGCCACCCCATGGATAACATTCCTCCTGGCCTTCCTGTCCTCTACCATCCTCTGGAGTCCATTTAAGCTCATGCCTACTGCTTTGGTGACTCCATACAGCCACCTCATTCTCTGTCGTCCCCTTCTTCTTATGCCCTCAATCGTTCCCCGCATTAGGCTCTTCTCCAGTGAGTCCTTCACTGGAGAAGAACCTAATGCAGATGAAACACAAAGTATTTGCATTTCATCTGCAGGATCTGGCCTTCTAAAGAGCAGTCAGAGTTGATCTCCTCCAGGACTGACCAGTTTGATTGCCTTGCAGTCCAAGGGACTCGCAGGAGTCTTCTCCAACACTACAGTTCAAAGGCCTCAATTCTTTGGCGCTCAACCTTTTTATGGTCCAACTTTCACAGCCATACATTGCAACTGGGAAAACAATAGCCTTGACTATACACACTTTTGTTGGCAAAGTGATGTCTCTGCTTTTTAGTATGCTGCTTGGATTTGCCATAGCTTTCCTCCCCAGGAGCAATTTGTATCTTAAGACCCAGCAACCCCATGGTCAAAGAGCTTAACTTCCACCAAGATGCAAAGAACCCCCCCACTTTTCCTAAGAGAATTACTTATTTCCATGCACACCTTCAGTTATTAATAGCTTTAGGTTAAAGTAGGGTTGAAGTGCACTCAAAAACTGCGGTAATATGGATGACGGTAAATTTCACTGCTGTAACTGTGAAACTCTAAAAGGAGAAATAGTTTTTTTCCTTAGGAAAGATGTGAAAATGATGTGAGAAGTTGTATTTTACCAGCTAGCATCTCAGTCAAAAGTAATTAGAGTTCTCCTTAGAGTAGAACACAGTTTTTCAATCTCGTGAACTTTAAAGTGTGTGGACGTCAACTCCCAGAATCCCCCAGTCAGCTTGGCTGGCTAGGGAATTCTGGAAGTTTATGTCCAGGCATCTTAAAATTTCCCAGGTTGAGAAACAGTGAAATGGAATAAAACAATGCAATGCAGAGTTTGTCTCAGTCAAAAGAACATCTCAGTACAGGTAGTCCTTGAATTACAACCATAGTTGAGCCCCAAATTTCTGATGTTAAGTGAGACAGTTGTTAAGTGAATGCTGCCCCATTTTACGACCTTTCTTGCCACAGTTGTTAAGTGAATCTGGCTTCCCCATTGACTTGGCTTGTCAAAAAGTCATAAAAGATGAACACATGATCTTGGGACACAGTAACAGTTACCAAACATCTGGATTTTGATCATATGATCATGGGGATGCTACCAAAGTCATAAGGGCGAGAAATGGTCCTAAGTCACTTTTTCAGTGCTGTTGTAACTTTGAATGGTCAGTAAATGAACTGTTGTAAATCGAGAACTACCTACACAGCCCTGACTCATAAGGATCCAAATACAGATAGTCCTCAACTTACAACAGTTCATTTAGTGACAGTTCAAAGGTACAACAGCACTGAAAAAAGTGACTTATGAGCATTTTTCACACTTAATTCAGTTTTGGTCGCCAGGGTGTAGAAAAGATGTGGAGACTCTAGAAAGAGTGCAGAGAAGAACAACAAAGATGATTAGGGTACTGGAGACTAAAACATATGAAGAACGGTTGCAGGAACTGCGTATGTCTAGTTTAATGAAAAGAAGGACTAGGGGAGACATGATAGCAGTGTTCCAATATCTCAGGGGCTGCCACAAAGAAGCGGGAGTCAAACTGTTCTCCAAAGCACCTGAGAGTAGAACAAGAAGCAATGGGTGGAAACTAATCAAGGAGAGAATCAACTTAGAGCTGAGGAGAAATTTCCTGACGGTTAGAACAATTAATCAGTGGAACAACTTGCCTCCAGAAGTTGTGAAAGCCCCAATACTGGAAGTCTTTAAGAAGATGTTGGCTAGCCATCTGTCTGAAATAGTATAGGGTTTCCTGCCTAGGCAGGGGGTTGGACTAGAAGACCTCCAAGGTCCCTTTCAACTCTGCTATTGTATTGTATTGTATTGTATTAAGGGCATGCTGGGATCTCATTGCAATTTATACAAGCAAGGTTTCTTCCTGATTTCAGGTTGGGAGGAAAGCACAACAAAATTGCCATGGGGCTGCGTTGCTTACTTACCCATCTGGAGCAAAGGAAATTATTTTTGTCTCTACTGAATTTCACACATGTCCACCTACTTGACTATCTTTCACAAAGATCCGGGCAACTTTTCTGATCTTTTCTTCAACTGTTGCATCTCCCATCATCATTTAGAAAGGCTGTGAATCCTGGTTGAGCTTTTGTTCTCTACTTTACATGCTGTAATGGAATGTGGGAAAGGCCTTGGAGAGAGAAAGCAAATTGCACTTTCCGACTTGCAAGATTCTGTCAATGTAGCATTTATTATGCAGGTACTCCTTGACTTAGGACTGTAAGTGAGCCCACCTTTTTGGTTTTTAAGTGTGTTTTGCCCCATTTTATGACTTTTCTTCCCACGTTTGTTAAGTGAATCATTGCAGTTGTTAAATTAATCACCCAGTTGTTAAGTGAATCTGGCTTTCCCATTGACTTTGCGGGTCAGAAGGTTGCAAAAGGGAGTCACATGGGATGGGGACACTGGGCCTTCATAAATATGAACCAGTTGCCAAGCATCCAAATCTTGGTCACGTGACCATGGAGATGCTGCAATGGTCATAAGTGTGAAAAATGGTCATGCCACTTTTTTCATTGATGTAACTTCATTTTAATGTAACATTTCATTTTAATGTATGCCGATTAGTGTACATTCAAAGCAGTGGTGGGTTTCAATTTTTTTAGAACCTCTTCTGTAGTTGTGGCCTGCTTTGTGGGAATGGCTTGCCAGCCATGTGACTAGATGGGCGTGGTCAACTTGTAAAATGTGGTGAAACTCACTTAACAACGCTCTTGCTTAGCAACCAAAATGTTGGCTCAGGAACTCTGGCATTGAAGTGTGCAAGTCTTAAAACTGTCAAGTTACAAGCCCCTTGCACCCCTAACCCTTTAGAAAAAAACCCCCAGGGGTGTTCAAACTTGACAGCTTTAAGACTTGTGGACTTCAACTCCCAGAATTCCTCCTCTTGCTCTTCATCTTGATGTGTGGACGGGCAGGGGGAGGGAGCTGGAACCGGTTCTAAACGACACTGTAGATTTGTGGAACCTTTTCTATACAAGAGGTTAGAACTGGCAGTAACCCACCCCTGGTTCAAAGTGAAAATAAAATTATTGTCCTGTCCTATCCTATCGTATCTCTCCTCTCCTCTTCTATTCATTGTCACTTAAAAGAAATGTTGTAAGTCGAGGACTACCTGTAATAAAGTAGAATTAACTCAACTGGTTGTGATTTCTATCTGGTTTACCCTGCCAGCCCATCATCAACCTTGCAAGTCCGAAAGTACCATTTCCTCTCTTGTTGCTTTTACTCTGCCCCCTGACAAACTAGGGTGGGTCTCTTCTGATTTACTTGTCCCTCCCAAAGACCAGCTATGGGCTGTGTTGTCTCTTATCTCTTGGCAGCATCTCTTTGCCCAGTCTCCCAAGGCCTTTCCTACATTGTTCATATATAAAAGGTTGCGCAGCACAGAGGACATTTAATCAGATTAGCTCAAAATCTCCCAGCTGTATTTGCCAAACTTGGTTAATATTAGCACTAACATTGGATACATTTTTGAAGGTTAACATTTGCACTAATCTAGTGCATTTGGTTAGTTTATGATGCACTGTAGTCTACAAATCCGGAAAATGGATTAATTCACTAATGTGGTTTAGGTTGGTCAGGCTAAAAGGTAGGTAAAAGTTCCCCTCGCACATATGTGCTAGTCATTCCCGACTCTAGGAGGCGATGCTCATCTCTGTTTCAAAGCTGAAGAGCCAGCGCTGTCTGAAGACGTCTCTGTGGTCATGTGGCCAGCATGACTAAATGCCAAAGATGCACGGAATGCTGTTACCTTCCCTATTTTTCTACTTGCATTTTTACATGCTTCCGAACTGCTGGGTTGGCAGAAGCTGGGACAAGTAACGGGAGCTCACTCCGTTAAGCGGCACTAGGGATTCGAACCGCCGAACTGTTGACCTTTCTGATCGACAAACTCAGCGTCTTAGCCACTGAGCCACCGTGTCCCTATCTGGTCAGGCTAGCATGCAGCATTAAGGTCGAGAAAAAGCAGAGATCATAATATAGTAAAGTGGTGGATTATAAATAAATATACATTTCTGTACTAATATAGGCAGTCTTCGATGTGCAACCACAATGGAGCACAATATCTCTGTTGCTAAGCTAGCCACTTATTAAGTGAATTTTGCCTGATTTTAAGACCTTTCGTGTCACAGTTGTTATGTGAATCACTGCAGTTGTTAAGTTAGTAACATGAATCTGGTGTCTCCATTAATTTTGCTTGTCAAAATTTCATAAAACGTGATTATATGATCCTGGGACAGGGCGGCGGTCGTGAATATGAGTCAGTTGCCAGGCTTCTGAATTTGGATGGCGTGACCATGGGATGCGGCAATAGTTTAAGTGTGGAAAACAATCCCTTTTTTCAGTGGTGTTGTAACTTCAAACAGTCACTAAACAAACTGTTAGGGCTACCTGTATGTACATTACAATTTATTTCATTAAATTTAAAGGGAAATTTGGAATAAAAAACAAATGGTTGTTTGAACAGCTGAAAAGGCAGAAAAGAAACAAAGGGGCTTTATTTCTGTATTACTTACTTGAGGTTTTTTTTTTCTTGAATTGTTACTTAGAGGTCTGCTGATGTCTAAAAATCAGAATCTTTAAGATTTCGAAAGTTTGAGAAGACTGATTTGTGGTAGACATCATAATATCCATGTATAAAATATCTAAAATAAAGACTTGTTTATTGGAATTACTGAAGTTTGGGAACTTTTCTGAGGAATCAGTGCAGTGTTACTGTATTAGATTGTTAGACTATGAGCTCCAGGATCAAATATATCCATTTGATATGGGAGAAGTAATGTCTAAATTGGAGTACATTTCTTTTGTACAGGTGCTTACTCAAAGCTTGCAACTCCTCTTTTTAACTTTAAAAGCATTCCAAAATGCTTAGAAAATGACGATATTAGAATGGAATGTACATTTCTTTTTCAACTATGTATAAATGAGTGTAGATCTTCATGCAGTATATATAAAGCAAAATCTACAGTAATACAGAAAGGGAACTAAGGGATTTCAACAATCGACACTTTAGAAACAGATACAGATTTTTAAAAATTCTTTTTCTTCAACCAAATTCTTCAACTCCAAGTGCCCACCTTTAAAATTAAAAATTCAAAGTATAGGTTTTTTGTTTTTTTTTAATGAGAGGGCTTTAGCGATTTCCCATGGAAAGATGCATTTTAGTCTTCTTGATGTTAAATGCATACAGAAATCTTGGCCATGATGAGTTAATTAGTTGTTGATGGTGGCCTGTACCATAACCATGGCAACAGTACAATTTGTTGGCTTGTCGTGACTGAAGAAAAAGGAGAAATATTTGATGGTTTCAAACATGGAAAAAAAAATCAATACACCCAAGTCTAAATTTTCTGATATTTCAATGACAGCAGGAGCACAGAGTTTCAATCACAGCTGTTAAAATCCAATCCTAGATCTTTCATATATACAGGTCCAGCTACACTTTGGATAAGGGACGCAGTGACTCAGTGGCTAAGACTCTGAGCGTGTCGATCAAAAGGTCGGCAGTTGGGCGGTTCGAATCTCTAGGGGCTGCATAATGGAGTGAGCTCCTGTTACTTGTCCCAGCTTCTGTCACCCTAGAAGTTTGATAGCATGTAAAAATGCAAATAGAAAAATAGGAACCACCTTTGGTGGGGAGGTAACGCTGTTCCGTGCTCCTTTGGTGTTTAGTCATGCCGGCCACATGACCACGTAGACGTCTTCGGACAGTGCTGGCTCTTCGGCTTTGAAATGGAGATAAACACTGCCCCATAGAGTCAGGAACAACTAGCACATATGTGTGAGGGGAACCTTTACCTTTTACACTCTGGATGTCTCTAGAAGCACCTCCCATGGTGTCCCTACCCCCAGAAAGCTAGATGGTGACTACAATAGACAGGGTCTTTTCAGTTATGAGTCCCTGCTCCATCAAAAGAGCTACACTTGGAATCTGTATTAATTTTTTTCCGCATCAAGCAGCGGCATTCCTTCTTACAGGTATGTCCACTGTTTTTTTTTTAAAGTTCCATTTTGATTTTAACCCAACAGAGTAGGTAGTCCTTCACTTACAAGCATTAATTTGATGATCATTCAAAGTTACAACAGCACTGGAAAAAATACTCCCTATAATCGTGGCAGCATCCCCACGTTCATGTGATCAAAATTTGGCTCTTGGCAACTGCTGTGTAATTTACAATGGTTGCAGTGTCTTCCAATTACGTTATTGCAATTTGTGACTTCACAAGCTGGCTTCCAACAATCAATGGGAGAAGATTCACTTAAGGACCGCATGATTCACTTAACAAATGCAGTGATTTGCTTAACAATCATGGCAAAAAAGGTCATGAAATTGGGCACGCTTTACCTAACAATCCCCTTGCTAAACAACAACAGAAATCCTGGTCTCAGTTAAGGTCCTAAGTCGACTCTCCGTACTCAGCATAATGTTTTGAAATATAATTTTTATTTTCCCTTATTTTCTTCCCATGTTCAAAATGTATTATGTCTTTATTCATTTAATTTTTATCTTGCCCATTCTGCCCTTTAAGATGACGCTATGTGGCTTACAGGTGGCTTAGAAAGATAAATAAAAAAGCAATTCAAATATGAGAAGTATGCAAATTAAAAAAAAATTAGCTATACAAAAGACCTAAGAGGCAGATGGCATGGGGATGTGGTCTTTTTATCCCATCAACCAACGGGTCTAGGACAGTGATGGCGAACTTTTTCGGCAAAAAGTTTGCACAGAAATGTCGCATGCACGCTTGTCAGGGCAGCTCCCTTGTTCACATCCTTGTTGGGTAAAAAAAACATGATGGTTTTAAGATGCATTTATTAAGATTTAAAATAATAGCTCACCCTCACAATAGAATCAGTGGGTGGAAATTTCAGGGAAAGCAGATTTCAGATAACATTAGGAAAAAAAATACTTCCTGGTTAACTTTAGAACAGTCTGCTTGGAAAGATGGGGCTATTTAAGTAGCTTCATCTTTCAGGAAAGGTCTGGGTTCAGCCCCCTTTTATCTGTACATGTGGGTCTATCGCCTCTTGAAACTTTCAACTAAAAAAACATTGGTAAAAAAGAGGGCTTCAATTCCCCTTCTGTGCTGAAGGAGGGAAAGTGCAGCCTCAACTCCAGTAGGCCCGACCACAAAACACAGACCTAGCTGTTGATGCTGGGCATAGATTTATATAGTCACAGGGCTAGAAGGAACCTTGGAGGTCCTCCAGTCCAACCCCTCTGCCCAAGACAGGCGATATTATTGCATCCCAAACAAAATGGCTGTCCAATCTTTTCTTGATGACTTCCAGCGATGGAGCATCCAGAACGCCAGGAACTTGTAAAATATGCCCTCCAGAATGGTTTAAACAGTTTGTATAGTTAAATTAATTAAATTAAATTAAAAATATAGTTCAAAGGGATGTGGTAGCTCAGTGGCTAAGACGCTGAGCTTGTCAATCAAAAAGGTTGGCAGTTCCGCGGTTCGAATCCCTAGTGCCGCTTAACGGAGTGAGCTCCTGTTACTTGTCCCAGCTTCTCCCAACCTAGCAGTTCGAAAGCATGTAAAAATGCAAGTAGAAAAATAGGAAACACCTTTGGTGGAAAGGTAACAGTGTTCCATGCGTCTTCGGCATTTAGTCATGCCAGCCACATGACCATGGAGACATCTTCGGACAGCGCTGGTTCTTCGGCTTTGAAAAGGAGATGAGCACTGCTCCCTACAGTTGGGAACGACTAGCACATATGTGCGAGGGGAACCTTTACCTTTTTATAGCTTGAACCCCTAAAAGTTCAGGTTTGGGTTCTTTAAACCTTTGAAAACGGGAGCACATGCACATATAGGATGTGGTACAGTGGGCCTTGCTGAATCCCATGAAGGTGGTTTCTAAATCCTCCACCCACAACCCTGTTCCTAGAAACTTCTGTAAAAATCCAATTTGGTGGATGTGTGATTCATCAAGTCTTCATTGTGTTGATCAAGCTACGAGAACTAGAAGGAAGATGAAAATCGCAGAAGTAGGGAAGTGCTGTTGCTTCTTGAGATACTGATCTCAACTACCTGTTCTCTCAACCGAGATCGTCTGTAACACCCCGCACTTAGAACTAAGTCCTAGCTCAAATTACACTTCCTAAACTACAGTAAATTAAAAACTTTATACATCTAGTTCTACCGGTCTTGAGCTTGCAGTCTGGTTCCCTGATCTCCAACTCAGATATTTACAGATTGGGGTTTCTTTTCTGAATTATCTTCCAGCCAGCCCTAAATAAGAGGTGGGAATGAAGGCAAACAGTATAAGCAACATAGACTTCTTTTTAAAAGCCCTGCCATGTGGAGAAAACTCCCAGCCCCATGCTATTTTGATGGCCTTCAGTTGTGCAGATTGTTCATAAAAGATGTCCCAACAGCAATGGGCCAAGGACAAAATCTATGAAATCCCACTCAGAATTTCTAACATCGAATAAGAACAGTTTTTTTAGTGCAATTGATGAGTGTGTTGCAATGCCATGTATTATTTGTTGTTGGGGTTCAGTTACTAAGTCATGTCCAACTCTTTGTGACCCCATGGACCACAGCCCGCCAGGAACCTCTGTCCTCCATATCTCCCAGAGTCTGCCCAAATTCATTTTCATTGCATTGATTTCATTATTTAACCATCTCATCTTCTGCTATCCCCTTCTTTCGTCTTCAATCTTTCCCAACATCAAGGTCTTTTCCAATGACTCCTCTCTTCTCATTAGATGGCCAAAGTATTTGAGCTTCTGTCCTTCCAAGGATCAGTCAGGGTTTCCTTTAGGATTGACTGATTTGATCCCCTTTCATCCAAGGGACTCTCAAAAGTCTTCTTCAATAAACACAATTCAAATTGTGTTGAACATACATAAATGGGGTGTCAAACACAAGGCTCGTGGGTCTCATCTGGAGGGGTTAAACCGACCCTACAAACAAACCGGAAGTCCATTCCCGAACTTCCGGTTTGCCCATAGGGCCGGTTTTTGCGCTCCGGAGAGCCTCATGGGGGGGGGGGGCTCTTTTCGCCCTCCCCAGGCTCCTATAAAGCCTCTGGAGCCTGAGGAGGGTGAAAAATGGCTTTAAAAAAGGCTGAACTCAGCTGGCCAGCGCGCGCATGCGCACTGGCCGGCTGACAGGGCAACGCCTCGTGTGCCCTGACAAATGGCTCCGCGTGCCACCTGTGGCACGCGTGCCATAGGTTCGTCATCCCAGGACTGAGGCATTCACTTGTTAGGCCAATATGATCATTTTATCATAAAAAAGAAATCAGGCTAGATCCAATGTGGGTCGGTCACTGGGACCAGAGGTTTATTGTTCAGAGGAGGAGTAAACTCTGCTCTTGGTGACTGACCCAGATTGGATCTTGAAATATTATCCTGGGTGCACATATTTGCCTTCATTCATGAGAGATTGGTTGGGAAAAACCTTCCTGGCTCTTGGTAATGATAGCAATAATACTTAGAGTTATGTACTGTTCCTTGGTGCTTTACAGCCCTCTCTAAGTGGTTTTACAGAGTCAACGTATTGCCCCCAACAATCTGGATCCTCATTTTACCAACCTCAGAAGAATGGAAAGCTTATTCAATCTTGAGCTGGACAGGATCAAACTCCTGGCAGTGGGAAAAGTCAGCCTGCATTCTAAATACTACACCACCACAGCTCCTCGTGAGAGCATTTTTTTCCTGAGTACCTGCAGACAGATTGTGTCTGAAATGGTTTAGCCCCTTACCAATATACCTGAGTAACAACTAACATCAGTTAGTTATTAAACTAACTGTTATTACTTTCCCAAGTTTCTTCTGTACCCCTTTTTGAGGATGGGACTAGAGTTGCTTGAGTCTAATCATCCAGAGCCGAGGTGGCGCGGTGGTTAAATGCAGCACTGCAGGCTACTTCAGCTGACTGCTAGATCAGCAGTTCAGCGGTTCAAATCTCACCGGCTCAGGGTTGACTCAGCCTTCCATCCTTCCGAGGTGGGTAAAATGAGGACCCGGATTGTTGTTGGGGATTGTTATGCTGACTCTGTAAACCGCTTAGAGAGGGCTGAAAGCCCTATGAAGCGGTATATAAGTCTACTGCTATTGCTATTGCTATCCAGCACTTCCATCTGTTCTCCAGGACTTTCCAGCATTAAATTCCATGTGTTGTCTTTAGGTAAAAACCTCAAGGATTGTTCACCTTTCTTCTACATTGCTGGAGTAGCTCATCTTTTCCCCTTTAAAAAAGACACCGCTGTGGGGGAAAAAGAAAAGGGGAGAAAGGAAGAGTGCCATCAAGTTCATCCTGATTGAAATTGGGAATGGGGAACCGAAGGAAAAGTTGGCAGTATGAAATGTTGCATTAAGCTGTCAACTGTGGTTGAGAAATGACAGGTATCCCCTCCCCCCTTCTCTCTTATACACAGAGAGATACATGCAACACACACACGCACACACGCACACACATTTTAGCATGTATAAGATGTGGTTTCTCTCATCAGTGTAGGCTGAAATGTAGCTGGTTAAAATAACAGTTGATTTTTTAAAAATGTCTTGGCGAGAAGCAATGTCCCCAAAGCGATATGGTCAGGGAGTTACTGTTCTTTGTCTTGCTTATATCTGACAACTGTGGTTCTTCCTGTTCCATTATAAATTTCATTTGAGAGGGAGGGAGAGAAAGGAGAGGGGTATCCAGCTAGTAGAAAGATATAAATGAACGTCCCTCCTGCTACATTTTCTTTTCTTTTTAACATCCCCTTTTGTCTTACTTCTGTTTCCCTTCCTTTTCACTTCCTTTGGGGTGGTAATTTACCTTCTGCTCACCTTGTAAGAATGTACAGGTAGTCCTCAATTTATAACAGTTCATTAAGTGACTGTTCAAGGTTGAAAACTGACAAAAAGTGACATAGGACCATTTTTTTCACACTTATGACTGTTGCAGCATTCCCATGATCACACGATCAAAATTCAGATGCTTGGCAACTGGCGTGTACTTATGACAGTTGCAGTGTCCCCAGGGTCATGTGACCATCTTTTGCGACTATCTGACAAGCAAAGTCAATAAAGAAGCCAGATTCACTTAAGAACTGTGTTACTAATTTAACAACTGCAGTGATTCACTTAACAAATGTGGCAAGAAAAGCCCTAAAATGGGAGAAAAGTCACTTAACAAATTTCTCACTTAGCAACATAAATTCTGAGCTCAATTGTGGTCGTAAATCAAGGATTATTCATAAAGGGCCACGTATCTCTCTTAATGGAGCACCAACTTGCCTAATGAACTAAATTGGGCATTGCTTTATGGCAGTTTTGAAGGCTACAGCTGAACTCTCTGGTCCCTTGTATAATTGGTATGTGCCAGTGATGTGGCTAGTACACACTCTGCACTCAACAGGTGCATGCAACAAAGGAAACAGGCAAACAGGAAAAGATAACACTGGTTTACAAGGAGAAAGCTTCAGAAATAAAAGTAGCTTAATTTTACTAGAATTGGGTCATTAATAAACGAAAATTAAGTCCTAAGTATTTATTGGCTCCAGTTTCCAAGATAACAGCTTCAGGTCAAAATTGCATACAAATAATTCAAAATTAGGAGGGGAATGTGGGATTATGCTCCATAGTTGTTGTTTTTTTTGCAAAATGTGATATAACAATGAGAATGGTGCCACACCAATCCTATTTTTTTCTTTACTGATACCAATAACATAACTTTCCATTCATTTATTGGTTTTTCATGTAACATTTTCAGGCTTTTTGCATCCAATTTATATCAGATTAAACGATAGGATTCCATCGTTATTTGGTATCTAAACTGCACTTTTTGGGTTTTCTCTTGGGAACTGCAGTAGGATCATCCAGCAGTAGATTCCAGCAGTAATCGGCAAGCATGGGCGGACTCCATTTCCCTTCATATCTTTTCTCCATGCCTGCGATATCCTGGTGGAATCTCTCCCCATGCTCATCACTCACTGCCCCACAGTTCAAAGGGAAATAATGTGAGTGTAAGAAGTGACTTTTCAGTGACATGTTTGCACCGAGTGCTTTATAGAACCTAAAAAAAAATTCCATGTGTTTTTCATAGTCATCTGCCTTGCTGCTCTCAAAGTGAAGATGGATTTATACACTTCCATGTGGTACAATTTTCATTGCTCTATCATACTGTGTCGAGAAATTACGACAGAGATGGGTTGTCCCGGATCGGGTGAACTGGTAGTGGCAGCAGTGGAAGGCTCCACCCACCCGCCCGGATGCTTCTGCACATGCGCAGAAGCATTGCATGCACAAGCAAACCGCTAATAAATAAAATGGAAACCCACCACTGAGTTATGAGGCATCATGTTCATTAGACATCTCCCTCCCTTATAAATATACTCGCCTGTGTATAAATCTTTCTTGTGAGATATATTGAAAACTTTGGCCAACCAGCACCTTTATCACCTGTTGTCCAATTGATCTAATCAAAATATGTAAAATTGATACATTTTATCCCAGAGGTTGATAATTTTCTAAAATTTGTAACCAGTGTAATGGATGCTTGCCAAAGACAAGCCAAGACGGCAAGCAATTGCCTTGACAGTTACCTAGAGTTGAGCTGGATTTGATGGCACATAATTAACTCTTATCTCATAGATCCCTGGATCATTTTTCTCTCTAAGAACACCTTTAAGCCCTACCTGCTCTTAGAATGTTAAAACAGTGGGTGAATAAAGCTCAGGATTTTATTAAGAAAGATGCTAACTGACCATGATTCATAAACGTTAGGGGTGCTAGATGAACTAGATGACATCATATTACTCTTGCCTGCAGCTGTTGAGAATACAAATGTACGAGCTGAAATAGCACTTGCCCTTCAGCCTCTCAGAAGTGAAAACTCCCAGTTGTGCAGGTCACTAAACAAGAGAAAAACATGGTACTTAAGTTCTAAGCTGCATAAAGAGAAGCAATAGCAATAGCAATAGCAGTAGACTTATATACCGCTTCATAGGGCTTTCAGCCCTCTCTAAGAGGTTTACAGAGTCAGCATATTGCCCCCAACAATCCGGGTCCTCATTTTACCCACCTCGGAAGGATGGAAGGCTGAGTCAACCCTGAGCCGGTGAGATTTGAACCGCTGAACTGCTGATCTAGCAGTAGCCTGCAGTGCTGCATTTAACCACTGCGCCACCTCGGATAGAATCAAGATCACATGCTAATTTAACACATGTTAATACCACTTTATAATGCCTTGGTAAGACCACACTTGGAATACTGGATTCAGTTTTGGTCACCACCATATAAAAAGATGTGGAGACTCTAGCAAGAGTGCAGAGAAGAGCAACAAAGATGATTAGGGGACTGGAGGCGAAAACATATGAGGAACGGTTACAGGAACTGGGTATGTCTAGTTTAATGAAAAGAAGGACTAGAGGAGACATGATAGCAGTCTTCCAATATCTCAGGGGCTGCCACAAAGAAGAGGGAGTCAAACTATTCTCCAAAGCACCTGAGGGCAGAACAAAAGCAATGGGTGGAAACTAATCAAGGAGAGAAGCAACTTAGAACTGAGAAGAAATTTCCTGACAGAACAATCAATTGGTGGAACAACTTGCCTCCAGAAGTTATGAATGCTCCAACACTGGAAGTTTTTAAGAAGATGTTGAATAACCATTTGTCTGAAGTGGTATAGGTTTTCCTGCCTAAGCAGGAGGTTGGGCTAGAAGGCCTCCAAGATCCCTTCCAACTCTGTTATTCCATTCTATTCTAAAAAGGCAAAGATAAATAGAGGTGGTAGAAACATCCTAGCTTGTATGGGAGGACTTGGAAAATAGTTCCACTGGGCAGACCCCTCAGGTAGTCATTTTGTGAGAACACCCACGACAGTGTCATCCCCAGGAGCAGAGTGCCTAATAGCCACAAAAGGAAGTTCTTCCAAACTTCCAACATATCATATATCAAGTCACTTTTGATAGTGAGATGAGTGGCATGTAAGTGAAACAAACAAACCTGCTAAGAAGGCTAGTGTTGAAAGAGCCGAGGTGGTGCAGTGGGTAGAGTGCAGTACTGCAGGCCACTTCAGCTGACTGCTAGTTCGGCAGTTCGGCGGTTCAAATCTCACCGGCTCAAGGTTGACTCAGCCTTCCATCCTTCCGAGGTGGGTAAAATGAGGACCCGGATTGTTGTTGGGGGCAATATGCTGACTCTGTAAACCGCTTAGAGAGGGCTGAAAGCCCTATGAAGCGGTATATAAATCTAATTGCTATTGCTATTGCTATTGCTATTGAAAGTGCAAAACCAGAATTCTTCTCTAAAACAAATTCTATGAGTTGTGTGTTATACACTGCATGAAAACAGTGATCTTTACACAGAAAGGAATATTGTGAACTTAACGGAAATAGGCAGGTGACATGAGCATTGGGAAAACATTCTAAGAGGTGAGCAACTGGTACAATCCACGTAGTGGCAAATTTGTTGTTTTGGGACTGCTTCTCCCCCTCCCTCCCAAACTGTGGCATTGGACTCCTAGTTCCCTCATCCCCAGCCAGTAACAGTAACTGTCATTGCTACAATGCCATCTCCTTCTTCAGTTTTTCCCACCAGCCATCTGCAGCCTGCTTTATCTGATTTTAAAAGAACAAGGATCTTGCCACATTTTTTTCGGTAAATCGACAAGAGATGGGTGCTAACATCCAGCTGTTTTCCTGGGCTGTAGCTTCCTTTTGTGGCTACTTAGATATGTTGTGAAACATTTCCATAATGAATTAAGCTACAAGATTCAGTTGGTTTTGAATCTCTCTTCAGTTTTTGTCTCCAAAAAGTGCTCTTGGTCTTTGTTTTTTTTTAACGCTGCTGGAATTGAAAAAAGCAACATTATTAGTTTTCTTATTCTTATTTACTGCTCCATTTCCTGAATTTTTCTGGGAATATAAACTTGATTGTTCTTTTTTTTCTGTTGTAACCACGTTTCTTACATGTGTACATTGAGGGAATCTTGCTTGGTGTACGGTCAAGGATCTGAGATATTTGTAGATTTCAACTGTAGCTCTGTACTCAAGACCATTTTCTGTATTTCTAATTAAAGAGAATGTCTGTAGTTCCAGGTTGATCTGTGGATTATGGGTACTCTCTGAACGTTTTTTTTCTTTGCAGATGTTTTATTATCCAACTAGATAACCTTATCAGTGCAAGCGAGTGTAGGGTTTCCTGCCTGTTTATATGCTTGCTCTGCCATATTTGGTGGGAGTAAGTTCCTCCTTGTTGGTTTCTGGATTATTGTTTTCTGCCTGATCGTTTGTCTTGTATTGATCCCTGCTTCTCTGCATGTTAGATGTTAAAGGAACTGTGTTCTAGTCCTCCTGTTTCCTAAGTTTTTGTTTGTTTGTTTGTTTGTTTGTCTCTTTTAAATGGAATGCACCTGGTTGAGTAATGAAATATCTGCAAGCAAACAACTGACCTCAAAGAGTACCAAGAATGCTGTGGTAATTTCTGTTCTTTCCGTTCTTTAATCATACAGCATTGGAAGAGGAGGCCAACCCGAAGTTCTATTTGATTGATAATATAGGTTTGAAGACATCATTACATATTCAAGCTACACTGACTTGCCTATGAAGCTCTTTTTCCCCCTGATTCAAGGAAATATTCATGAGTTCTTGGCAGCTGCTTGGAAAAGGATTTGCCCCTCCTGCTAATTTTCAGCACCAGAGATCTTTGCCCTTCAATGCAAAATCTATAGAGCAAAACCAATTATGAGCCTGCATATTAAAACAAGGAAAGGATTAGGCATTCAATTTCTACTCAGACTACTGAATTAACACATTTTTTTCTTGATTCATATAGTACTATTATAAATTCAAACAATGGGTTGAATTTATCAAACAGAATAAGCCAGAATAAACTATCAATTATTTAGATATTTCAGAAGTGTAAGCTGCTAGATTTATGACCTTCCTGGTTAGCTTGTATGATGTGAATACAAGTGTTATTGTTTTCCCTGAAAAGTTTGTCTTTGAAATACAGCATCAGATCACAGCCTAAGAAAGTTGTGAGTTGAGCACGATAGTTTCCATTCCAAAAAGCAATTTCCACTGGTAGTTAAAGATTCTAGTCCCTATGATTGCAAAGACGCATCTGGAGAGTCTGTGTACTGGTGCCGTTGATTCAACAGAATGTCCTGTGGTCAGGCTGCAGTTCCTGTTCTTTTTTTTGTTGACAAAACAGGAACCTATACTTATAGATTAGTTCTATAAACAAATGTTTTTTTTTTAATATTCACGATTTGTACTGTAAGTAATTGTACTGTTTGATTTACTAAGAGCGAGTTTTGAAGGATAAACATCCCCACCCATATTTATCAATTTCTCTGTCACCTGCCTGCTGTATGTTGTTTGCAAGGGATGCCAGTGCGAGGTTTCCCTTCGCAAAAGGATGTTTGAATTGGCAATAGCTGAAATGTCAGTGCTAGTCAAATAGCAGATGTACTTGGACGTCAAGTTTCCCGGGTGATCTTTTTTTTCCAGATTAATCTCAGACAGACTTGACCTATGCACGGCTCTGGCAGATTCTACCATATTAGTTCAAAGTTAAAATAACATTTATGGAATGCTGATCTAAAATGATGATTAAATAAAGCAAAGCAGTTTTTAATGAAAAAAATGCATATTTCCGAAACAATTAAGCAATGTTGGTTTAATTTGGAAAGCGTTGACCTTTTCCTGGGTTCATTTATCAGGCTAAGCAAACAAAGTGAGTTCATTGTGGTTTGTAAGCTACATTTATGGCAGTTGAGCACAAATTAGAGCTTGCCAAAACTGCATGCAGCCTGCAGACCAGTGTGTGTGTGTGAGTGAACTAAATTGTAACTAACAACATAACAAGAGAGGAAATGTAATAAATACATAACTGGAGAATGATTGCCTCGTTCACTAATTTTTGGAGCCTCCCATCGACATAGCATTTGTAAACCAAGTGGGTTAATCCAGAAAAAATGTGAGCATCTCTACATTATAGCTAAGTACATTATTTGACAAAGTGCTCTAACACACAAGCCCCTTACAAATTTCCATGGAACATCACAATGCAAGTACAGAAGAGGCAGAATTTGTATTACCTTAAAGGTAATCCTTGAGGTATGACTACATTTGGGTCCAGAATTTTCATTGCTAAACTAGGCAGTTGTTAAGGGAGTCACACGTGACTTTATGACCTTTTTTTGGCCATTGTTCACAATAAGTAAATCATATTGTCATTAAGTGAATTGGTTGCTAAATGAACAATTGTAAGTTGAGGGCAAGTTGCTTCTCTCCTTGATTGTTTCCAATCCGTTGTTTCTTGTCTTGGCTTCTGATGCTTTGGAGAATAGTTTGACTCCCTCTTCTTTGTGGCAGCCCCTCAAATAATGGAACACTGCCATCATGTCACCCCTAGTCCTTCTTTTCATTAAACTAGACATACCCAATTCCTGCAACCGTTCTTCATATGTTTTAACCTCCATTTCCTTATTGTTCTCTGCACACTTTCTAAAGTCTCGACATCTGTTTTATATTGAAGCGACCAAAACTGGATGCAATATTCCAAGTGTGGTCTTACCAAGGCATTATAAAGCG
This sequence comes from Thamnophis sirtalis, assembly GCF_051295495.1. Classification (NCBI taxonomy): domain Eukaryota; kingdom Metazoa; phylum Chordata; class Lepidosauria; order Squamata; family Natricidae; genus Thamnophis; species Thamnophis sirtalis. Next base: position 15,482,780 of record NW_028261386.1, on the reverse strand, counting down.
GTAATAAGACTTCAAGTGATCACGATTCTAACTAAATATGACTTTTCTGGTAACAAAAGGGACTGTGAAGTCAACCTTATTTTTGGCTCAAAAACAGTAACGGTGAAAGGAACCTTGGAGTCCAGTGAACGATCACTTATACACGAGTCAGCAGTGTGTGGCAGCAGCCAAAAAAGCTAATACAATCCTTCATTGTATAAACAAAGGCATAGAATCAAAATCACGTGAAGTATTAGTACTGTTTTATAAAAACCCTAGTTAAGGTCACACCTGGAATACTGCATCCAGATTTTGGAAAAAGTACGGAGAAGAGCAACTAAGACGATTAAAGGCTTGGAGACTAAAACATATGAAGAACGGTTGCAGGATTTGGGTATGGCTAGTTTAGAGAAGAAAAAGGACTAGAGTGGACACCATAGCCGTGTTCCAATGTTTGTGGAAGCTGCCACAAAAGGGGTGTGTTTGTGTGTGTGTGTGTGTCAATGTATTTCCCAAAGCACCAGAGGGCAGGGCAAAAAACAATGGATGGAAACTAATCAAGAAGAGAAGCAACCTGGAATTAAGGAGAAACTTCCTAACAGTGAGGATGATTAACCAAGTGGAACAGCTTGCATTCAGAAGTTGTGGGTGCTTCATCACTGGGAAGAGACTGGACAGCCATCTGTCTGAAATGGTTTAGGGCAGTGGTTCCCAAACTTGGCAACTTTAAGACTTGTGGACTTCAACTCCCAGAGTTCTCCAGCCAGAAGAGCTAGCTGGAGAATTCTGGGAGTTGAAGTCCACAAGTCTTAAAGTTGCCAAGTTTGAGAACCACTGGTATAGGGTAGCAATGTCAATCTTGCAGGCTGGATGCGTCACATACTGGGCACACTCACCCCTGTTTTAGCAATGTGGGGGGGGGGAAGTTATGATATATCATTTGGTGACAATGTGACGATGCGAGTTTGACACCTCTGGTATAGGGTCTCCTGCTTGAATAGGGAGGGACTAGAAGACCTCCAAAGTCCCTTCCAGCTCTATTCGGATTGATTTAATTTTTTCCCCAGCCCATCAGTTTCCAAGAGACCACAGCATTGTAAACGAAACTGTTTGAAATTGATTTTCTTAATAAGAGTATTTCAATTGTGACTGAGACCTTCTTCTTCCTGCTTGAGAATGAGCGGAAAAGGCCTTTGCTGATATGACATATACAGTTAAAGACATGTGATCCCACAGATATAAACAGCGTGGGTTTTTTTGTTTGTTAGGGATTTCCCACCCTGAACCCTACCACTTATGCACAGTCTTGTACGTTCTGTTTATTTTGCTCGCATTTCAACCTCAGCCTAACAGCACTTAGGACGGCTGCCAACAATAACATCACAGTTTAGTTGATTATGTGCCATCAAGTCATTTTTGACTCCTAGCAACCACACAGATAGAGTTTCTCCATGACAATCTATCCTTCACCTGGTCTTTCAGCTCTTACAATGGTGCACTTAGCGTCACTGAGTCCATCCACTTCGTTGGCTGGCAATTACTGGGAGTTGAAGTCCAAACATTTTTAAAGTTGCCAACTAAGCTTGAGAAGATTCACCCTATACTAAACAGTGCTCTCCCCTTAAAATGCTTCTCTTTTCTGTAAGTCTTCTTGCCTGATGCTTTCCTAATCCAAGCCTAAAAGATTTCCTTTCTCTTTTGCTTCTCCTTGTGGACAATACCTCGACTTTCTATCCCATACGGTTGTCTGAATTCAGTTTTGAACTCCAGCTGTCAGAATCTATACAGAGGGAATACCAGTCAGAGTAGGCAGAGCTGAGCTTTCTGGCTCTTTGTGAGTGAGGTAGATATTTCCCCTGTGGCTGAAAGTTTTGATTTCTTCTAACCTCTGCTGGTTTTTTTTTTGCCGGCAAGAGAAAATTAAAATTTCAATAGAAATGAGAAACTGTTTGTTTCTCCCTTGCACAAACCAGGCTTCTCCAGTGAGATTGAAACTCACCTGTCCTAACACTTTGGGGGCAAGAGGGAGACCCTCTCCATCATCTTCTCACACCTATCCCAAAGTTGCTTTTCCAAAAGGCAACTGGACTTTCTTGGTTTTTTTCCCCTTGAAATCCTTTCGTTTCTCATCCAAGAAGCTTCTTCAGTTCTAACCGAATGTGGGGGTTTATATTCTGCAAAGTCATTTGGTCATTAGCTCTTTGTTTTCAAGAAAGTCCAGCTGCCTTTTGGAAAAGCACCTTTGGGAGAACCATGACTTGGATGACTCTCCATAGGCTCCTCACATCTATGTGGCTAGAGAGGATGGGAGTCTATTTTAGTGCATATGAAAAGTAGAGACTAGGCAAAAGACTCTAGTTCTCAGCTTGCCTACAAGGGTTCTTACTGAGTAATCACACTTAGAACTACAGAGTTAGTATCTGCCAAGTGTCCCATGAGTTATCAGCCTTGATGCTCTCACTTCCTCTGCAGAAGATCAAATTGCTCCCTAACCGCAGTGAAATGCTTTATTCTGTAGTTTCTCTGCAGTTGTGAGTCACTTGGGGGCCCCGCTATGAAAAGTGAATTCATTTACTGAATGTTAATCAAAATGTGGATGTGAATGTTTTAAAAGTGCAAATGAGCAGCTTTGTGGAACCCAGAGTTTTTAATTCCTCCCCTCCTGTTGAATTATATTTTTCCAACGCTCTGCATGAAATATTTACTGTCACTTAAGAGGAACATGAGAGTGGGTGAATCTGATGAGTATCATCCCATAATGCTTTTTGAGCATTCTTATCTATTCGCTTGTGTTTCTGTAGCAATCTAAAGGTTTTCTTGAAAAAAGCTCAAAACACTGTATTTAAAATGTCAGTTCCTCTCCCCCTCCCCCCCGAAATGTCATATTTAAGAGTTTTATCTCAAATAAAACTCATGCATAATAATGATGCATTTAAATCACTAAGACTTGTGTTGTTGGCATGGTTTTGTAGTTAACAGTGGGAGACCAGGACAGAGAAGAGAGTTCTAGGTTCAAAATGCACTTCAACCATCACGCTAAATTTAGATGTGTGTGGATTCATCCATTGTGCTAAGACGTGATGTGGTATGTTTAATTTGAGCTCAGTATGATGTGTCTATATTGTTACAGCATGTAACATATGAACTGTGTATATATGTTTACTTCTCTCCTTTTACATTCTCATTGTATGCTAAAAAATAATAAACATGTAATCCAATATCAATGGCTTAGGGTTCTATGAAACCCCCAAACTTATGACTTAACAAATAATTTTTTAAAATAAAAAAACTAGGTTAGGTCACTAATTCATAAGGCTACTATGAGGATTAAAAAATGGGAGAAGAGATATTTTGTAGGGATTTACTGTTCTGTTCTGTTTGTTCATTCATTCATTCATTCATTCATTCATTCATTCATTCATTCATTCATTCAATCAATTTCTATAACCATCCAACTCAATCAATGACGCTGGGTTGCTTACAATTCCAAAACAATAAAAACAATTTAAAGCATTTAAAAACAATAGCAAAGGACTGACTCTTACAAAAAGCCAGCTTGGTTGGGGTAAGGAGATCCCTGAAGTTAACATTCACCCTTACCTGTCCAAAATGATATGAAAAATTCCTATAACTAGAAGCACATTGAAATTTGAAATAAGGAAACGCAATGCTTTCAAAACAATCCTATTATATTACAAGTCAGCCAGATGTAATCTTTGCTTTTGCCAATAAACACAAAACTACAGAACAAAGGCTTTCATTAGCTTATTTACGAATTCTCTTATGGTTTTCAAGGAGGGGAAAATATGCTTAGGAAAATCCAGGTGAAAAGTTTTTCCGTGTCATAGTTATTTCAACCCTGGCTGCAGTTGTTGTGGATTAGATGGGTTAGATTAGAATTATAAAGTTTGGATAGTCTTATGTAATGTTTTTAGTAGATGCCAAAAAGAAGAAAAAGAAGATGAAGGGCTTAGGGATTATATTAACAAATCATGTGGGGTGATTTATTGATCCAAACCTCCTTGTATTCACTTGATGGGAAATAGAAAAGTTCTTCCTGGCCTCCAACCAGCTTTCCATCATATTATCCAGGGCTCTTGGACATCAAAGATGGCATTTTGAAAAACCTGTGATCATGATGATTGTTATCCATTCAGTTGTGTCCGACTCTTGGCAATTCTATGGGCCAGGTTCTCTCCACCTCTTCTGATCCTGCACTACTTCTTTTAGGTTTTTCTATGCTATGCCAAATGATTATATTGAAAAGCCTATGTGGAGGCCAATTTCATGCTATAATTTGTCTTTTATTCATGTGGAATAGTGACTAGTGAATAGCATGGGGTTATGGGCATTGGATGGCATATCATTACAGGTAGTCCTCTACTTATAACAGATAGTTTAGTGACTGCTCAAAGTTGCAATGACACTGAAAAATGTAACATGACTGTTTTTTCACAGTTCTGACCTTTGCACCAGACCCATGATCATACAATTAAAATTCAGATGCTTGGCAACTGGTTCATATTTATGTCCGTTGCTGTGTCCCAAGGTCACGTGGCCACCTTTTGCGACCTTCTGACAAGCAAAGTCAATGGGCAAGCCAGATTCATTTAACAGCCAGGTTACTAATTTATCAACTGCAGTGATTCACTTAACAACTGCAGCAAGAAAGGTCATAAAATGGGGCAAAATTTACAACAAATGTCTCACTTAACAATAGAAATTGTCAGATCCATTTCTTAGTATCTGATGACACTAGAGTGAGTTTGGTGAATTTATTTATTTATTAATTAAATTTGTTTGCCGCTCATCTCACTGCAAGGCAACTGTGGGGGAATGGGGGGGGGGAATAGGTTGTTTTTCCTCAATTTTAGCACTTGCGAAATCATTGATTATTGGGAGAATAAAACATGGAGCTTCTGAAAGACTGGGTAAAGTCCATATCTCTGTAAATCAACAATCTTTTATTCTTTTTCCTTCCTTCCCATTGGCTGCGCTTTGTGGATCCCCCACTGGAAACCTGTAGAACTTCCAGCTGAAGAAGGTAAGCTTGATTCCTATTTGCAATCGTTTAATTATCTATTTATTTATTTACTAGTAGCTGGACACCCGTGCTTTGCAATGAAACTACACAGTTGGAACAGAGTTCTTTTCAGGTGGGGAGGGGGAGTAGAATATCTAGCTGCTTAGCATCGGAGTGTGTTAATATAAGGCAATTGGCAGTTGGAACAGAATTCTTTTCAGGTGAGGAGGGAGAGTAGAACTCCTTAGCATCAGAGCGTATTAATTACTGTATAAGAAATACTAATGATCTAATGGTCATTTCGAAAAATCCTTTCTTAGCGAGCACCTAGAAGCCAAGAGGAAGATACGTGCCAAATTTCAAGTGTATCACTTTTTTGCCACTCATGGGATGAATAAAGTGATAATATTTAAGATACCCACCAGTGTGATCTGGATGGGAAATGTTTTGTGTAATCAGTCTGAGAGGATGATCATGTTTACCATGAGGAGTCCTTGGTGCTCTCTGAGCTTGGTTGTTTTCTTGCAGACGTTCCATAACCGAAACTAGGTAACATCACCATTGTACTGAAGACGTTATCTAGTTTGGGTAATAAATCATCCCCAAGAAAACAACCAAGCTCAGAAAGCCCCACGACTCATCATTTCATTCCTCAGCTACAAAAATTCTCCTTTATCTACCATACTTTTCAGAGTATAAGACGCACACTTTTCCCCCCCGAAAAAGAGGGTGAAAATCTGGGTGTCTTATACATGCCGCATTTTTGGCCTCCACAAAAATGGACATGCAGAGAGTTTGGAAGGCCTGCAAAGTGCTCCTGGGGACTGGGGAGGGCAAAAACGAGCCATTTTTTGCTCATTTTTGTCCCCCCAGCTCCCAGGAGCACTCTACAAGCCTCCCAAATCCTATGCATGGCCTGTTTTTTGCAAAAAAATGGGCCTGTTTTTGAAAAAAAATGTTTTTTTTCTTGTTTCCCCACCTCCCACCCCCCAGGAGCACTCTACAAGCCACCTAAAGACTATGCATGTCCTATTTTTGCAAAAAATGGGCCCTTTTTTGTTCGTTTTTTTCCCTCCCCCCAGCCCCCAGTAGCACTTTGCAGGCCTCTCATACTCTCTGCATGCCCCGTTTTTCACAAAAAAATGAGACGTGCAGAGGGTTTGGGAGGCCTGCAGAGTGCAAAACCTTTTTTTTTTTTTAATTTACCTCTTCAAAATCTTGGTGCGTCTTATACTCTGAAAAATCCAGTATCCTGTTTATCATAAATTATATCTTTATATAGTTGCATGTTTACCATAAAATGTGTGGTTCTTGCACTAATGTCCCAAATTGTGACAAAAGGGCCTACTGTAGTTTGGATACCATTGTCTAAATGTCCCATTCTTTGTATTTCTCCATTGGTGTTACTCCTCTGCCTAAAAAAATGAGACAACCAGTATTAGTGATTACATTCTAGTTTTCTCTCTGACATGTTACATTTTTGCTGTGCCAGGATTTTTATTGATGTTCATGTTGGTTTATATACATTTAAAAATACCATCCAAGAACAATTCCTTGCTTTTGAAGGTCAAACATAAGCCTCCTATTATCAAAGGGAGATAGAAGCATACTTAAGTTTGCATTTTTTTCCCCATTCTGACAGAATTAGTTTCATCTATAGTTTTTTTTTAATGCATCCTACTTTTTAAAATACACATGTAAGGGGTATTTCTGGGATAGAAACTTAAAAAAAACTGATGACAGAATAAAACCTAATGTTCCATTAAGTCTGCCCTTTGAGTGTATTTGTCTTTTATAATGCCTTTTTAATTAATTTTTAATTCATTATTTTAGAAATTTATTAATCTTCGTTTTATTTCTTTATTTTTGTCGGATGATGGACACGTGTTTGTCCCAAGCATGTTTAAACTCAATTACTGATGATTGAACCAGCAGCTGAAGTTGGTTCCAAGTTTCTACTATTTTCTTTGTGAAGTCATACTTTCTAAGAACGCTTTTGAACTTCCCACCTCTCAGTTTGAGGTTATGACCCCATGTTCTTGATTTTTACTTATTTTATGCTGGTTTTTTTTTTATTATTCTAACAGATTTAAATTAACTTTGTAGGAAAATCACTTCTGGAACTAATATTGGAGCAGTTTGAAGATCTCCTAGTACGCATCCTTCTCTTGGCTGCTTTTGTTTCCTTTGTAAGTATGTTTACCTCAGTTGAGATTTCTTTTACTTATTTATCAAATTTCTAGATCGCCCATCTCACTTGCATGCCTCTAGGCGGTTGACGGACCAAACGGTAAAATGATATAAAAGCTATAGTCGAAAACAAAGTTTTAAAAACTAACAAATGAAGCTCTTCAAATGATTTCCTAGTAACTAAATGTTCAACTCATAGAACAAGGGTGTCAAACTCGATTTCATTGAGGGCCGCATCAGACCTCAAGGATGGTGGTTAGGGGGCATGGCCAGCTCAACGCGATTCACGTCTGGGGTGCCTGTAGTGGCCCGAGAACTCTGCCAGCAAAAGCAGGCTCCTGAGCTGTTTTTGGCTGCAACTGCCTCCGTCAACCCTCTGCCAGGAAAAATGGAGGTGACCCTCCCGATCTTTGTTTTCACTGGCAGAGACACTGCGGGCCGATCCTTCTCCATTTCCAGGGTGGCCCCGCAGGCTAGATCTAAGCATCCCAGAGGCCAGACGTGGCCTGTGGGCCTTGAGTTTGACACTCCTGTCATAGAACATGATTACAAATACAGATGCCGACCCTAAGCCTAACCCTAACCAGGAGACAAATTGTTAATCTCACAGAAAAAGCTTGTTTTTTCTAGTTGGCTTCGGAGTGAAATATCATAGCAGCACAGAAAATTGCCAGATATCCAATCAGATCATGGTCTTCTAGCTCAGCTCTGTTTGTACAGATTTCTAGGGCTGGGCTAAATGGAAACTTTAATTTTATTTATTTATTTGTATCCCGCCTTTATTATTTTTACAAATAACTCAAGACGGCAAACATATCCAACACACCTTCCTTCTCCTATTTCCCACACAGCAACATCCTTGTGAAAAGGGTTGGGCTGAGAGAGAGCGACTGGCCCAAAGTAATCCAGTTGATTTTCAAGGTTAAGGTGGGACTTTAACTGACAGTCTCCTACTTTCTAGCCTGGTGCCTAAACCACGAGACCAAACTGGTTCTCAGCTTTATACCTTCATCCCTTTCAGAAGTTCTTAACATAGGTATATTATTTGGGGGGGGGGTGTTGAACTTGGATGAAAAAAAAATACAGTTTTCTTTTCACTTGTAGCTGAAATTTAGTTTCCTGTTCAAAAACGTATCTAGGCAACAATTTAATATGTGACTGCTAGACTTCAAAAATGCTCTTAAAATCTCTCACATTATATTTTTAAAGAGTACTAGCTTTTTACTGATTAATAAAAGATTTACAAAGAAGCACAACTAATAATGTATGTGTCATTTTTTAATAATACTAATATCTGTATTTGAATATATTACTTTCCTCATAGATATAAAACAATATCTGTGTATTTTATTTTATGTGTTTAAATTTAAAACCTTTTTTTTCTTAGGAGAGACCATAGGTTTCACCAAATTCTCAAAGCGGTCCATGATACAAAAAGTTTGAGAATCCTTGTTTTAATTGGATTTGCTGAGCAACCTCGCATGTCAATAACCAGAATCTTGTTTAGATTAAGATAACCTTGTCATATATTTTTTTTATTGTGAGCACACTGGTCCACATTAAAAATGAAATTCTGTTGCCTGCTCTCAAAACAAAAGTATATTTTACCCATACACATACATGCATGCACACACACACACACAAAACACACACAGAGTGGATAAGTAACATATCCTGAAAATATACATAGGCTGAAAGTTATAGAAAGTACGCGCCTCCAGATTTTTGTTTTAACATTTCATATGTCTCACAATAGCAGCAGGAAACTCTGTTTCCCACACAAGTACATACATAGACCTTATCAAGCAAATCTCACTTAGTGACAAGCAGACAGCGGAGGGAAGAGCAGAAACGGAGGCCAGGAAAAGAGAAAATAGGATGCACTGTATAATTTCAATTATGTTTTATTGTGGGCAGAATGCCTGCTTAAATAAGAAATGAAAGTGTTTGGATAAAGATGCATCAAAGTAGCTTTTACAGCCACATATAGCTGTAGGGGCTCCTTGCCAGAAGGCTGCGGAAGAGCCCCCAAACCTTCAAAGTTGCAGGTTATGTACCTACCCTGTTAGCTGATTCAGAAGACTTAGAAATATAATGTAAATTATAACATGATCTGATGCAAGATCTGAAAACAACATGAGGTGACCTTATTGGGAGCTGACTCAGTGCCTCTGCATTCTGCTCCTCTCCAGATAGTCATCTGTTGGTGATGGAGTAACGGATTCTACAGTGTGCAGAGCATTGGTGATCTCACAGGTCATTACAACTCTATGATTCTAAAAAAAACTTCCAAGGGCTGAACTTTCTGATATATAGCAATAACAATACACTTATACACCGCTTCATAGTGCTTTACAGCCCTCTCTAAGTGGTTTTTTTCAGAGTCAGCATATTGCCCCCAACAATCTGGGTCTTCATTTTACCGACCTTGTAAGGATGGAAGGCTGAATCAACCTTGAGCTGGTGAGAATTGAACTGCTGGCAGTGGGCAGAGTTACCCTGCAGTTCTGCATTCTAACCACTGCACCACCACAGCTCACATGGTCCATTATTGTACCCATATATTGAGTCCCATCACACCACAGAAGACAACCTGTTTTTTGTGGTCTGTCACCTTTTCTTCCATGGTCATCTGGCAGCTTCAGGTTGCCTGCACTATCTTCCATGCAGTTTAGTATCATGTATGTAAGGAGAAAATTATTTATCCTCCACAATATACTTCAAGTTGTTTAAATAAGGGGATGGAACTAAAGAGTGTGGAAAAGGGATGTCATGTTAGGAATACAAGATGCACCAGCTGGACCTTAACATTTAGTTGTATTGGGCTGATTTCAGCAAGCAAAGCAAAATCAGATGTGACTGGTACTTAAATAGGAGACCACTTAAGAAACCCAGTGCAGTAGATTTAATTTTTAAAAAATGTCCTGGAAGAAGGCAATAGTAAACAATTGCCATATTGTTGTCAAGAAAACTGCACATCCATGGAGAGGCTAGGAGTCAAGTTCAACTCAAGCTCAACTCAAAGAAGGCTAGGGACAGAGGTGGTATTCAGCAGGTTCTGACCAGTTCTGAAGAACCAGTAGCGGAAAATTTGAGTAGTTTGGAGAACGGGTAAATCACCTCTGACTGGCCCCGCCCCCATCAATTCTCTGCCTCCCAGCTGATTGGGAGGAAATAGGGACTTTGCAGTAACCTTCAACTGGAGTGGGGAGGGAATGGAGATTTTACAGTTTTACCTTCCCCTGACACACCCACCAAGCCAGGCCATGCCCACCAAGCCATGCCCACAGAACCAGTAATAAACATTTTTGAACCCCACCACAAGTAGGGAGCTTTGCCATGAATTGTATTGGAAATCTCAGGTGATTTTTTTTTTCTTATCACAATCTGCTTATGAAGGAGCCCTAAGGAGAATGAGCCAAAGGATATTTCAGGTCTATTTTTAATTTCACAATTGCCTACTTTTTATTAGCCTGAATAATTTGCATATCTGTAATGCAATTTGCAAGTTATTTTATGAAAAGAAATCCCTTAAATGTAATCCACATGCTGAAAGCAGGGATGGAAGAAACAAAATATCTCAGGGGTTGCCACAAAGAGGAGGGAGTCAAATAATTCTCCAGAGCACCTGAGGGTAAAACAAGAAGTAATGGATGGAAACTAATCAAGGAGAGAAGCAACCTAGAACTGAGGAGAAATTTCCTGACAGTTAGAACAATTAATCAGTGGAACGACTTGCTTCCAGAAGTTGTGAATGCTCCAACACTGGAAGTTTTTAAGATATTCGATAACCATTTGTCTGAAATGGTATAGGATTTCCTGCCCAGGCAGGGGGTTGGACTAGAAGACCTCCAAGGTCCCTTCCAACTCTGCTATTCTATTCTATTCTATTCTAAAGACTTTTATTTTATGTTTGAGTAGTGGCAAAAGAGGTTAAAGACCTTGTTAACAACATTAACAACTTTCAGGACTTTTTCTCCCTAGTTTCTTTAGGCCGAGTGTTATTTGTATGGATATTTTTAAGGCTGTAGAATGGCCAACAAAGCTCTTATCCTTAATTACTCTCTCTCCCTCAAAAAAACCCTAAACAATATGCCATCAAATTAAAACAAAGCCACACAAGCTTGGTGAGCTCCAATCATGCACAAAAAATGTATAATCCTGCCTTAAAGCAATATTGCATAAGGAAGGATGCTCCATCCTTTTTCTGTTTCAGGAAGCATTTCGCATCTCCTTTAAAGATTGAAAAAAGGTTCTGTTGAGTTTTTGTTTTGTTTGGGGGATTCTTTATGAATGCTGCTACTTCCATCTACAGGTAATCCTTGACTTATAACCATTCATTTAGTGACTGCTTGAAGTTACAGTGGCACTGAAAAGAATAACTTACAAAAGGTCCTTACACTTTGAGGCAGCATTTGCCCCTGTTATGTGATCAGAATTCAGGTGTTTGGCAACTGACATATATTTATGATTTATGGTTATGTAGCATCCTGGGGTCATGTGACTGTCATTTGTGACCTTCCCAATTGGCTTTTAACAAGCAAAATCAATGGGGAAATCTGAATTCGCTTAGCAACTGCACGATTCACTTAACAACTGCAGCTTAGCAACCGTGGCAGAAAAAGGGCATAAAATCTGGCACAACTCACTTAACAGCCATCTTACTTAGCAATGGAAGTTCTGCCCCCAGTTGTGGTCGTAAGTTGAGAACTATCTGTATTTCATAAAGGCCATCTTGGGTCTCATCAGTCCTCATGCTTAGTTTTGTATTAGAGCGAGTGATCTAAAGATCTCTGAAGAGAAGGCAGTGGATCAATAAAGGTACTAATTATGGACAGCTGAAGGAGGAAGGATTAAAGATTAAACTGCCAATACAATATCATTATGTCAGCCTGTGGCATCGTGTATCATAGTAGCCATCCTACCTTACAAAGATAATTTAGTAGTATCCTTTTGCTGGTCCTACCAGCTCTAATTCAGCAAGGATATACAAAGAAGTGGACAGCCATGCCATAATCAAGTATCCAGAAATGGAGTCCCTTTTCAAATAATGAGATAAAATAAAGGTAAAGGTTCCCCTCACACATATGTGCTAGTCGTCCCCGACTCTAGGGGGCGGTGCTCATCTCCGTTTTAAAGCCAAAGAGCCAGCGCTGTCCAAAGATGTCTCCGGGGTCATGTGGCCGGCATGACTAAATGGTGAAGGTGCACGAAACACTGTTACCTTCCCACCAAAGGTGGTCCCTTTTTAAAAAAATAGTTTTTATTAAACATTTTTATCTTTAAAAACAGAAAGAAAAAAACGCACACAAAAAAACCCCAAGGCATACATAACAATATAAAGTAATTATACAGCCATCTATATCGGCATTCATGTTTAGCCTTTGTAGTTCTCCATTCTACATTGTCTTGCTATTGATTTTACCTTCTCTAAAAATATAACAACAGTAATATTAACACTTGTAATAATATTAATTGTTCATATCACCATTATATTTACATTGTAGTCAATAATTTAAGTTTGATAGTAGTTAGTAACTTCGTGACCCGTCAAAACCGCGGAGGACAAAATCGCGCTCGACGAAAGCGCGCATGTGACGTCATCACAGCGCGACGGAAAAAATTAAAAATTGAAATAAAATTAAAGCAAGCCGATTCACATAAAGGTAAGGGTTAGGGTTAGGGTTAGGGTTAGGTTAAGGGTTAGGGTTAGGTTTAGAGTGTTAGGGTTACGTTTAGCGTTAGGTTAAGGGTTAGCGTTAGGTTTAGCGTTACGTTAACGGTTAGGTTTAGGGTTAGATTTAGGGTTAGGTTAAGGGTTAGGTTTAGGGTTAGGTTTAGGGTTAGGTTTGGGGGGGTTAGGGTAAGGTTTTCGCTTTATTTTTACATTTTTCTATCACAGCGCGATGTTTTCGTCGCGCTGTGATGACATCAAATGCGCGCTTTCGTCGAGCGAAATTTTGTATTCCGCGGTTTTGTGGTGGAACCAGTAACTTTGGTTAATTTTTATTCAATACTAGTTTAGAAAAAAATAGTCCCTATTTTTCTACTTGCATTTTTACATGCTTTCGAACTGCTAGGTTGGCAGAAGCTGGGACAAGTAATGGGAGCTCACTCCATTACACTGCGCTAGGGATTCGAACCACTGAACTGCCGACCTTTCTGATCGACAAGCTCAGCATCTTAGCCACTGAGCCACCGCATCCCAAATAATGGGATACAAAGTCTGAAATAATATTTTCCTTTCTATTTTCCTCCCTCCCGTTCTGCAGGATTACAATAAATTGAATAAGTGTGTCCTGTTGGGTTTCTGTTCTCTCATCTCAACTTTATTTTCTTATGAACATCAAAGGTTTAATCCAATAGAAAGTGAAAAGCCACAATGTGGATCCAGATCAGTGGGGATTCTACAGCCTGTTTAACTCAATCTGTTGTGTTTTCAAATGTAGCATTAACTCAATAGGCTCCAGCTCCTTTGTCTTTTGACCTGGCTTTCCATCAGAAGAAGGAAAATTAAACTTTGCAGCTAGGTAACTGAGAAATATTGTCCAAGAATGTTTGGCCAAAAGCAAAAGGGTAAAAACAAATATCCACAAGTAAATGTGAGAGTATTAAGGAAGTTTATATTTAGTAACTACTGCTTTGAAGTATTTCTTTTGATGTCAGATGTGTAACTACAGGAGATTCTAGTCACTTCCCTCCACTTGAGAAAATTATTTGCTGGAAGAAGTTAGTTTATTTTTGCTATCCATCACTTTAAAAAAAAACACCTGATTTTCAGATTACATTTTCCAAGCTTTTTCTGTCTCAACAACAGTCAATGGACGCTGCAACACGTGGTAGGCTACATCTGGAGAGGCAATGGTCTTGTGGGCACTACATCTCCCAGCATGCCTCACTATGCACTCTACTACCAGTAGAAGAAGCCTCAACAAGAATCATTTCCTGGTGTAGATCATGGGGTGGTGACTGAATAGAAGAATGTTATTTTATTTTGATTTTTTTTCAATGTGGATAGCTACACATCTCACATGTGTAGGAGCCTCACAACAATTAAAACATCTGGGAATTGAAGTTCGCCCATCTTAAAATTACCAAAGCTGATAAACACCAGCCTAGTTGAAGCCTTAGCTTGAGAGAAAACAAGAAAACTTGCTGATTCCTGTACTTCTCTTGCCTGCAATAAATTGTCATTAGACCTCTATAAAGTCGTGGCATTTGCACAGGGATTGGAGTGGGAGAGAGGCAAGATGGTGGATGTGGTAATATTGATACTAGTAGTCCACAGTTGGGATTTTACAATCTTTTTCGTTGCAATTATTAAGCAAACCCAGTGGTCTTTTCAGATCCAGCTTCTGTTTTGGTACTATGAAAGAAGTCCTGAAAAATCAAAACGAGGTGCAATAGAGCTATTAGGGAAGGAAAAGGCTGAAAACTTATTCCAGGAACCAGCTTCCATTAATTTAATTTCGAATCCTATTGTGTGGCAGTTCCCATCTGATGTTATTCCTCAGCCCCCTTCCTTCAACATCTAGAGTGGCATTTAAGGGATTGAAGGTGTCTTTGAGATTGGGGGAGGAAAGGGGATTGGAAACTTTCCTTCTGTGAAGTTCTTCCCTCTGATTCATATGAAAATTCAAGATGATAGATTTAAAGTCTAAGCTAATCTCTCTGTGTTTCAAAAATAACTACAAGCAAAATCACACCTTTTTTTAAAAGCAGAACAGCAGGTAAGATTTCTAAAAGTTGCACCTCTTCCACAGGCAACATAAGTTTGTTTTCATACTGCACTGTTCCATATGTATGGATGTCTATATTCAAGCATCCTCCTCTCCTCATCGTAGGAGGAGATGTTCTATCTTCTCAAACAAACTTGCTAATGACTAACAACAATTTCTCTTTTAAAAAAAAACATCTGAAATTTGTTTTGGTCAGTTCTCCCTTTGGATGGAACGAAGGCCTCAACCATGGCTGCCTTTCGTCTTGTTTGTTTTTTTGAGATGGTTGCCTAAATGTCCCCTCCTTCTCCTTCCCTTTGCAGATTCTGGCCTGGTTTGAGAAAGGAGAAGAAACCACCACAGCCTTTGTGGAGCCTGTTGTGATTATTATGATCCTCATAGCTAATGCCGTGGTAGGAGTCTGGCAGGTATGTTAACAGGCTGGTCACCTACCGGCTTTGATGTGTCTTCAGGTGGGAGGGAGGAAGCAAGTTGTAGCCAATTCACATCAGTTTTAGGACTTATTTGATATAATTGCAAGTTTGAATCCAGTTTGTGTCAGTTTCACATATTTTTTTCCAATAGTATCTGCCAAAAGGAGGAGAAAAATCTCCCTCACCTCCCATTTTCTGTGAATTGGAGGTGTTTATCACAGAAGTTGCTTTTCAAAAGAAATTATCGGCTAAAGACATCTGATGGAAACTATGGATTCCTTTGAAAATTGGCAAGCTTCCCCTTAGAGAATTTTTATAATGATTAAACAAGATTGTTTGATTTTCTTTTATTTTCCCCTCTCTTAACCGCCATCCATATGATTCTCTTCTCTTCTCTTCTCTTCTCTTCTCTTCTCTTCTCTTCTCTTCTCTTCTCTTCTCTTCTCTTCTCTCCTCTCCTCTTCTCTTCTCCTCGCCTTCCCTTCCTTTCGTTTCCTTTCCCTTCCCTCTACTCCTTTTATTTACACCATCTTCATAATTACTACTACTACTACTTTCTATTTAAATGTGTGCACATGTGAGTTGCTTCCATTTATGCAAGTATATGATCCATACATATAGATGAGAATCACTTAATTTCATCAAGGAAATTCTTTATTTTATAGGCAATTAATTTTAATCCGGAATTATTAATTCAGTTATGTGACTTCTGGGTATCCCTAGAAGCTTTCTGCTTTTATTAGAATGATGGGAGTAACATCATGCTGTCATACAATTTTCACACTATGGGATGTTACTTTCATTAGGAAAAAGGGTGGGATTTGCATCACAATGGTGCATGCATTCTCCCCCTGGTCCCTGTAGTTTCCACTGATTAAGGTGTATTGCCTGCACATGTTTATTTGAGGGGAGAAATCTCCAGGTGTCAGCTGGAGGTGGGGTCCATATGTTGACAAAAGGAAAAAGGTGGACTGTTTTATAGAACTTTAGTCCAAATGATTTTTTTCCTAATTATTCCTTCTATTGGGGAGGGTTGTATTAAATGTAAGGTTAAGTTCCTTTTATAAAATACAATATTTATTGGAGCCTTTCATTTATCAGTTGATGGGGGTCAATCTGTTTGCCTCCTGTCCTTTGTAGCTTCATACCTATAACAGAGGGACGTAGTGGCTCAGTGGCTAAGACACTGAGCTTGTCGATTAGCAAGATCGGCAGTTCAGCGGTTCAAATCCCTAGCTCCGTGTAACGGGGTGAGCTCCCGCTACTTGTCCCAGCTTCTGCCAACCTAGCAGTTCGAAAGCATGTAAAAATGCAAGTAGAAAAATAGGGAGCACCTTTGGTGGGAAGGTAGCAGCGTTCTGTGCACCTTCGGCATTTAGTCATGCTGGCCACATGACCACGGAAACATCTTCGGACAGCACTGGCTCTTCGGCTTTGAAACGGAGATGAGCACTATCCCCTAGAGTCAGGAATGACTAGCACATATGTGCGAGGGGAACCTTTACCTTTACCTATAACAGATTACAGAATAGATTACAGAATAACAGAGTTGGAGGGACCTTGGAGATCTTCTAAGTCCAACCCCTTGCTCAGGCAGGAGACCCTATCATTCTGGACAAATGGCTATCCAATCCCTTCTTAAAAACCTCCAGTAATGGAGTACCCACAATTTCTGAAGATAAGCCGTTCCACTGATTAATTGTTCTCGCTGCCAAGAAATTTTTCCTCAGTTCTGTTGGATTTCTCCTTAATAAATTTCTATTTGTTGCTTCTTGTCCTGCCCTCAGGTGCTTGGGAGAATAGATTGACCCCGTTCTCTCTATGACCTTCAAATAAATCATTCATCTTTTCCATTCAGTTCCTGCATAATTCTGCATTTTTAAAAGACATGCATACAGATTTGTATTTATTCTTATGGCAATTTCCTTTGCATAGTTTGTGTATAATATTTAAGCTAAGTGATGCCCCGTACTGTTTGGATGTTGCAGTCTGAAAAATAAATGTTGGTCTAGATATTAATCCAAGTAGTTTAACTTAGGGGAGTTAATTTAAAAATAAAGATAGTTTTCAGCTCTAGCCTTGCATACCATTGTCTCTCCTCATAAATTGATACAAGCATAGAAGAGAATGCAATTTTTATTGAACACATGCCAAATTGACATTGGCGGGAAATATATTTTCGAAAGTAAATGAGGTTACAAAAATAGCTGGGGCAACTTTTTAAAGAAGGCAATTGAGGACAAATTTGTTCCAAATGCACATATGCTAATGTTTCCAAAATAGTCATTTGAAAGCAATAAAAGAATTATCAAAATAATCCAATATGAAACAATGCAACCAGAACAGAAAGAACCTGGTTCAACAATCTAACAAACCAAGTGGATATTTTCTATTTGCAGAATAGCATCACAATACTAATACATAGGGTTCAAAACAAGGTATGCAGCAGCGCTCCTGGGCAGTCACCAGAAAGGCCCTGCGTGTGGTAAATACCATCTCTGTATCTAAATGGGGTAGTTCTTTTATTTTAATTTCAAGTGGAAAAATGTTTTCCCCGGAGACATGCAGATTCTTCAGAGGACTTCTAAGTTGGAAAAGTTCCAGTTCTAAAAAGCTTTCTCTTTTTGCAGGAGAGGAATGCTGAGAGTGCAATTGAGGCCCTAAAAGAATATGAACCAGAAATGGGGAAGGTGATCAGAGCAGACAGGAATGGAGTGCAGCGGATCCGAGCCCGAGACATTGTCCCAGGCGATATTGTGGAGGTAGCAGGTACAATCTCAGCCATTGGCTTGCCTGGTGTGTCTAATGTTGACCTATATTCTTATATCATAAGATCCACACGAAATAGGCCTTCTGCTTATTTGCCTTCAAATGTCAGCCGCTGTACTTTACTTGTGCTATAATAAAGGTTTATTAGTTATTGGGAACTTTTAAGAAGTTTACCCATGCTAGTCTGTGGCAGCAAACATAACAAATCATCTTACAGCATCTTGGATGGCATAGATGGCACCTTGCAACCATACAGCGGTGGGCTGCTGGGGGTTCGCATGGGTTTAGAGTCTGTGCAGTTCAGAGGACCCTCAAATCCCACTCCTGGCTGGTCCCAGCCAACCCGCTCCTCCCAGCAGTTCCCACGCGGCCCGTATTGGATCCAGGTAAGTGGAGGACATGTGCAAAGGCTCGGGGAGGGTGAAAAACAGGCCTATCTGAAGTTTGGGAAGAGATCCCCTGGAGTCTGGGGAGGCTATTTTCACCCTCCCAGAGCCTCAAGGAAAGCCTCCGGAGCCCAGTGACGGCAAAAACGCCCCCCCCCCCCCATGGTTCACTAGGCCACGTCCACCCAGCAACCAGGCAAAGAACTCCTTGCTAAAAATTTTGAAACCCACCCCCACATCCATGTTATAACAAATAAATTTGTAGTCTTTTTAAAAAGATGCCATGATTTTTTGGGTTTTGGGTTGTTTCCTATATGGGCATCATCATCTTATTGCGAAAGGATCTCTCAAAGTAGTTGTCAAACTAAAAGAATAATCAAAAGAACTATTCCCAAATCTGAAACTTATAAAAAATATACACCAGGAAGTGTTGGAAAAGTTAATGATGAGGATGATTCATTAATATTGTATTGTTTGTGTGTTTTATAAAGGATATGACATATATTTGTTTTAAAGAATTTAGAATCTAAAAGAAAAAGAAAAAAAGAGGGGTGGAGGCAAAAATATATCATTATTCTTGCAATGCCTACATTGTTTAGGTATGTATCATACCTAACATATAGTATTATTCAGACAAAGGTTGAATATGTATAGTAATAAATAACACTTAAACCGAAGCTAGTAACTTTTTCAGGCCCAAGTCTGGAAAATAAAAAATGAGGGGTGGGGGTGAGGGGGAGAGGAAAAGACTCATTTTATATAATATCCTGGGCACCCAAATAAAGAGCTGGTTTCAGAGAGAATGAATGAGATTTTGACATTATCTTGTCTGATCTTTCAGTATTCTCAATAGAGATCTGTATAAGATTTCAGTGGTCTTTATTTTTATTTGGGGGAGATATCAGGCTGCAAAATCCAAGAACACATTGTAATTCTTCTAAACGTTTTATTATTATTATTATTCCTCTCCTATAGACAGAACCTTACCAATCAAAAACCACTGCCCCATAAAACATATATTCTGGAAATTATTAGGGAGGAATCATCTTCGCCCTCTTTCAGTCACAGAAACAGTGTTGTCTCTTGCCCCTCTGGAATTCATTCCCCCTCCCTCTTTGAAATCTGGACAATATTCTGTCACAGGATGTGAAGTGTGTGGATACCTCAGTTAAAATAAAATAAAAGGAAAACATTATTTGGATGAGAAGTGAGCTAAACTTTTCCAGAATACCGTTTCCCCTGCAAAAAATATATATATGTCTGTGATCTTTTCTTTCTCACCTCACATTAGAATTTTCTGAGAATAGTTCTGTCAGAGTTTGTGAAATCACCATTTTCTACTTCCAGTGCCAAGAAGGAAGAATCTAGACTCTTGCAAGGCTGTTAACACAATTGCTGTTGCAATCATTTGTGGCAATGGTAAAAAAAAAAAAGTCAAAGACTTTAGAATAAAGAGCTAATATATGGCCAATACTATCCCATCACAAAGTAATGAAAAATATTGCCTCTCTCTTAGAAAAAATGGACAATTTTGAATGAATATGGTAATAGTTTGTAGTGCTATTTTTGACAAAAAAATTAAAAATTACTGCAGAAATTTTGATCTAGAAAAGAAATGCCATTCTACATGGTATGCAATGATCTTTTTTTAAAATAAAGCTTTTGTCCCTATTAGATCTGTTCCTAATCCGAATTTCCACTGTCCACGTATTTATCTTTAAGGAAAACAAACCTGTTGGAAGATAAATGCTCTATTTTGCAGCAAACATTGGACTGCTTGGAAGTGTGATATAGCACCTGTCTGCAGCTCTTTAAAGCAGCTGAATCATTTCTTGGAATTGCAGTGGTTGCTATCTCCTGGGAAAAGGAGCAAATGATAACTTACAGAACAGTTGCAAACAGGTGTCACATCTCCACATTCTCTGAAGCATCTTTTTGGAATCAAATTCAAAGCATTGCAAATACCTATTAAACTTTGCTTTGTAAATCTCTCGTTATTTTGTAAATGACCGAAGCTGGATTTCACACAGGCATCCTTTTAAATAGCAAACTGTCTCATTATTTTCCATCTTTTAGTTGGTGACAAAGTGCCTGCTGATATCCGAATCATTGAGATCAAGTCCACAACACTGAGGGTAGATCAATCCATTCTTACAGGTAGGCATTCTATTCCATGAGGGGGGAAAGTATTTCTGAACATAAGTAGAAGTGAAATATGGAAAGTCCTAAATCAGGGGTGTCAAACTCGATTTCATTGAGGGCTGCATCAGGATTGTGTTTGACCTCAGGAGGACAGGTGGCTGTGGCCGGGTTGGGCATGGCCAGCTCAATGTCACTCGTGTTGGGGGCGCCTGTGGCAGCTCAAGCACTCTAACAGCGAAAATGGGCTCCCGAGCTCCGTTTTAAGCCACAACAGCCTCCTGCAATCCTCTGCCAGCAAGAACGGAGCTCGGGAGGGCCACATGTGGCCCTCGGGAGCTTTGTTTTCATTGGTAGAGGCACCATGGCCTGGTCCTTCACTGTTTCCAGGGCAGTCCCGTGGGCCAGATCTAAGCACCTGCTTGAGTTTGACACCCCTGCCCTAAATGAAGGTTAAAATGAAAGCAGTAAAATCCTAACAATGTCGTCATCATTTGCATGGGATGGTTTTCTACAGGTTAAAGTAAGAATGAAGGCAACTATACATGTCCCTGGATAATGTTGTAGGATCCACTCTGGGTCAGTGATTTTGGACTCGTGCTGGAGCCCATCCTCAGCGAACGTCTCTCTCACCCGAATGTGTCTCTGCAGATGGGTTCTGGCATGAGTCTGAAAACTCTGTTGAGTTTGGGTTCTAAAGTTAGATAGGCCTATTTGGGGCCTCAAGGTAGTGATGGGTTCCGGGCGATATGCCTCGGTACGGGCGTACCGGTGGCAGCTGGGAGCAGTGGCCACTGTAACGCAACTGTGTTTCGGTGCGCCCACCCGCCTGCCAGCGTTTCTTACACATTTTTAAGCCAATCTGGCCATTTGCACACACACAGGCAGCGTACAGCGCCTGTGTGACTTCCGCCGAGCAGCTGAAGCGTCCCAGTGCAGTGGCGGGCACATGTGTGCGCAGCGCACGTGCCCGAGGTGGATGCCGGGCTCCATCGCAGTGTACTGGTTGCGACAGGATCCCACCACTGCTCCAGGTGGCATGCTTGTTGGTGCAGGTGGAATTTATGGTCCAAAGCATCTGGTGAACCCTAGATACTTTATCCTAGTAAGCAGTAAAAACGAGGAAAACTCTCTCCTCGATTTCCTAGTCTTATCCTGCCTCTTATCTCAGCATTGGATTGCATTCTTGGTTGTATGTGTGATTTGTGACACAAGTTCATTCCAAACTTGAAACGTCTTATTAGACAAGTCATTCTTAACTTTTGAAGGAAAACTGAATTTCAATATTCTCTTTTTGTCTGCAGGCGAATCTGTCTCCATCATTAAACATACTGATCCAATCCCAGACCCAAGGGCTGTTAACCAAGATAAAAAGAACATGCTTTTTTCTGTAAGTGTCCTCAGCTCACCTTATAAGCCTGCCTTGCTTTTGGCATGAAGCTTCTCTGTCCACGTGTCCATGGGGAATCACCATGTGTGATTGACAAATGGTAGAAACCTAAGTAGATTTTATTATGTTAGGCTATAAATAGGTAAATAGGAGTCATTGTTTTTTGAATGCAACCCAGTAAAAAGCAGCACAGCCAAGAATAATTTGTATCTGATGTTCTACATATTTTTGTTGGACGTTTATTTTTGGAGAAATAATACCTCCCTCCCTCTTCCCTGCAAATGCCTTCTAGAGTGTAGCAAATTCTTTGGACTGTCCCTTCTCGTTCAATTAGTACAGGTAGTTCTCAACTTACTTGAAGTTACAGTAAATGTAAAGATAAAGGTTCCCCTCGCACATATGGGCTAGTCGTTCCCGACTCTAGGGAGCGGTGCTCATCTCCGTTTCAAAGCCGAAGAGCCAGCGCTGTCCAAAGACATCTCCGTCGTCATGTGGCCTGTATGACTAAATGCCGAGGGCACATGGAAGGCTGTTACCTTCCCATCAAAAGTGGTTCCTATTTTTCTACTTGCATTTTTACATGCTTTCGAACTGCTAGGTTGGCAGAAGCTGGGACAAGTAACGGGAGCTCACTCTGTTATGCGGCACTAGGGATTCGAACTGCTGACCCTTCTGATCGACAAGTTCAGCATCTTAGCCACTGAGCCGCCGTGTCCCTAGAAGTTACAATGGACCTCCCAAAAAGTATTTATGAACCAGTTCCAAATTTCTAACTTCCTCCACCCCCACTCTCACCCCCGCATGCAGTCACATGACTGCATTTCGTTTACTGGTAACTGTCTATATTTATGACTCCTTGCAGCATCCTGTGGTCACATGACTGCAATTTATGACATTTTTGTTGAAAACCCGAACACCACAATGGGTTTGGTTAAAGACTGCAGCATTCGAGCTGAGGTGGCGCAGTGGTTAAATGCAGCACTGCAGGCCACTTCAGCTGACTGCTATCTTGTGACCTCTAGGCTGATGGCCCTTGTGACCTCTAGGCTGGAATACTGCAATGTGCTCTACATGGGGCTGCCCTTGAAGAGCATCTGGCGACTTCAGCTAGTCCAGAACGCGGCCGCGCGAGTGATTGTGGGTGCACCTCGGTTCACCCACATAACACCTATCCTCCGCGAGCTGCGCTGGCTACCTGTCGATCTCCGGGTGCGCTTCAAGGTGCTACTAGTCACCCATAAAGCCCTGCATGGTAGTGGATCTGCGTACTTGAGAGACCGCCTTCTGCCAATTACCTCCCTGCGACCAATTAGATCTCATAGATTGGGCCTCCTCCGAATTCCATCGGCCAGCCAGTGCCGGCTGGCAACTACAAGGAGGAGGGCCTTTTCAGTAGTAGCTCCGACCCTTTGGAACGAGCTCCCCGTGGAGATTCGTACTCTCACCACCGTCCAGGCCTTCTGCACAGCCCTTAAGATCTGGCTAGCCCGTCAGGCCTGGGGACAAAGATAGCCGCCCCTCCCGAATGATGAATGAATGTTGCTTATTATTTTTACTTATATGTGTCTACGTCATTGTTTGTATTCCCCTTCCTGATTTTATGTGAGCCGCCCTGAGTCCCCTCAGGGAAAAGGGCGGCCTATAAATGTTAATAAACTAAAAAAACTAAACTAAAAAACTAACTATCTGCAGTTCAGCGGTTCAAATCTCACCGGCTCAGGGTTGACTCAGCCTTCCATCCTTCCGAGGTGGGTAAAAAGAGGACCCAGGTTGTGGGGGCAATATGCTGACTCTGTAAACCGCTTAGAGAGGGCTGAAAGCCCTATGAAGCGGTATATAAGTCTAACTGCTATTGCTATTGCTATTCGCTTAATGGTCATGGATTTACTTCGGAACCAAATTGATTTGCTTTAACAAGTGCCATCAACAAGGTCACAAAATCAGATCGGTCAGGTGGGTAACCCACTTTATGACTGTCACCACTTAAAACCATAATGGGCTGACTCCCATTATAGTTGTAAGTTGAGGACTACCTGTACATGAAGGCCAGCCAACCTTTTTAATGCTGAGAATTGCCTTGCTCTGGCAGCAGGAGGGTGGGCAAAATTGAAGGCAGCAATGGGTGATGTCACAGACCAAAAAAAGAACTGAGATGAAATGTAGATATGTAACCCATACACAAACAAATGTGGTGGCGAGGTAAATAACCCATTTTCTCTCTGGTGCTGTCCTTTATTTTCTCCTTCTGTTACCTTTTTCCTCTTGTGCAGCCAGCAGTCTGGACTATTTTGTAGATAGATTATAAAGTTAATCTAAGGATTACATACAGCCCTATGGTCATCATTCTCATAGTCCAATCTTTCTGCTTACATGTACTTTTGGACATTGTCAGATTATATCAGGGGACCAATGAGAAAACCTCATCTAAAAGGTTATCTGAGGGTCCGTCTCTAGACCGGTCACATCTACCCGACCCACTAAATCAGGGAGGCCAGGAATGTTGGGGGTCCCATCCCCTACAGAGATATACCTAGTGGGACCCAGAAGAAGGGCCTCCCTCTCTCTGGAACATGGCTCCCTCTCTCTGGAACATTGTTCTCCCAGAGATTAGAATAGTCCCCATTGTAACACTTTTCTGGAAGGCGCTGAAAACCTGGTTCTACCAGCATATGCTGATTCTGTAAATCGCTTAGAGAGGGCTGAAAGCCCTATATATATATAAGTCGGTATATAAGTCTAACTGCTATTGCTATTGCGCTATATATATATATATATATATATATATATATATATATATATATATATATATATATATATATATATATATATATATATATATATATATATATACATACATACATACATACATACATACATACATACATACATACATACACACACACACACACACACACACACACACACACACACACACACACACACACATATTTAGAGTTACAACCCCCCGGTATGCCCAAATATGGGAGGAAGTTCACTACTTCCATTATCTGTCCATCGGCTCGTCATAAGAGACCATCCAGACAGAAACCCAATATTTTTTACTGTTGCCTTTTTGTTACATATGTGTTGTATTTGTGCTGATAAATAAATAAAGGGAGACTAGTATAGATCTATTTCAAGCTATTTAGCTCTCATCAGCTAGCCATACCCTTACTGGGATTCGAACCTGTGCTGTATTGCATCTTAGGCAGATGTGTTAACTACTAAGCCACAGAGTTCGACTCCTTATCAGCTGAGCTGGGGTGATAGGTATCTATTTAGAATTGGCTCAGTGGTTAACACATCTGCCTAAGATGCAATACAGCACAGGTTCGAATTTATTTATTTATTTATTTTCTGTAAGCCGTCACGGAGACGTCTTCAGACAGCGCTGGCTCTTTGGTTTTGAAACTGAGATGAGCATCGCCCCCTAGAGTCGGGAGCGACTAGCACATATGTGCGAGGGGAACCTTTACCTTTATGCCGCTTTGAATCACCATGTGCGAATAGGAGGCAATATAAACTTTCTAATAATAATAAAATACTAAAAAATATATATCTTTTCTCTTCATAAGGGAACCAACATCGCTGCAGGCAAAGCTGTTGGTGTTGTCATTGCCACTGGAGTGTACACAGAGATTGGGAAAATCAGAAATCAGATGGTGGCCACAGAGCCCGAGAAGACCCCTCTGCAACAGAAGCTGGATGAGTTCAGCCAGCAGCTGTCCAAGGTCATCTCCCTTGTCTGCATTGCAGTCTGGGTCATCAACATCAGCCACTTCAGCGACCCCGTGCATGGCGGCTCCTGGTTTCGCGGTGCCATTTACTATTTCAAGATCGCCGTGGCTTTGGCAGTGGCTGCCATCCCTGAAGGACTTCCTGCAGTTATCACGACTTGCCTGGCATTGGGCACCCGCCGGATGGCCAAGAAGAATGCCATTGTCAGGAGCCTCCCCTCTGTGGAAACCCTGGGATGCACTTCAGTCATTTGCTCCGACAAGACAGGCACCCTGACGACCAACCAGATGTCCGTCTGCAGGGTGAGTGCTGAGCATCGAGTTGTGTGGGATAGTAGACATCAGTGCCAAATTAATTTCTGCATTCTCAGTTTGTTGCTGTCAGCGTTCCAAATAGCATCCAAATGTAAATCAGAGTCCAAGGCAAAGTATTGCTCAAAGTTCCAATTTTATTAAAGAGAGCCATGTTGGCACATCTGGGAAAACCCGAATCTGAAAGCTTCCTGGTTTTCCCCAACCAGTTGAAAGTTCAAGATCTTGTCCCCCACACCCACAAGTCCATCACACAGTCCAGTCTCCCACTGCCATGCTGGCAGTTTCACCCATCCAGTTCCGGTCAGGTGCAGAGACAAAGGATGACCTTGACTTTCTAGAAAGAATTTTGTTATGGCTACATAGTATGTAACTCCTTACAATCCTCCCTCCCATTTTCCCACAATAGAAAAAGCACAGAAAATGTGGCAGGCCAAAGATCCAAAAGAAAAGATGGCTGCAGCCTGACAGCTGCAAGGCTTTTTAGTTTATTTAAAACGCTTGATTATTTGAAGGTGTCGCTTTTTACTTGCTCTGTATTTGTTGATGTGCTTTGCCATCAAAACCAAGGAGCTGGAGTAGCCAACTAGGTCTTCTACAGCAACCTTTCTGAACATCCACATTTATAAAACGGATGTAAAAACGGAGGTAGCATAGCCCCAACAGAAGAGCTGTACCACCACGACAATGCTTGAATTATTGGGATAGAGGAAGATAAGCCCTATGTCCATAGCATTTATTTATTTATTAGATTTTTATTCCAACTTTATAACTCAAGGCGGTGAACATATATAATACTCCTTCCTCTCCTATTTTCCCCACAATAACCCTGTGAGGTGAGTTGGGCTGAAGAGAGAGTGACTGGCCAAAGTCACTCAGCTGGTTTTTCATGCCTAAAACAAGACTAAAACTTGCAATCTCCTGATTTCTTTAACCACTACACAAAACTAGCACTCTGATAACACAACAGCATTACAGAATTGGACAGGGGCACTTGGGTGTTTGGTCCAAACTCCCACTAAGGAGTTTAAATCCTTCCCATCCAGGAGAAAGAAAGACTTATTAAATGGATTTATTTGGAAACTTTAGTTCCACCATTGATCCCCAAATGCTCCAGGAACAGCTTATATTTCAGTATCAAACAATATTCTCCTTGTACCTGTGTCTTATATACACAAGGAAAAAGAATGGGGAAGAAAACAAAAAGAGAAGGTTTCTCAGCCACCAGATTTTAGAACTTTGGAATTCTTATCAGAACCAACTAAGATGAAAAGAAGGAGAAAAGTCAAAAAGAGCTTTAAGATTTGGGAGATAGTTTTGGATCCATAAGTCAGGTCTGGAAGCAGCTTTTTTGCTGATTGAAATGATCATTTTTGCCATGTAGTGGATAATCTACTTGGATTCATTAAACATATGTGTTTATATTTTTCTCTCTTTCCTTCCAAGCTGGCCAGGAATTTTAAATTGAAATGCTGAATTTTATACCCAAGTCTAAAAGGATTCAACGTTGTGTCTTGAACTGTGTCCAACTGTGATCGAGTGCATTGTTTTTATAGAGTGTAAAGGAGAACAAGTTAATTGGGTGTTTGCTGTTAAGTTCCCTATTCCGCAACTTAAAAGTTTCTAGTTTGGGTGCACATAGTGTAACTCTGAATGCTAGCCAACAAAAAAGAACCTTGACATGTGTTTGGCAAGAGGAGAATGAAAGTGCAGATCTTAGAGCTACTTACATCACCTGTGTGCCCCTGATAGTTAATGTGTGAAAATGAAAATGCCTATGTATTACATATAAAAAAGATGTTGAGACTCTAAAAAAAAGTGCAGAGAAGAGCAGCGAGGATGATTAGGGGCAGTTGTGGGGTTCAATTTTTTTTACTACTGGTTCTGTGGGTGTGGCTTTGTGGGCGTGGCACGGGAAGGATATTGCAAAATCCCCATTCCCTACCCACTCTCAAAATTTCTGCTACCAGTTCTCCAGAACCTATCATAACTGGCTGAATACCACCTCTGATTAGGGGACTGGAGACTAAAACATATGAAGAACAGTTACAAGAACTGGGCATGGTTAGTCTAGTGAAGAGAAGGACCAGGGGAGACATGATAGCAGTGTTCCAATATTTGAGGGGCTGCCACAGAGAGGAAGGGGTCAAGCTATTTTCCAAGACACCTAAAGGCCAGACAAGGAACAATGGATGGAAACTGACCAAGGAGAGATTCAACCTAGAAATAAGGAGAAATTTCCTGACAGTGAGAACAGTCAACCAATAGAACAGAAGTTGCCTTCGGAAGTTGTGGGAGCTTCATCACTGGAGGCTTTCAAGGGGAGATTGGACTGCCATTTGTCGGGGATGGTGTAGGTTCTCCTGCTTGGACTAGATGACCTACAAGGTCCCTTTTATCTATATTACATATTCTCACAAACTGCCCTTAAAATTCTTCTCACTTAAAGGTCTCAGGGTCTGGCTAAGTTCACTGAAAGGCAAATTGTATGCACGATCAGAGGCACTCTTGATCTGTACTTGTTATCCATCCATTATCCTAGAAAACCACCTCTCACATTGTTGGATACTAAATGTATATATTTTGCATTGCTTTCTAAATTAGGGTCGCAAATCTCTAAACCTCCAAGCAGAACAAACTATAATATGGTATAGAACAATGTGCGGCCCAGCCCATTTATCCATCGCAGTGCGACAGTTCTCAAGAATGAATTGTAAAACTATCAAAGGCTCCTGATTTTGTGACTCCAGGAGGAAAGGTGAACCAGCCAGCCAGACAATCGCTGTGCATGTTCCAAGAAGGCTAGCTTCCATTTGGCCCCTAATTCTTCCAGAAAGTCATAAGCTGCCCGATGCGGTTGCAAAAAGTTTGCCCACAAACAAAACAGCAGGTTGGAGAGTTCCCTTTTAAAGCACACCTTGCTTATCGTTCTTTCTAGTTTTGCTTTTGTTCCAGCTGACAAACGCAGTATTTGCATAATGCTTTTTTCTCTGGGATCAGGAGGCAAATTAAGGCTTGGGCTTGGGGGAAGGGCTCTTGTGGTTCTTCACTGTTTCCTTAGCAATGCAGCCTCGTGAATGGTCTGCAGTAATTTTGTGCATCCAGTGTGGGGGAGGCAGCAAGCCGTTGGATGATAAGCTGATGGGGGTCATACCCAGCAGTGGAAGCATCACTTACTAATGAGGTGGTGGGAGGAACAGCTCATCTCTCGAGGAACCTGTTTTTAGCCCATGCGTGCCTGCTGGGGTGGCATTTTCCTGGGTCTGGTATGACTGGCACGTAGCAAATCAGCACTTTGTCTCCCCCAAAAATCATAGGGATGAGTGTCAGATGCTGCATGTTTGAAAGAACCAAAATCAAACACATTTTAACACCCTGTTTATTTGCTTGTTTACTACATTTATAGGATGCAAGTCCCATGGATGATAAATAAAACAGAGCATTCAGAAGCAATGTATAAAAGAATAAAAGCATAATTGGATTATTTTAGATTATAGGGTCAATCTGACAAATGTGCCTGATAGAGAAGAAAATGGGGGCATGTATGAGTTTTTAGAAATGTTTATTTATTATACTCAAAGCAGCCTTGTTACTTTGGCACTGAAATAGGAAATCCTACAAGTGTTTATTCCTTCCAAGAAAGCCACAATGCAGTACCAGTACATTAATCACTATTAAGTAGAATAGAATAGAATAGAATAGAATAGAATAGAATAGAATAGAATAGAATAGAGTTCTTTATTAGCCAAGTGTGATTAGACGCACAAGGAATTTGTCTTTGGTGCGTATGCTCTCCATGTACATAAAGAAAAATAAAATACATTCATCAAGAATTATAAGATACAACACTTAGTGATAGTCATAGGTTACTAATAAGCAATCAAATCGTAGTAGGAAAGAAATAAAACAATATAAATTGTAAAGATACAGGCAACATGGTTATAGTCATCAGTGGGAAGAGATAGGTACTAGGAAGGATGAAAAGAATAATAGTCATACAGTCTTAGTCAATAATTTGACAGTGTTGTAGGAATTAGTTGTTTAGTAGAGTGATGGCATTCGGGGGGAAACTGTCCTTGTGCCTTGTTGTTCTGGTGTGCAGTGGTCTGTAGTCTAGAGTTTTGAGGGTAGAAGTTGAAGCAATTTATGTCCAGGATGTGAGGGATCTGTAGATATTTTCACAGCCCTCTAGAGCCGAGGTGGCGCAGTGGTTAAATGCAGCACTGCAGGCTACTTCAGCTGACTGCAGTTCTGCAGTTCGGCTGTTCAAATCTCACCGGCTCAGGGTTGACTCAGCCTTCCATCCTTCCGAGGTGGGTAAAATGAGGACCCGGATTGTTGTTGGGGGCAATATGCTGACTCTGTAAACCGCTTAGAGAGGGCTGAAAACCCTATGAAGCGGTATATAAGTCTAACTGCTATTTTTGACTCATGCAGTATACAGGTCCTCAATGGAAGGCAGGTTGGTATCAAGTGTTTTTTCTGCAGTTCTAATTATCAGTTGAAGTTTGTGTCTGTCTTATTTGGTTGCAGAGCCAAACCAGACAGTTATAGAGGTGCAGATTAGAGACGCAATAATTCCTCTGTAGAACTGAATCAGCAGCTCTTTGGGCAGTTTCTGAGTTGGTGCAGAAAGAACATTCTTTGTTGTGCTTTTTTGATGACGTTTTTGATGTTAGGTGTCCATTTTAAGTCTTGAGATAATGATAGAACCTAGAAACCTGAAGGTCTCTACTGTTGATACTAGTATTGTAAGAGATGGTAGTATAGCAGGGTTTCTCCTAAAATCTACCACCATTTTTATTTATTATATTTTTATTTATTATATTTATATTATGTTATTTTATATCATATCATATCATTAATTATGATATATTTATGTTTATTTATTATACTCAAAGCAGCCATGATACTTTGGCACTGAAGTAGGAAATCCCACAAGTGTTAATTCCTTCCTAGGAGGCTACAATGCAGTACCAGTACATTAATCAATATTAAGTATATTACAGTAGAAATAGTAGTAATGAGGAAGCGATAAAGCGCCTGGAAAAGCAAAGGGAAGTCATCAAAGCCATTAAAAAGGGAAAGTTAGAATATTTTGGACATGTGATGCGACACCCAGAAAAATACGGCATCCTTCACTTAATCCTCCAGGGAAAAATTGAAGGCAAATGAGGTCCAGGCAGAAGAAGAACATCATGGCTTCAAAACCTAAGGGACTGGTTTGGACGAAACTCAGCAGCACTTTTTCATGCGGCTATTGACAAAAATAGGATTGTCAACATAATCGCCAATGTCCGAAGATGGATATGGCACAAGAAGTAGTAATACAGTAGCTGTAACAATTCTTTTTTCAGGACTCTGGTGGTTGCCAAACACAATTCTTCCCCCTTCCTAACCACAGACCCCTGTCTGTGAAACAGGCAGCCCAAAAATGTGTTTACAATCAACCTAGCAATCCATGACCCATTGGGTCATCATTTCACAAATATTTCCTACCTTAACAGAGAAACAGAGTAATCAAGGCCAAAAAACCCCAGTGGGAGCATGAGCGACTTCCAACTTCCTACTGGTCTGACCACAGCTGACTGCTCTGCAACTGATGATGGTGGGACTGGTCTACCAAATCTCTGGAGGGCTAGGGCAGGACCAATCCACTTGCTCTCCAGTAGCAGAAAGAGCAGATAATCCACCTAGTTTCCTGAGGGCTAGGGCAAGTTCTGCTGAACTTCTGAGTGGTGGAAATGGCAGCATAGCAGCATTGAAGCAATCATTGCCAATTTTCAATCCCACAGAAGTTATGGGTCCCAGATTTTGGACACATCTGGTAAAGTAGCCCATTGGAAGTACTTTGGTTCAAAAATTGTTGTCCTATGATGCATCGTTTCATCCAATTGAAGGTAACAGACAATAAGAGTTTCAGTAGTATATTCATAGATAAGTTCAGGATTCTGAAAGCATTGCACTTTAAGTATTTTAGACTTCATTTAAGATTAATGGATTGAAAGCCGCACCGGTCCATGGAACTCACTGAGAGATGCTGGGCCGGTCAAAATCTTTCACTCCAGAACATTTCACAGGGGTACTTGGGTGGGGGTGGGGGAATAAAATAAATAAAACCCTCCTACTAACCATCCTGAGTTTTCATGAAGAAAGAGCTACAGTATTTACTTGATTTATTGATGTAGATAGTTGCTTTTCCTGGAGAAGAACAAGTCTGTGAGTGTGAAATTTTTATTCTAGTTGAGTAATTGCATATGGTGCATTGTGGTGGGAGTCTGTGTGTGTGTGTGTTGGTTGGTTCTTGTGTAGGTAACTGTGTTACCAGAAGAGGTCAAGGTAGTATAACTGGTTGTGACAGACTGAGGAAGACATGGGGGTGCTGGGAAGGTGTTATGAGGGAAGGGAGATCAGCAGTTTAATATTATCTCTGTTTCTTGCCTGTTGACTCAATCCTGGGTCCTTATGGTTGAATTAATGGTGAACTCCATATCATGTTCCTGTTGATATACACCAGATTCATTTTGCTTCATGACATGTTTGCCAATTAATAGGCATACATGGGGTGTATTCCTGAGAATCCCTGGAGGTAAAGACAGGATCTTGGGGATCTGCCCTTCTGGCCTTCAAATCCTGCAGTAACCATGAGCTTGAAGCAATAGGATGGCATTGCTCTTAAGGGATAACTTAGGAGCTCTGCTCTTCATTTGGCAGGATAGCAATAGCAATAGTACTTATACTTATATACCGCTTTACAGCCCTCTCTAAGCGTTTTTATAGAGTCAGTATATTGCCCCCAATAATCTGGGTCCTCATTTTACCCACCTCGGATGGATGGAAGTCTGGGTCTACCTTGAGCCTGGTGAGATTTGAACTGCCAAATTGCAGGCATCCAGCAATCAGCAAAAGTAGCCTGCAGTACTGCATTCTAACCACTGTGCCACCGTGGCTCAGGACGTTAAGTGCATGCACATTAAGTCAGACAGTAGAGGCAAAGGCATATTGGCTGATCTTCCAACGTACTGATTCACCTGTTGTACATCTGGACCCCTCACTGGATTCCTCGATCTAGTTTCTGGGCTGGTTTGAAATTGTCATACCAATACCATGGGCCTGCCTTTGAAGATCATCCACAAAATGCAATTGATTCAGAAGCCTGGATATTGCTGCCCCCGTGGTCTCATTAAACTACTTTGTGTGCCCCACGTAAACCAAAGTCGAATTGCATTAGCAACCTATTCTTCCTAGTTTTGATTACGAAGTCCTTATATTGCTTGGTTTCTGGGTATTTGCAAGAGAGCCTACTCCAACCTGAGTCATCCTGAATTGATCCTTCTGAAGAAGCTGTGAATAATGGCTCAATTTTGGAAAATTAGGGAGTATAAGACCAGAAAGCTTTGCCTTTCTGTCATGGTGCCTGTTCTCTGGCCTCCTCCTAAAAGTAATACTGACCTCATCTGGGATTGGATTTCACCAGCAATATGTTTTGGTACTGTATAAATCCGTGAAGGTGAATCTAAGACACCCCAGCTCAGCTTTATCGTGCATGCGCACGGGCCTCCCGCTGATTTTCAGGTCTCTGCCATGCACGCGTGGAGGATTGAGCACATGTGGGAGACATGCACATTCGCAGTGGAGCTGAGCTGGGGTGACGGTTCATATAGGGAGGGCCAGGCGGGTCATGTGTGCATGCACAGGAGGCGGAGCACAGGGGGAGCACCGGGGGGAGGGTGTCCCAGGAGGCTGCAGGGAGGCCTACTGGGAGGGTACAGGGGGTTGTCCGCACATGTGCGGGGGCAGTGAATGAGGAGGGGTCGCACGCACTTGTGCAGGGGGGGCAGGGGAATCATGCGCATATTGCGATGACCAAAAGGTTAACCATCACTAATATACATTGTAATGAGTATTATTTATTTATTTAAATATTAAGAAACATTCTAAATACCATTGATCTGAACAGCCAGGCAGCCTATTTAATAAGGATTGAATTAGCTGGGAGTATACAGTAATTCCTTATATAATCTATTCATCAAGAAGACATATTTTATGGTTTCATTTCAAGAAAGGCAGAGAGGTGTTTCTATTTACCATCTATGATTGCAGAGGGAAGAGCATTGAAGCATCTTAAGAAAAAAACTGGCCATATTTGGGTCATAGTAATTTGTATAAGTATTGTGTGGGTTGTCGTTTCCTTCTTTTATTATAAAGTCAACATCGCCTTGGGGCAGCTACAAGTTTATTCTGGAGCTTCCTATCTTCCAGGCTTTGCTTGATAACCATTTTATCCAATCAGAGACATTCCCAAATGGAGACGTTTGCTGGCTACGGTTCTGGACCATTTGGGCTGCAAGATATTTTGCAGTAAAAAGAACAGTAGCCCTAGAGAAAATTGATTTTCAGCCAGTAAGATGTTATTGCCAATTTCAGTGAGTAGTCCAGTCTCCAGTCTAAGTAAAGCATTAAGGAGTTATCTTAGCATAAAAAAAAAAAACATGGCTCTCAAAAATGTGACTGAATTATTTCATATAAATGAAAGTTTATACAGTGTAAGGCTGCAGTTCTACATTCTTAAGTTTCCCACTGTATCTTTGGAAAATGTACCATTTTATTAGACTGTATTCATAAAGTGTGACTTCTTTATTTAGAGCAAATGTTGTAAAGTCAGTTAATTAATCACATGCATTTTGATTAATAGGCAAACCAGTACTTCTTTAATTGGGTGCTAATGAACTAAAGACCCTGACACCTTGGAAAAGAACCAGTACAATATTCAGAGTCTAGGCCAAAACTAAGAATAACTGACCTGCTAAAATAAAAGAATAGTTGATGGTTGGATTTTAGTGAGTCAAATAATGGCTCTGTTAGCTAAATATTTATTACCCCGGGCACTAAACAATCCTAGGACAAAGAAAAAAAATTAATGTTTAACCTTCAGGAGTTCCCTTATTAAACAGAGGCAAATATTTAATGGGAAGGAATATAGCTGTTGTTCATAAATTTGCAGGCATAAGAAGGTTAAATATTTGCTTGGGTGCCATGAAACAGTCCCTTCTTCTCCATGTGTGATTACATTTATTGCTAAACATATTAGCTTCTTCCCTGCCCTTAGCACTGTATAACTTGAGGTGATCTTGAAAAAAAATGTTTAGTTTAGTCTTGTTCTAGACAAGGTAAGGCAGGGATAGACAACCAGTGTCCCTATTTGTTTCATTTATTTTTCAATGTCTACCCCAGTTTTTCTCAAAATGTGGTCAGAGAAACCTGGGGGCCTCCAAGCCCTGTTCAGAGGTCCACAAATTATTAATCAGACTGTTGAAAAATAATACACCACCAAACAATTGTGAGTAGTGGCAGTGAATGCATCTCTTTTAGTGTTTAATATGGTAAAGATTTTCCCTCTCCAGTCGTATCTGACCTTAGGGGGTGATACTCATCTCCATTTCTTCAATGAGGGGACCAGTGTTGTCCAAAGACACTTTCTTGATCGTGTGGCTAACACAAGTATATGCTGAGGCACACAGAACACTGTTACCTTCCCACCCAAGTAGTACCTATTTTATATACTTGCATTTGTATGTTTTCGAACAGCTAGGGTGGCAGGAGCTGGGGCAAGTATTGCAGTGGTGGGTTTCTAACCGGTTTACTATCAATTTACTGAGAGAGGGTGTCTTGTGCGCACACAAAAATTTTGCAGGCGCGCTGCTTGCTTCGCTCACGTGTGCGGCTGTCACACATTTCTGTGTGTGCACAGTTTACTGAAAACTGTGCTGTGCATGTGCAGAAACATGCCGGCGATGGGAGAAGAGACCGGTTCGGGGGTGTGGCAGGCCAGGGTTGCGGCCAGTTCCACCAACCCAGGCTGGAAAACCACTAGGAACCCCTCTCTGAAGTAATGGGAGATCATTGTATCATGTAGCATTCGGGTTTCGAACCCAGGCTGTAAGCTTTCCAGCTTACAAGCTCATTGTCTTAACCGCTGAGCCACCACGCCCTCTTTAATATGGTAGATATAGACAAATGTAAGCCATACAGACAAATGCTTGTTTGGTGTCTTCCATAATTTTTAAAAGGTCCCAAAAGTAAGAAGGTTAAGAAACATCGTTTTCACTCTATTGTTTTGAAACTGTATATTTAAAGGCCTGTATATATTTTATGAGAAGCAAGTCCCTCTGAGCTTTAGTAACTTATCCAAAATGGAGGAACGGCATCGTGAGTTTCAGTGCTTCATATTTGAATCTGCAACTCACATCTTTTCTAACAGAAACCCAGAAGCATAATAAAAATCAAAATAATAGCATGTTGCTATTGTGGTTTGTGGTTTTGAGGATTGTAAGGTTTAAATTATACAACATTCAATAACTGTCGTACGTGACTGGATTTTTGGGGGGGGGGGCTCGGTGGTGAAACTTGTAGATACAGTATTGAATAATTTCATTTCAGTGAAATCACTGAGTGAAAGCTGAGGTTTTCCTTTGGATATTGAAGGAGGCATGCTTGACATTAAGCAAGATCACCCTTCGCACCCATCCCGGAGTTAAAAGCTTCCGTGGGGGGAGCATCCAAATGCCCAACCCCTGCAATCAACAGAGAAGATGATGACAAGGGTCACAACCAGCCGAAAACCAGAGGATGACTGGGAGGCAGCTGAAAGAGAGGATCTCAGGATGACCCATGCTTTACACCTTCTTCAGGAGGCTTGGAAACGATGGCGCGTCCGTGTAAGTCTCACTGAAAGGGAGAGTGAACTAACTGAGCAGAAGGAGGGGGGGAGCAGAAGACCTGGTTAGCTCTGAAACGTCCCTGGGAACAGCTGCCAGAGCATGCCTTCTTCAATATCCAAGAAAGGAAAACCTCAACTTCATTTTAATAGAGATAAAGTACTTCTACTAGATATGAAGTGAAAACAGCTAAAGGAAAGCAAGATCTGAGCCAGAAAGGCGGGAACATACACATATCAAATGTTTACCCAGCACCCTTCCCCCAGTTCCCCAACCCATTGTCCAATTTGCAACTTCCTAAGGTGTCATGTGGGGTGCATCTTCAAACAGCCTCATCAAGTCCAAATATCAGCCACCAGCATGCGCAGAAGATGGTGAGAACAAGACTCCTCCAGTACAATATAATTCCCTTCTCCAATATTATGCACCCCTCCGTTCCCATGGCAGCCAATAGCAAGCAAGCGTAGCAAGCAAAACAGAGGATGACACCATCTCTGTATAAAAGTGTATTTGATTGTACGAATCTAATGAATCCAACATAAGGAAAGACTTGTGAGCTTTGAATTCCCAAAAGTAAAACTTTATTGGATACACCATTTTGGTACTAAAGAATCAAAACCAGCTCTGGTTTTCCCACACAAGGACTTGCCTAGTTAAACATTAGTTCCCTTTCTCTCCTCCTCTGTGTAATAGTGTTGTCCAATTATGAGACGCCCTTTTGTTATGGGAACTGTCCACCTCTTTCTCAATCACCTGCAGTGGTGACCTTGATGGTTGCCAGGCTTCCACGGTCCATGCACACATTCTCAGCATTCTATTTCCTCCTTCCCTCCCCCCAGTTCATTGGCAAGTTGAAAAGGTTTGAAAGAATCAAAGCAGTTGAATCTTGACAAGAAATAATAAGTGCACTTAGATTTATATACTATTTCATAGTATTTTACAACTCCCAATCCATGGCCCAATGCTGGGCCACAGGCTGTTCCATGGAAGTGGTAGGTGAGCACACGTGCACATATAGCTGTATTTGTGAAAGAGGCACATAGAGACAAAACCATCCATTTCCCTACCACCACTGCCACCACCTCTATCAAGCCAGATAGGTTGGAGAACGCTGCTTTACAAAACTCTAAATCAGGGGTGTCAAACTCAAGGCCCAGGACCCGGATCCAGCCCGTGGGGTGCTTAGATCTGACCTGCAGGGCCACCCTGGAAACAGCCCTTTTTCGCTGGCAGAGCTCTCGTGCCACCACAGGCACCTCTGACACGAGTGACGTATAGCTGGCCACCCCCACCCCGCCTCCTGAGGTCAAACACAACGCTGATGCGGCCCTTAATGAAATCGAGTTTGACACCCCTGCTCTAAATGGTGTAGAGAGTCAGCAGATTGCCCCCAACAACAATAGTTATTAGCAAGCTAATAGTGATTAGATTGGACAACCCATGAAGACAAGGACTTAATAAGCCACTTATTTTAATGTATTTTGTTTTTATTGATCCTGGGCATTAGATGGCAAGAGTAATGCTTGATTAAGATAGAGTTATGCGTAGTGTTTTTCTTCACATCTCCCCAAGGCTAGAATCTTAAATGAATATTGAAGATTTTGGGAGATGCAGGAGTGTCCATGAGGTATGATCAAAAATGTCAAGGAGATGGCCATGATGGTGCACATGAAAATAGATGCAGCTTCATCTCCACCTTCTCCATCTTTCTTTTTATCAGATTCTCCAGACATCCACGGGAAGATGTCTTCAGTGTTTTTGACTGCAAAATCCTGGGTATCCTATATAGCTGTGATGGCGAACCTATGGCATGCATGCCAGAGGTGGCACACAGAGCCCACTCTGCCGGCACACACATTGTTGCTCCAGGTCAGATCTCCATGGTGTTTCTTTCGTGAGCTTTTGTTTCCCTGCAAACGATGAAACAGAAGCTCATGAAAGAAAAAGATCTTACCTCTTGCTGCACTGACGGTGTTGGGATGCCCTGCCTCCCGCCGGCCAGCTGGTCTTCAGGTCTCTGCTGCGTATGTGTGCATGTC
Source organism: Thamnophis sirtalis (assembly GCF_051295495.1). Taxonomy (NCBI): domain Eukaryota; kingdom Metazoa; phylum Chordata; class Lepidosauria; order Squamata; family Natricidae; genus Thamnophis; species Thamnophis sirtalis. The sequence goes on along the minus strand of NW_028261386.1, from coordinate 15,443,946 downwards.
CACGCATGCGCACACCTGTTCACACTCATTTGCGCGTGCACCTTTCAGTTTGCGCATGCGTGCACACGTAGTTTGGGCACTCAGTGACTTAAAGGTTCACCATCACTGCTATATAGGTTGACCTCAGAGATTTTTCTTCATGTGAAACTACACCTTCCTTTTTAATGTAAGACTCTACACCCTTGGATTTAAATAATTAAAAAAACTATTTAATGGCCAAACGTGTAGGTTGCCTTCCAGGGTGTGCTCTGCCTTTTATCTCAGTTTGATCAATCAATTTAATTCTTCTTTTTCCCAGCTTAGCTGCTGCAGGAATGTGTAGGTTGTGATTCATCTTCCCCCTCCTGCTTCTTCTCTGATTTTATAGGCAGGGCTATTTTTATTTAGCGTTGTTTTGTCAAGGAGACAATCTAAAGGTATGTTGAGAGAAACCACATGGTACCACATCTCTAGACATACCAACTTTAAGAGTCAAGGGAAGAACTTCATTTTTTCAGTTTCTACCTATTGGGAACTCCTTGTCTCCTGTCTTTGGCAAATGCAAAATGCTTTCTTTACATTCTGTCTGTGCAAGATGTTGGAGATGGTCATCTATCAATCTTCTTGGATTGACACTTGGAATACTGCATTCAGTTTTGGTCGCCACGATGTAAAAAAGATGTGGAGACTCTAGAAAGAGTGCAGAGAAGAGCAACAGAGATGTTTAGGGACTGGAGGCTAAAACATATGAAGAACAGTTGCAGAAACTGGGTATGTCTAGTTTAAGGAAAAGAAGGATTAGGGGAGACATGATAGCAGTGTTCCAATATCTCAGGGGTTGCCACAAAAAAGAGGGAGTCAAACTATTCTCCCAAACACCTGAGAGTAGAACAAGAAGCAATGGGTGAAGACTAATCAAGGAGAGAAGCAACTTAGAACAGGAGAAAATTCCTGACAGTTAGAACAATTAATCAGTGGAACAACTTGCCTCCAGAAGTTGTGAATGCCCCAATACTGAAAGTTTTTAAGAAGATGTTGTATAACCATTTGTCTGAAGTGGTGTAGGGTTTTCTGCCTAGGCAGGAGGTTGGGCTAGAAGACCTCCAAGGTCCCTTCCAACTCTGTTATTCTATGTTTTCTGCTCTATCTTCTAAGTGTCTCCAACAGGGATGAATATCCTGAACCCCTGAAAAGCCCTTTGGTACCCCAATTGGTTGAGAATACCAGCTCATCTGCTGTGCTGCCCTTCCCTGTCAGCCTAATTCCTTGACCCATCTGACATAAAGGAATGTGAGCGAAAACAACAGCTGAAAAGGTCTTCACCCCTGTTCTATTATAGCATACTTCATTCCTTTCCCTTAAAAAAAATTAAACTTTCCCAAACCCGCTTTTCACAGCACAGCCCTCCTTAGGAATTTCACAGAGATTCTGGTAAAAGTCAGATGAATAATTTACCAGGCACAGCTTCCTAATTAATGAGCAGAAATAAAAACTAAAAAAAAAAAGACTTCAAGAAATCTGTATCTACCTATGGGAGTCAGACATGTTTAAGAAGTCGCCCACATCCTTTTGAAATCAGTGAACATTGCCTTGTTGAAAGAATTTCTAGATGTCAAAAAAAGAAAGAAAGAAATCCTGTTTCACTGAATAGTACAGTGCATACTAAATGGTGAGCTTGCTTGAGAATCAGGCCTCTAAAATTGATCTTAAAATTAGAGCAAAGTTACAGTTAGAATCTATGATAATTTAAACCATTTTTCCTAGTATATATTGGAATTAAAACAGGGCCTGATATTTGATTTTATGATTTTGAAAAGGGCATCAATAGCTACCAGTCTAAAAGTAAATGCTTGCTTTAAAAATCCTCACCCATCATATTCCTGCCTAACAACCTGTTCTTCTGTTGACCAGCTTGTACTTCTGAGTTTCTTTTGAATGCCAAGTTCCTGCTTCCTGCTCCACCTAAACCTTTATTTGTTTAAGAAAGATGTTTTCACTTCTTCTTTTTTTAAAAAAATGGAAACTTACCTTAAATGTTTAAATATTATATTTATAAAATCGGCATTCTGCCCTGAAAAGCAGGTTTTTCCAAGGCAGCTCGTAACAAGCTAAAATCATCAAATAAAACGAAGGCTCTTTACTTATACACAGTCATTAGAAATGTAGCACTAAAATTGTGAAGCAATAAAATCTAGCATGCTGCAAAGAAAAACATTAGCTTCCAACATCATCTGCATTTCCAAGAAAGCTTCTGGGTCTAAATAGTCCCCCAAACTATTTTCGGATATCAAAATAATGGACAGCTGTTATCTGGGGCTTTTTTTTTTGGAAAAGTTCACACCTGTCTGGGGAAAAATGGGTCAGTAGGGCACATCCTTGGGGAAAAGTGCTAGACGTATGATAAAGTGAGGCTTTATAACTAGATGCATTCTTCATTATTACAGGTAGTTCTTGACTTGAGCCCAGAATTAGAGTTGTAAGTCGTGGCAGTTGTTAAGCGGATGGCCATATGATCAGTGGTGAAACTTTTTTACTACCGGTTCTGTGAGCGTGGCTTGGTGGGTGTGGCTTGGTGACTGTGGCAGGGGAAGAATACTGCAAAATCTCCATTCCATTCTCACTCCAGGGGAAGGATACTGCAAAATCCCCATTCCCATCCCACTCCACGGGAAGGATACTGCAAAATCTCCATTCCCTTCCCACTCTAGGGGAAGGATACTGCAAAATCTCCCTTCCCTTCCCACTGCAGGGGAAGAATACTGCAAAATCTCCATTCCCTCCCCACTCCAGGGGAAGGATACTGCAAAATCTCCATTCCCTTCCCACTCTAGGGGAAGGATACTGCAAAATCTCCATTCCTTTCCCACTGCAGGGGAAGGATACTGCAAAATCTCCATTCCCTTCCCCCTCCAGGGGAAGGATACTACAGCCTCCCCCAGCCCTCCAGACATCCAAAAATAAGCTGGCCAGCGAGGGCTGCTGTGCCAGAAAATATGGCTCCATGTGACACTTGTGGCATGCGTGCCATAGGTTCACCATCACGGTCCTAGCATAACTCATGTTATGTGAGTGCAAATAAATCATTCTCAATTTCCAAATGCAGCACTCTCATAGCAATAGCAATAGCAGTAGACTTATATACCGCTTCATAGGGCTTTCAGCCCTCTCTAAGCGGTTTACAGAGAGTCAGCATATTGCCCCCAACAATCTGGGTCCTCATTTTACCCACCTCGGAAGGATGGAAGGCTGAGTCAACCCTGAGCCGGTGAGATTTGAACCGCTGAACTGCTGATCTAGCAGTAGCCTGCAGTGCTGCATTTAACCACTGCGCCACCTCGGCTCTGCAGCACTCTCATGAGATCAAAAGGGAATCTAAACTTCCACTAACGGTTCTCCAGAACTGGTCAGAATCTGCTGAATACCAGCTCTGCTCTGGGGTCAGTAAAATGAGGAAGGGACCCAGATTTGCTGACTATAAACTGCTTGGAGGGTGCTGTAAAGCATTATAAAGCAGAATATAAGACTAAGTGCTATTGTTATATGGCAGTGTTTGGAGGAAGACTGGTCTAAATTCTTGGTGGAATTAGAACTGGTATTGGTTTTGGGCACTGTTTTTCAACCTTGGCAACTAAAAAATGGACTTGAACCTGATGGACCTAGAATTCCCCAGCCAGCATGCTTTCCATTTTTGCTCAGGAGAATTGGAAAAGCTGTATTTTTATAGCTATGTCCCTCACCCTGGGTTGGGTGCCACGTTCTTAGCCAATGTTTCTAGCCATTGTTTGTGTTTCTGACTGTGTGACTGACTTAATCTTCCTCCTCCTTATCTTTTAATCTCTTCTGGGGAAAAAGGAGGATAAGGGAGCTTTTGTGTCTAGGTGCCTCCTGGCGGCCTTTTCTGTTAAGCAAATTGTTTTTATCTTTCTATTTGAATCCTCAGCTAATTAGCAAGATGTTTGCCATATTTCTCTGAAAAGGTGGTGATGCTGAATTGAAGTCAGTTCAACCCCCCAAAAAATAAAAATCAGAAAAAGAAGTATAGACATGGACAAGAATCTTTCCTACTTACTTGCTTTTATACTTCCCTACTTCATTTAACCTGCAGCCAATGCCAGTAAAATTCCTCTCCCCATAATAAATGAGTACATTTGGCACACTTATACAAGTGTGTGGATACATACTCGCACACAGACACACAGACACACACGTATTTCTCCAAGAAGTTACACTAAAAATAAACCCTAAAGTAGAAAGAATGTATACTAATTGAATTAATGACTCTCAATTAAAATCAATTGCTTGTAAAATAAGCTACCCACTGACAAAATTAATACATCCTTATCTGTTCGTACTAATTATACTCTTTCATGCCCACGGAAAAATACATGGCAAAGAAGGGGAAGGGACGGTATGAACTGTGGGGAGACAGGATAGCTGTCTTCCAATACTTGAAGAGCTGTCACAGGGAAGAGAAGGTTGTTCTCCATAGCACTTAAAGGCAGGACAAGAAGCAATGGGTGGAAGATCCTCAGAGGGAGATTCAACTTGGAAATAAGGAGGAATTTCCTGATAAGAGAGAACTCTTTATTTATTTATTAAACTTCTGTGCTTCCCATCTCGCCAAGGCGACTCTAGGCTGCTTACAATCATTCAATAAAAATACCATATACAACATTAAAATGATAAATAAAGACTGTAAATTTAAAATTCAGTTAAAATTCAATTCACCAAGATGGAGAGGAGGAGATACACGGGCAATACTGCACTTTAACCACTGCACCATTAACCCTCATTAATCATCTCCAAGATGCTACTCCCCATTGGGGCCCCAGATCAGTTGACAGAGTCCTTCAAGAAGGCCAAAATTGTGGATGCAGATCAGAGGTGGGTTGCTCCCGGTTCGGCCCGGTTTGGCCGAACTGGTAGTGGAATTCAGGCCTGGGTCTCAGAACCGACAGCGACCCAGGCTTGCCATGCCCCTGAAACCGGTTCCCACTCTGCTGCTGAGGCGCCACCATTTTGTTTTTTAGTGACTGCGCATGTGCAGTTCACGATAAATTGTTCTGCGCATGCACGAAGAACAATTTACATTGAACAGTCTACGGCAGGAGTAGTCAACCTTTTTATACCTACCACCCACTTTTGTATCTCTTTAGTAGTAACATTTTCTAACCGCCCACCGGTTCCACAGTAATGGTGATTTATAAAGTAGGGAAGTCAATTAAATTAAAAAAAAAAGGAAAGTGCTTCAGTATCGGACAAAACCCCTACCGGCCACCATGAAATCTGGAACGCCCACAAGTGGGCGGTAGGGACCAGGTTGACTACCACTGGTCTACGCGCATGCAGTGTGCATCTGACATGCACACATTGTGCGTGGGTTGCGAACCGGTAGTAAAACCGGCAGCAACCCACCCCCGACGCATATGTCACCTGTGCGGAGGGGAGGGCATGATGTTCCAGAGAGGGGGTGCCATGGCAGAAAAGTGTCTTCTCCTGGACCTTGCCAGGAGAAATTCCTTGACTGACGGGGGTCTGCAACATACCTCTTTTTAAGGCATGGGTGGGGTACATGGGGGAGGGCAGTCTTTTCTATGAAGATGGTTAAATAAAACAGAGTTTCTGCCTGTGTTAAGCAAGTTTGTTTGGGTCACCCTTATTCAGAGAACCTTTGGTGATATAATGAAAGCAACTTTAGGTAAAACTGCAATTTCTGGCTGTCTTAAAGTTGCATGAACGATCATCTCTGGAGAAGTAGGTAGTTTGGTCTTTGGCCAGTAGAGCTTTGGAGCAGGTGCAACGTGTACCCATACACCTTTTCAGATAAATGGGCCCTTGTGTGCATACAAAAGCTGCATGCGGATGGCTAGGCTCCAAATCTCTTTTAAAAGGGCTCTTGGAATCAAATACTTTCCTATCCGGTTTGGGGATTAGCCGTCTGCTATTTCCGCCACTCTGTTTACCTGCTGATGAAAAGTGGGAACGAAAACCACAGGCAAAAGGGTGCAGACAGGAGAACATGATCAGATCTCTCCATGGTGAACCCTCAGCGTCATCCTCGCTTGTTGATAGAAGAAATAGCGTGCCAAGCCTGGTTGCTATAGGATACCAAACTCCTTTCCATACGGCGTAGGCCGAACCCTGAACTGGGGTTGACTTTAACACGCCCAGACTGGTGCAGGAGTAACCACAGCCAAGAAAACACAGAGAGGGCTACGGGGGTCAGGAAAGGAGATGGGTTTTGCAGAAGTGAGAAAGTGAAAAAATAATTATTATTCCAAAACTGTGTGGCGTAAGTTGGAATAAGATACATTAAGAAAGAAAGAAGCACGTGCCTATAAATAATGCCGCTGGGTGAGCAGAGTAAATATACCAAAAAAAATATGTAAATTTCTAAAGTCACCCAGTGCCCGGTGTTTGTTTTAAATTATGGAAAATTCTTTTGTGACATTCCTGTTTATTTATAACTGATATGCTCAGCTGTAGCCAGCCAGCCTCACCTGCCTGAGATCATGCAAGTCCTCAGCCTTGCCATTTACTCCAAAAAACCCACAGCATTTGAACATTTGTGGCAACCCTGTTAAAAGCCACACGGACTGGCACAATGAGTTCAGGAACAAATCAACAGGGATGAATGTGCAACATTCAAAAACAGGAACCTTTTAAAATACCTAAGACAGTGTTTCTCAACCTTAGCAACTTGAAGATGTCCGGACTTCAACTCCCAGAATTCCCCAGCCAGCGAATGCTGGCTGGGGAATTCTGGGAGTTGAAGTCCGGACATCTTCAAGTTGCCAAGGTTGAGAAACACTGACCTAAGAGAACCAGCTGTCTTTAGCCTGGACACCAGATGAGCATTTAAGCAGAAGGGAGCCCATTTCTGCAAAGCTAAAGAAACCAGAACATGGTCATAGCATCAATTCATTCAGGAACCAGAGCAGATAACAGATAACAGATTAGTTATCTGTTGGAAGGGATCTTGTAGGTCATCTAGTTCAACCCCCCCCATCCCACCCTAGCAAGAGACCCTACACCATTTCTGACAAATGGCAGTCCTATCTCTTCTTGAAAGCCTCCAGTGATGAAGCTCTCACAACTTCCGAAGGCAACTTCTGTTCCATTGGTTGATTGTTCTCACTGTCAGAAAGTTCCTCCTTGAATCTCTCCTTGTTCAGTTTCCATTCATTATTCCTTGTCTGGCCTTCAGGTGCTTTGGAGAATAGCTTGACCCCTTCCTCTCTGTGGCGGCCCCTCAAATATTGGAACACTCATGTCTCCCCTGGTCCTTCTCTTCACTAGACTAGCCATGCCCAGTTTCTGTAACCGTTCTACACATGTTTTAGTCTCCAGTCCCCTAATCATCCTGGTTGCTCTTCTCTGCACATTTTCTAGAATCATCTTTTTTATAGTGTGGTGACCAAAGCTGGATGCAGTACTCCAGGTGTGGCCTTAAATGTCTTTGTATCTCACACCCCTTGTAGATTTGATTCCCATTACTTCCGAGCGGGATAAATATATACAGGTAGTTCTTGACTTATGACTTGCTTAGGGATCATTTGAAGTTATGACAAGCCCGGAAAAAAGTACTTACAACCTGGATTCAAAAGTCTGACTCGCTGACTCCTCGTTGCAGTCACATTTTGGGGCACTTGGCATTTGGCCGACATTTATGGCTGTTTGCAAATGTAACTGCCGGTAACTGGTTTTACTTCCAGCTTCCAGCAAAAACAAAAAACAAATCCACCCCATAGAAAACAATGGATTTATTTATTTATTTGTTTATTTGTTTGTTTGTCTTGTATGCCGCCCACTCCCGGAGGACTCCGGGCGGCTCACAAAAGACAAGGGAAAGGGGAAAACGAGACAAAGACAACATATTAAAAACAAAACCAACATTCACAATTTCCATGGAGGTAGATGTTTCTCAGACCCCCCCAGCCTGCTGGAACAGCCAGGACTTGGTGGCTTTGCGGAAGGCCGGGAGGGTAGTAAGGGTCCGGATCTCGACAGGGAGCTCGTTCCAGAGGGCCGGAGCTGCAACAGAGAAGGCTCTCCCCCGGGGAGTCGCCAGCCGACATTGGCTGGCAGATGGAATCCGGAGGAGGCCTAACCTGTGAGATCTAATTGGTCTGAGAGAGGTAATCAGAGGAGGCGGTCTCTCAGGTATCCAGGTCCGATGCCATGTAGGGCTTTATAGGTAGCGACCAGCACCTTGAAGCGGATTCGGAGACTAATAGGTAGCCAGTGCAGCTCGCGGAGGATAGGTGTAACGTGGGTGTACCTTGGTGCACCCACAATCACTCGGGCGGCTGCATTCTGGACTAATTCTTTGCCTAACTACCACAGTATTCACGTTACAAATGGGCATTCACTTAATGACCACTGCAACAAAAGGTTGTAAAATTAGGTGTAGTGCAGTGGTAAACCACCGAGCAACCATCATGACTTACAACCATAATTGCGGGGTCAATTACAGTTGTAAGTCAAGGGCTACCTGTTTAATATGATTTTCTTTTAATTCAGGAACAGATCTACTTTGGCAAGCTAAAGCTTCATCTCATTTGGTTAGAAGCTACTATTTTGAGATAGGGAACCTCCACTTAGTTTGCAAGTGAATGGTATACAATCCTCTGAACCCGCTATTAAAGGCCAGGATGTTGAGGAGAACCAATAAGGGAGATCAGGAGTGGATCTCTCTGCAGGTAGATAAGATACAATTTCCAGCAACCCCCAGTCGTAGGTCACAGGTGAAATAGGCTGGGACCATTAATTAAGCAATATCAGGTAGGATGTAGGAGATTTTAGAGCAGGAGTTGGGGCCTTCTATGGATTGCCTTGTGTTTCTTTTTTTTCTCTTACGTGTTTTTTAAAATTGCATTGCTGGTTTTTGTTTTTAGCAACTAAGCACCACGGTGCTTTTCCCCTTTCATCATATTCCCTTCACTGCTTTCTCATTGTTTGGAAAGTTAGCCAGATTTCAGCAACAGCCCATTTTCAGTAAACAAAATCTCCATGAGGATCCCAAAAATTTGTGGGATAGGACATGCAGGATGTGCTCTACAAAAATATAAAGTTGTTAAAAATGTGCTTTCAGCTGATGAACTGTCCAGGTCATTGTATTCTCTTCTGGGCAAGATCAACAGAAGTCCAAACTTGCAATTGAAGGATCTTCAGGTCCTGGAAAGACCTGGTAGCCGAACATTTAACCAAAAGCTGTTTCCTTTCCTTTTCAACATCTCAGTTCTGTCTCTGTTTTCTGAGGCAGAAAGTGATTTACTGCTCATCCTCACACTTATGACCATTGCAGCATTCTCATAATCATCTGATCAGACTTTGGCAGTGGTGGGATTCAAATAATTTAACAACCAGTTCTCTGCCCTAATGACCGGCTGGGTGGGCATGGCTACGGTGGACGTGGTCAGGGGGTGTGACAGGAAGCACTTAGCCTCCTGCAGCCCCCTGGGAGCAAAAAAGGCCCGGGGGGGGGAGCACGCTGCACTTCCTCATGCTCTGTTTTTGCCTAGTAGTCTTCCCTGCAGCCTCCTGGGAGCAAAAACGGGCTTGGGGGGGAGCGCCGTATCCCCCCTGCACCCCATTTTGGACCTAGTAGGCCTCCATGCACTAATGTGGGAGCCAAAACAGGGTGCATGGGGACTCCTGGAAGGGGCGGGGCAGGAAGGGGCATGGCCAGCCAGCAATTTAACAAGCTGTTCGCCTGAACCAGACCAAACCAGTTGAATACCACCACTGGACTTTGGGCACTTGGCAACCAGCATGTATTTACAACAGTTGCAATGTCCTGGGGCCATATGATCTCTATTCATGACCTTTCCAGTCAGCTTCTGACAAGCAAAGTCATTTAATGACCTCGTGATTCATTTAATAACTGCAGCGATGTGCTCAACTGTGGCAGTAAAAGTTGTAAAATCAAGCACAACTCAATAACTGCTTTGATTAGCAGTGGAAATTCTGATCCCAATTGTGGTTGTAAATTGTGATTGTTCGCCATCACTATAACAGTGATGGTGAACTTTTTTCGCCTCAGGTGCCAAAAGCACACACTATCATGTGTGCATGCCCACCCCCATGATTTAATGCCCCCCACGCCATGCCCCATGTGCATGTGACTCCCCTCCTGCTGCCCCGCGCATGCATGCATGGTTTTCTTGGAGCCCGGGAGGGTGAAAACGACCCCCTCCGGAGGCCAAAAATGGCCCATTTTCCAACTTCTGGTGGGCCGGATAGGTCCATTTTTCACCCTCCTCAGGCTCCAGAGGCTTTCTAGGAGCTTGGGGAGGGCGAAAAACGGCCCAACACCCAAACCGGAAGTTCAGGAACAGACTTTCGGGTTGCCCGTTGGGCCATTTTTCTCCCTGCGAAGGCTTCAGGAGGCTTCGGTTCAGGGAAGCCTCCGGAGGGTGAAAAATGACTGAAAATCAAGGCTGAAAATCAGCTGGCCGGCGCATGCATGCATACTGGAGCTGATAGGGCAACGCCTCATGTGTCCTTGGAAATGGCTCTGCGTACCACCTTTGGCACACATGCCATAGGTTTGCCATCAAGGATCTATAATCAGCAGATTTTGCATTTCTCCCAACACTGCATCTCAACACTGGACACTGCCCAGTGGACATCATGTCAACTCATGAATTTAAGATGTTGTATTGGGAGGTTGCAAACATTTTAGAAGATGATTTTAGAGCCGAGGTGGCGCAGTGGTTAAATGCAGCACTGCAGGCTACTTCAGCTGACAACAGTTCTGCAGTTCGGCTGTTCAAATCTCACCGGTTCAGGGTTGACTCAGCCTTCCATCCTTCCAAGGTGGGTGAAATGAGGACCCGGATTGTTGTTGGGGGCAATATGCTGACTCTGTAAACCGCTTAGAGATGGCTGAAAGCCCTATGAAGCGGTATATAAGTCTAACTCCTATTGCTATAGTCTAACTGCTAGTTACATTGTTGAACAGCAGAAATTGTTATCGCGGGTACAGTAGCAAAAGCCTTAAATCAGAGCAGGCCGGGAGAGAAAAATAAAAGAGCAGTTCTTTCCTAATTACTCAAGAAGTTGAGAAACGTGGGAACTCAAACAGTGAACATTCCCATGTGCTGGGGATTGCTTAAGACTCTTGATAAAAGCAGAATAAAGTTTGACATGAACAGGAGTCAGATTGCATTTCGTTGCAATGACATCATCTCTTTTTGCTCCCTTGGTGCAATGTGGGAGCAGGCTGAGCCTTTATTTCCACCCACCTGCTGATTATCCCCTGATTACCTACCCTTGGGTCTCATCTCTCAGTACAGCAAGTTGAGTTTTAAAGGGCACAGAGGGGGCAGTTCTAAGCCTAGGCAATCTAGACAGTCACCTAGGTACCAATTTCAAGGGGTGCCAAAATGTAAAAGACTTACGAAATATGCCATATAGGTCTGTAATTGTGTGGGGGAAGACTGGGCCCAGAGTTATTGCCTTGGGAACAGTAGGTTAAGAAACAGCATAGTTTACAGCTGGATAGTGGGCAGGGCAAGGGATCCAGAAGTGGCCACCCTAATTTCTTGATGTATAAAGGAAATTAGAGAAGCGTGGTGGTGGTGAAGGTGCTCACCTCCCACTCAGAAGGTTGGGATTCAATCCTAGGTAGCGACAGATGTTTCAAGAAACATTTGAGAGAAAATGTCTGCTGCAAACTCCACCTAGGCACCAGGAAGGGCATCCGGCCAGTAAATGCCCAGCTCTATCTAATCACCCCAACTGTACCCCGAATTAAGAGATTACAATGTTATAAAAAGAAAAAAAAGTATGTTAGAGGGAGATTTACACTTTTGAACTTGGAAGATTGATGTCAGCCTTACCAAGTGGATCGGACAGGAAATGCAATCAGATTACTAATTCTACATTATTGTTAGATTATATTAACACAGTCTTTGTTACAGGTAGTCCCCAATTTACAACCAGAGTTGAGACTGAATTTTTTTATCATAAAAGTCATTGTCATAAATTCAGTCAAATCTGATTTTACAACAATTTTTACACAATCATTATGCAAATTCAGGTTCCCCAATGGTCATTTTTTGCTGAAAATTGGCAAAAAACCTCAGATCATGATTATGTAACCGTAAGACACGTAACAGGTTGTAAATGCAAGTGAGTTGCCAAGTGCCCCAGTTGTGATCACATGACGACAGAGGTAATACAACAGTCATAAGTGTGGGCACAGTCACTTCTTCCAAGACCGTCGTAACTTTGAACCATTGTTAAATGAGCAGTTGTTAATTGAGGACTGCTTGTACTATGCCAGAGAAGGTGGAGTGAGGGCTGCAAATTTGAACATCATTCATGTAGGTAGTGATTGTATCTCAAATGAGACCTCTTTGTCAAAATTGTCTCCTTTTTCAATAACAAAACAATGTACCAATGCTTTAAAACTACTTGTGACTTGTAACTAGCCCTTTGTTGTGGCCCGCCAGTGGCCAGCGGAGCCAGCAGCAGATTCAGACAGTGAGGATGTTGGGGAGGAACATGAGCCAATCCTAGAGTCTGGGGAAGGCTCTGAGGAGGGCTCTGTGTCCAAGGCAGAGAGGGGGCCAGAGCTGTATGTCAGTTATCAGCTGCCTTCAGAGTCGGAGATCAGTGGGACAGAAGAACAACTGGAGCCTAGTCCCAGTGTGCGCATGCGCAGAGTTGTCAGATGAAGGGAACAGCTAAAGAACAGGGGTTGGGAATAAGGCCACAGGTGGATGATGAATGCCCCCTCCCTGAGGAAATAAAAGAGGAGCAAAAGGGGAGCGGAGTTTGCAGGAAACAATTAGTTCGCTTAATTGGTTCGTGAGTCTCCGAGACTCCTTGCCAAGTTTTGCAGATATCAGCCTGGCAGCTCTCCAAGCCAGATAAGGTCTGTGACTTTAAATCCTCCCTTGAAAGACTTTGTTGGATGTGAGTGAGAAGAATTCACAGTAAATTAATAAAAGGGATTTTTGTCGGGACAAGGAGTTTGCTTCAGGCTCTTGGGAAGCCTAGGTAAGAACACCCTTCAACAGTGCAGTCTTTTAATTGCTCCTCTCTTTCTTTCTCCCTTTATTGCAGATGTTCATTGTGGAGAAGATTGAGGACAGTCATTGCAGCTTGCACGAGTTCACCATCACTGGGTCCACCTACACCCCTGAGGGACAAATGTGAGTGGTTCTACTGATCACTAGGAGGCTCTATGCCTTGTTGTTGGAACTTGTGAAGCATTGACGTAAAATCTTTCCAATGTTTGAAAACTGATTGATTGATTGATTTTGCTTCTGAGTCAGTATTAACTCCTGGCAACTGCCTGGACAAGTCCTAGCAGTTTCCTTAGCAACATTTTCAGAAGTGGTTTGGCATTTCTTCCTTTCTAGAGCTGGGAGGGAGTGACTGGCCAAAGTCACGCACCTGGCTTTGTACGTAAGGCATGTCTGAAAGTCACAGACTTCTGGTTTCTAGCCTAGTGTCTTAACCCTTACAGCAAACTGGCTCCCTTTGAAATTATATTTAAAAATTAATACAAAATTCATCTTAAAAAGGAAAACAATCCTATTGTGTCTGTCAGGTGATATCATTGTTTTCAATTTGCTGTGCTGTTTTTCAATCTGTTTTCTGAAAGTTTTAAATTGCCAGCTAATTTAGAATGGATGCCAAAGCAGAAGGATATCTGTCTGTCTGTCTGTCTGTCTATCTATCTTATCTATCTATCTATCTATCTATCCATCCATCCATCCATCCATCCATCCATCCATCCATCCATCCATCCATTCTATCTAGCCAAACCCAGCCACCCACAGGAAACTCTAGGTGGCTTACAATATTAAGAGAGATTCTAGCAGTAAAATAAAAAGCATCATGTTTGTTTAAATTATATTTATTTATGTATGTATATCCTGCCTTTGTAATTTTTATAAATAACTCAAGGCGATAATTGTCCCCATTACTTAATGTCTATGGAGATTCTCAGTCAACCAGGTCAAAGGTACTTTTTCAAGAGGCAACTGGACTTTCTGGATTTTCTTTTTTCTTTTCTTTGAAGAAGTTTCGCTTCTCATCCAAGAAGCTTCTTCATTTACTTACCTAAATACTTACCAAGGGCCTGTTGCTATCTGCAGTGGTGAACCCCAAGTGGGTGGGGAACAGTCTTGCCAGGCAAGACAAATCACAACCTGCATATTAAGTCCAGTTAAGCTGATTTATTGCTCACATCTATACACAGGAATCTAGTCAGCTAATGGCCAGCACTACATTGGCGCTAGATAAGAGTTAGTGGAATTCAAGAGAGACTGTTTGTGGGAATTTAATGACTCTAGGCTGATTCCTCTCTTGACTCCACCTGCAGGCTCTGCCTATTATTCTCCTGCAGGCCTCCAGAATTCGACTCACTGCTTTTGTTGAACAAGCTTTATAGCCCTGCGACATCTCTTTTTTCCCTCCATCCCCAGAGTTATTCAGCTTAAGCCTCAGTAAAGTTTATACATTAATGAAGCCTAAGTGTCTCGCAGTCATTGGGCACTTGCTACAACAAAAGAGAGAGATAATCAGAGGTGGTATTCAGCCCATTCTGACTGGTTCTTGTGAACCAGTAGCGGAAATTTTGAGTAGTTCGGAGAACCGGCAAATACCACCTCTGGCTGGCCCCGCCCCGATCTATTTGTTGCCTCCTGAGTCCCAGATGATCAGCTGGGTCTTCTTTTGTTGCCCTGCACAGGAGAATGGAGCTGGAAAGCAGGTTAGTGGGGTGGGGAGGGAATGGAGATTTTGCAATATCCTTCCCCCAGGAGTGGGGAGGGAATGGGGATTTTGCAGTATCCTTCTCCTGCCATGCCCACCAAGCCATGCCTACCAAGCCACACCCCACCCAACAAGCCACGCCCACAGAACCGGTAGTAAAAAAATTGAATCCCACCACTGGTGATAATTATCTGATTGGGATTAGAGTTGGAAGTTTGTTATTTCACAGCTCATAAGATTAAATAGGAAGATCTAGCTTGTCTAAGCAACCTCTCTTCCAGGTGTTAATTGAAAAATGCAGGTCAATCACAGGACAACATCTTTATAGAATTTTGTCAGGTTTCCCCCCCAAAAAACCTTGTATGCACACACAAGTAAATCTACTAATACATCAAATTAATGTGATATAACCAGCTGCAGTATTTATTTATGGCCATGTTTAGCCTACTTTTTATTAAAGACATCACCAAAACTGGGTGCAATAAAAGAAGCCAGGAAAACTGTATATAATTATAATATGAAAACCGTAAAATGGGAACAGTTAACAATCCCAGGATCATCAGCTCAGCCCAAAGCTTTCAGCAAACGCAGGTAGGCTTTTATTGAACCCCAAAAGCAAATTAGTCTCAGCACCAACCAGAAGTGGAAATTCTATAATTGCAATGCAGTATACCCCACAAAAAGGAATGTGGTGGCTCAGTGGCTAAGACACTGAGATTGTCGATCAGAAAGGTCGGCAATTCAGCCGTTCGAATCCCTAGCGCTGCATAATGGAGTGAGCTTCCGTTACTTGTCCCAGCTTCTGCCAACCTCGCAGTTCGAAAGCATGTAAAAATGCAAGTAGAAAAATAGGCACTACCTTTGGTGGGAAGGTAACAGCATTCTGTGTCCCTTTGGCCTTTAGTCATGCTGGCCACATGACCATGGAGACATCTTCAGACAGCGCTAGCTCTTCGGCTTTGAAACGGAGATGAGCACTGCCCCCTAGAGTCGGGAACGACTAGCACATATTGCGAGGGGAACCTTTGCCTTTACCTATACCCCACAAAGTATGTGAATCACATTCAAAATAAAATAAAACAGAGTAGGGTCATCCCCAAGGAATGAATTCAACTAAATAATCGCATGGGGGCACAGAATTAAAACATGCGTTCCATTGTACCCACCATAAATTTCTACCCATCACACTTGCTTATGTATAAAATAGTTTTGGATGTAACATGTTAATTTAAGAGATTCACTTTTCATCTCTATTTTATTTTTGACACAAAATACCAAAATGACATAATTTGGAGAGACGAATGTTTTGAATTCCATGATGAAATCTCGGCAGCAGTTGGCCGGGTCAAAAACATTTTGCACAGCTCTGAATTATTATTTTGCTGTGATTTAAAGTCCATGGGAAACTATAAGCAGAATAAATTTTCACCAGAGAAAGTGTGACAATTTACACACACCCCTCATGTATTATTGAAGAGTTGAACTGACTATGTTTCTTTTTATCTCTGTTCCCTGCATCTATGGGAATCCACAACTCCTGCCCCAAAGGAGTGTAAATAATACAAATAATTGTAATAGAAAGTTGGATTTACTAGGTCGGTCATAGTTCTTTATAGTTGAGAAATAATTCTTTGGAGCAGGATCTAGAGGAATTTGAATCTAAGAAACAAGAAACAAATAGCTCTAGAAAACTTCCGTATGCAATAGATGACCTACTTACATTGTGCCTCATCACAGAAAATTATTTAGACTCCTTCTATCCTGCCTTTCTTTTCTCTTGACTGTGAGGATGGGCAGATCTGTACATTGTTTTCAGTCCTTCCTTCCTTTCCCCCTTCTCTTTTTCTTCCTTCCTTCCTTCCTTCCTTCCTTCCTTCCTTCCTTCCTTCCTTCCTTCCTTCCTTCCTTTCTTTCTTTCGTTATTTATTTCTGTTTTAGGTTCAATTTGTCCCATTTTTGCATCTCCTGTTTCAGGGCTTTTAATTGCACAAAACTGTATACATTTTCCTTGTACTTCTTGTTAAATATATTTCTGATTACCGTGTTCCTCGATAACAATCATATATCAAAGTTATTTCTTTGTACTAGTGCATCAGGGGCTTCTGTGCACTGAAAGCACCTCATGCCAATAGCATTCAGATGCTGCTTGTTCAAATATACAGTACGCATTTCATCAACCTACATGGCAGTGGTGGGTTCCAGATCCCGTTATAACTGGTATGGTTGGAACGGGCCTGGCAGCGTGCACATGGATGCGTGCAGCGTGCATGCACATGGCACGCAATGTGCGCATGCATCCTAGCGCCTCTGCAATGCTCCAGCTGCTCTGCACAGGTGCTTGTACGTGCCGTGCGCGGAAGCACAGAAGCCTTAAAAGACTGGTAAGGAGCTCGGGCCGGAGCTCAGGCTGGCGGGTGGGCCCTCCGGAGCACCGTACTGGAACGGTATCCGGTGCTCTGGGCAGGCTCCGGTACCCCTGTACCGGGGCCTACCGCCTGCAACCCACTACTGCTGGGTATAAAATGGCAAAACGGAAGACAGATTTTAGAGTATCTTAGAAATTGGGTTTCTAAGGGTTTCCTCAGGGGGTTAACACAAGTTTTATGATGCATATTCCCAGTTTTCCCCCAAGTTCATCTTGACCATAAAAGCAGAAGGTAATGGACTATTAACTGCTACAGTTTGGAGCGTAGTGCAAATATGTACAGCATTCCTAATTTTCCCATGTTTGGTTGCTGTTGTTTGTTTGTTTGCAATGTTCCCATGCTAATGTTTGTTGTGCAATGCGCAAAATAACCCCATATCTGCTAATTGGAAGAGATGGGATGAAATGACCTTGACACACCCAGGAATGAGATTCAGCCAGTTCAGACCGGTTCGGGAGAACCGGTAGTTCCGGCTATCAGTTGGCCCCGCCCACCCACCCCTGTGCGAGACTGTCCTATATTTCCTTTGTTTGAAGCTCAGCTGATAAGTGCGGCAAAGCGGATTGCTGCGCCTCAGCTGTTTTACTCACCAGAGCTGCAGTAGAAGGTAAGTTTTAGAGCTGTTTTCAAATGCACTGCGCATGTGCAAAGCATGTGCTCAGTGAACTGGTTGTTACACCAGTTGAATCCCACCACTGCACAAACCTTTAGTGATGTCCAGGAAAACACATTCATGTGGGCCACCCCCAAGATACTCATACAATATTCTATGTCATTGTTTTTACCAGACGTTCATTGGGATCAATTGGATCCCGGTGGATCCTAATTTCCTCTATTCTGGTACATCCCAGGATGATATCTGTTATCTATCCAAGGTATTGTCTGATAGGGGAGTATTTAATGAGAACAGAATTTGATAAATCTCCAGTAAAATTAGTCCTCTGAGTTCCTGCCAGAGCAAATTAATTGGGTATGGATTGTCATTTCAACCCCCACATTCCCCCATCCCACCTCAAACTCTCCAGGGTTCAAAATTACTTCTACAACTCTGCTTTTGATATCTGCAGTGGGCAAATGACAACATTGGTGTGATGAAGTGACTCAAATGCTTCAGGTGACATCCTTGTGTCAGATATCAGGGTGCAGATAGTCATGGCATGATGCTCATGTTGTATGATGCTCATGTTGACATTTTGCTGCTGCTGTGGCTATCCACAAAAGATTTAAATAAGCTCCCTGGAGCCTTGCATAAAATTTAGTTGCAATATGCTTTATCCAACTTTCTTTTGAGATGCTAGCAAATAAGGCAAAGCAAAAATTCCCTTACGTCCAGCTTCATTCTTGTGATTTCCTAGAGAGGCCCATGTCATTTTCCTGGGCACAGTGTGACAATAATATCCCATTATCTTCTTTGCACATATTTTTTTTCTTTTTATTCAACTCCAGTCCAGTGATTTTGTCCTGGTCTCCAATCTGGGTATGTGATGGGTCTATGACGACTCTCCATGGCCAACTCACTATAGCCAACTCATTGTGGGACAACTCACCATAGCAACTCACCACGGGACAAGAGTTACACTAATATTGAAGAAATAGTGGAATAGAATCATTAATAAAAGATGCCAAAGAAGGAACAAAATGAAATGTGAGACAAAAATTAAAATAATTTTGAATGGTTTAAAATAGTTAAATTGTTGAATTGCCCTGCAGTGTGTTGTCTTGTGGCAAGTTGGCCATGGTGAGTTGGCCTTGGAAAGTTGGCCATGGTGAATTGGCCTTGGAGAGTTGACCATGGAAAGTTGGCCTTGAAGAGTTGACTGTGGAGAGTTGGCCTTGGAGAGTTGGCCATGGAGAGTTGGCCTTGGAGAGTTGGCTGTGGTGAGTTGGCTGTGGAGAGTTGACTGTGGAGAGTTGGCCTTGGAGAGTTGACTGTGGAGAGGTGGCTGTGGAGAGTTGACCTTGGAGAGTTGACCATGGAAAGTTGGCCTTGAAGAGTTGACCATGGAGAGTTGGCTATGGAGAGTTGACTGTGGAGAGTTGGCCTTGGAGAGTTGGCCATGGAGAGTTGGCTGTGGTGAGTTGGCTATGGAAGGTTGACCATGGAGAGTTGCCTTGGAGAGTTGGCCGTGGTGAATTGGCTATGGAGAGTTGACCATGGAGAGTTGACTGTAGGGGGTTGTCCCATTCTATATTAACTGACTCCAAATCTTAGATTTTTGTGAGATACTAAGGCTTTCTTTTAAATAATCAAAAGGGCTTAAAAATAAGAAAAAAACAGGACTGTGATTCCCCCCTCCCCACTTACCACCCTTACTTCTGCTTCTCTAGGATCATTTCAGCACCGAAAGGTGTTAATTTGCCTCTTCTTTTGGAAATGTAAACTCTTCTTTCCTGTGAAGATTCTTGTGTGCCTTTAATTAGCAAGTTGCTTTTCCATCACAGCTGTACTTTGTCCAAGACATTGAGGGAAAGGGTACAATTTGTCAGTCTCATAGGAGCCACTCACTGACAGACGGCCTTCTTCCGACATTCCTTTAAAAAGGCTCTTTCACAGGAATTTGTCTGGACAAATCTCTGTGTGTGTGCGCCCACACACATGCTAATTGGAAGCTGACCTTCCCATAAGACATTGTCAAAGGGTAGACTTCAGCCTACAATATGGACAAAGCTCTTCTCCTTTTATGAAAGTAATCAGATCGCCAAGGTGGAGCACGTCCTTTGCAGAAGAAAAGTCCCAGCAACCTCCAAATGGAAAAGATGAGAAGGCCATCCAAAACCTTAGAGAGTTATGGACCATCAGCAAATGTGCCTGTGAGAAGACCTGTAAACATGAGTAAAGGGCATTGGTGGGGGGGGAAGTTTCAGAATAATTAGAGACTAGTGATGCTTATGAAGGAGATACTAAATTGTGGATCCACCTGGTTTGATTGTCACTAAATACCTGAAGTTTCAGGTGAAGGGATGTCTTCAAATCAACCTTCTCTAATCTGCTGTTTTCTACTTACACCTCAAGTCGCAGAATGTCCAACATTATCATCAGCTGTGATCGTATTGGCTGAGAATCCTGGGAGTTTTAGTTGTTCTGACCTAGGCTTCACAAAATCACAAATCAGACTCCTCGTCCTGACAAAGCCTCTTTTTATTAAGCTAATGGGAATTCCTTTCATTCATATCCAGCAAAGTCCCAGTAAACACTTTCAAGGGTGAATTTACAACCTTATCAGGATTGGAGAGCTGCCAGACTGATATCTTCCAAACACAATGCTATACAAGAATGCTGTACAAGAAAATCTCCTCTTGGCAAGGAGTCTCTGAGAGTCACAAACAAATCTTCACGCTAATTAAGCGAACTAATTGTCTCCTGCAAACTCCACTCCCCTTTCGCTCCTCTTTATTTCCTATGGGAGGGGCCATTCACTGTCCACCTGTGCCTTTATTCCTGAGACAGCCCTTGTTCCTTAACTGTTCCCTTCCCCTGGCAGCTCTGCGCATGCACATATCGGGAACAAGCTCCAGCTGTTCTTCTGCTCCACTGATCTCCAACTCTGAAGGCAGCTGATAACTGTCGGACGGCCCTGGCCCCATCTCTGCCTCCGATGCAGAGCACTCATCAGAACCTTCCCCAGACTCCAGGACTGGCCCATGTTCCTTCCCAACCTCTCACTGTCTGAGTCTACCACCAGCTCCACTGGCGGGGCACAACATTAGTTCTTACAGATTTGGAGGACAGGAAAATGGTACTTGTTGCCAGTGGCTTTCAGATCTGATCTTTCTCCCATCTGAAGGTGCTGGTGGCATCTTCTCCTTCCATTGCTTATGCTCCACCATTATGCAATTGTTGCTTTTCTATAAAATCCCTTTATCTTGAATTGGGATCCATCTAGGTCAGTTCTTTCTGTTCTGATATTGGCAACAGCTCTCCAAATCATCAAAAATATTCTTCTCACTCTTGCTACCTCACATTCCTTTTGGACCCCTATGCCTTACCTCCCCCTCACTTATGGTTTCACGGTGTCCTAGAGAATCAAATGTTGTAATGTTAGCCAGTTGGTGGCATTTTAGAATTCAGAAGAGAGACCTGCAAATTGGAAGATTTCCTTCTTTCCCCTGTTAACAAAAAAAAACAAATAATTAAATATCACATAAAAGTAGATATATTTGGAAATAAAGTAATTTCAGAATATTTTTTTCTAATTCTAGGTGGTCCAGTTAGGCTGCCTTATCTATAGGTAGAAAAGGTAAAGGTTTCCCCTTTTCAGTCATGTCTGATTCAAGGGGGGCACAGTGCACATCTCTGTTTCTTAGGCAAGAGAGCCAGCATTGTCCAAAGATTCTTCCGTGGTCATGTGGCCAGCATGACTATATGTTAGTTTCCCATCAAAGTGGTACCTATTCTAAAAAAAATTCTATTTATCTTCTTGCCTTTGCATGGTTTCATACTGCTAGATTGTCAGTTGCTGGGGCAGGAACTACCCCCAGTGGGCTACTGGGGATTTGCAGTGGTTTGGAAGAACCTCTAGCTAAGATTCTGTGCAGTTCGAAGAACCCCCAAATCCCACCCATGGCTGGCCCCTCCCTCCCCTCCCTGGAGTTTCCACGCAGCCCCTTTTGGATGCAAGTTAAGTGCAGGGCGCGCGTGGAGGCTTGACACGGAGACCTGAAAAACGGGCCTACTGGAAGTTTGGGAAAGCCAGAAACAGGCTTGTTTCTGGTCTCCAAAGGGCCCCTGGAGTCTGGGAAGGCTGTTTCATAACCCCAGAGGCTTGCACAACCCTCCAAAGCCCGGGGAGGGCAAAACACCCCCCCCCCATGGTACAGGAGGCTGACTAGGCCACGCCCACCATGGCCACACCCAGCCAGCAACGGGGCAGAGAACCCCTTGCTAAAAATGTTTGAAGCCCACCCCTGAATTCATCCCATCACACAGTGCTTAGGTTTCGAACTGACGACCTTCTGGTTGACAAGCCCAGCGTCCTAACCACTAGGCCACCCATAAGCATAACAAAAGTCCCACTCAGTCAGAGTCCAGGATCTATGCTGAGCCTGGGGAAGCAGCACCCAGCCAATGGCATTGGGAAGAAGATTTCATAGCTCTGTTGAAATAATCGTTCTGGATCTCCATTGCTTCTGCTGCTTCCAGCATCTTCATAAGCCCCACCATTGTGTTAAAGCTTTTTACTCTTGAATTCAGCTTCACAGTCAGGTCTAAGGACCTGCAACTGACTGAGACAGACAAAAGCATAAAACTATATTTTGTAGAAATATGTTACTGAAAGACTGCTGGAACAGATTACTTGCCAGTTATGGAACTTGTCCTAAGTCTCTTCGACAGTTTTCTTCTAGGAAAGCTATGGTAAGATATAGTACTTAATAAATAATTTTTTAAAAAAATCTATGTACTTTTAAAAACATCAATGTAAATCAATGTTATGTCGATTACTGCATCTTGCTTGCAAAGTATGTAAGTTTCTTCATTGCCAGTGGGATAAAATTTCACTTTATTTCCCCTCTTCTCCCTTTAAAATGGCAGCTTAAAGAATGAACACCCTGTCAAGTGTGGAGAATTTGATGGCTTAGTTGAACTTGCAACCATTTGTGCCCTTTGCAATGATTCTTCGCTGGATTATAATGAGGTGAGTTTTTTTGTTATTAGTACCATGTTCCCCGAAAATACAACCCACCCCGAAAGTAAGTCCTAGCTTGATTTTACATGTGCGGCGAATATAAGCCCTACGTCCAAAATAAGCCCTAGTTAAGACCCCGCCCACTCCAGGGTGCGGGGAGGGGGGCGAGTCGCACAGGTAAAAATTAAACTAGGGTGGGGATGGGGGAGGGGTGGAGCTGCCCTACTAACAGGCCTTGCACACCCCAACACCCGCCTTGCCTTGCAGGCCCACTTCTTCTGCGGCCGCTTGCTCATGCACATCAGCCCTGGCCTCTGTTTTGCCATCAGAGGCCCTTCTGAAAAGGCCTCTGCAGCCGATAACAGAGCTCCAGATCGATCCAGAATTCTGCTATCGGATGCAGAGGGCTTTTCAGCAGGCCTCTGACAGCAAAATGGAAGCCAGGGGTTGTGCATGTATCAATCTAGAGCCCGTTCCTCAGCTGCAGAGGCCTTTCTGAAAGGTCTCTGATAGCGAAACGGAGGTCAGAGGCAATGCATTCCAGCGGCAGCAAGCGGCTGCAGAAGAAGTGGGCCTGCAGTGGGCTCCTGCTGGGTGGGGCTGTTGATGCCATCGTGGTGAGGTGAGTCAGTAATTAGATATCCCCCCCCAAAAAAAATAAGACTTGGTGCTTTTTCTGGGTGTCAAAAAAATAAACAAAACTGGGTCTTATTTTTAGGGAAACACAATATTAGCAATAGCTTTAGCAATCTTAGACTTATATACCACTCCGTAGTGCTTTACAGCATTTCTCTGAGTGGTTTACAATGCAAGCACATTGTTCCCAACAATTTGGGTCCTCATTTTACCGACCTCGGAAGGATGGGAGGCTGAGTCAACATCAGGATCAAACTCCAGACTGTGGGCAGAGTTATCCTGCAATAATGCATTCTTACCATTGTGCCACCAGGGCTCATATATTATATATCAGGTCAGGAAGAAAATCATACAATGATTTTCAAATTTTACAATGGCAGCTCAGCCTGCCATTCCTAGAAGAGCTTTCTCCGGTTTGAACTGTGAAGTCTGCCTGGAGCGGAAGGAAATTGTGATTGAGATTGAAGAAGGCTTCACTTTTAAAATGAATTTGTCATTTCATTTCATGTGCAAAAATGAGTATGATATAGGTGTCAGTCTTAATTTTCAGGGAGGGGGAAATAGCTTTCAAAAAAGTATGTATCCTATTTGAATAATTTTCTTGAAGCTTAAAAGTAGAAAGATAAAAATTCTACTAATTGAGATAAAAGAAGAAGTGCAAAAAGAAAAAAAGAGGGAAGGGAAAAATAGCTCAAAGAAAAGAGAAACATACCCTGTTCTATTGTAAAACCCTTTAATTAAATTAATTAATTAATTAATTTAAAAAGGTAATTTAAAGTTTAAAAGTTATTTTTTTTAAAGTTTAATTTAAAACCTTTTATTTTAAAGAGTTGTTTTAAAAAGAATTTCCCAGTAAAGTTTACAATCTCTTTCAATGTAAGTTTCAGAACTAGGATAGGGGCACTTCTTACGACTCCGGTCTAAAAGAAGCTGTCATATATTCCATACATTTTACAGCATGTAGATCAGTGGTGGGATTCAGCTAGTTCGCACCTATTCGGGAGAACCGGTTGGTAACTTTCTAAGTAGTTCAGAGAACCGATAGTTGGAAGAAATCTCCTTTTGCTTTTTTCCACTTTACAGGGCTAATCCTGTAAGGCAGTGGTTCCCAGTAGAGCTGGCTGGAGAATTCTTGGAGTTGAAGTCCACAAGTCTTAAAGTTGCCAGGTTTGGGAACCACTGCTGTAAGGAAGGCAGGAAGGAAACATTCTAGTGTTGTTTCTAGCCTAATCTTTATTGACCTGCTTACAGAAACTGCCTCTCCGGTTAACCCTTATTATACTGTAACAGCTAAGGCGAAGCTCCCATCAACCTGAGTGACCTTGAGTTGGCCAAGCCCACACAGTCACATGACCACCGAGCCCCACCTACCCAGATAGTCATTAGGGCAGAGAACCGGTTGTTAAATTATTTGAATCCCACCACTGATGTAGATGAATTCCACTCCTATAGAAATAAGTCACACATTAGTGGAGTTTCAACCCTTGATTTCCAGTCAAGCAATTCAAATGGTTTTGGTTTTCAAAAAAATATCTGACAATATTAATAGAGTAGAGTAAGAGCCACGGTGGCGCAGTGGTTAAGAGTGCAGTATTGCTGGCTACTTCTGCTGATCCCCTGCTGCCAGAAGTTTGGCAGATCGAATCTCACCAGGCTCAAGGTTGACTCCGCCGAAGAGTCCTTCCCAAGTGGGTAAAAATAAGGACCCAGATTGTTGGGGGCAATTGGCTGACTCTGTAATCTGCTTAGAGAGGACTGCAAAAGCACTATGAAGTGGTATATAAGTCTAAGAGCTATTGCTAATGATGATTCTGGGCACATCATCGGAAGCCTTTTGGAAGCAGTTACTCCAGTGAAAGTGTCCATGACAAAGACAAGGGGGAACAGGGCATGTCAGATGATTAAACTGTTTTTGTATCTGATTCTATGCAGAGCGGATGTATAGACACACACGTGAGGATTTCGGGGAATGAAATTGATTTTGGAAGGGAAAAAAAATCTTGTTTGTTTTACCGTTTCCTGTGTAGAAATAATATATCCTTTTAGATATATTAATCAGAAATTATTATTTTTCCTACCTACCGTATATACTCGAGTATAGGCCGACCCAAATATAAGCCGAGGCACCTAATTTTACCACAAAAAACTGGAAAAGTTATTGACTCGAGTATAAGCCTAGGGTGGGAAATGCAGCAGCTACCGATAAATTTCAAAAATAAAAATAGATACCAATAATGCCATTGCCCATTGAATAACATATACAGCCTGCCTGTGCCCATTAAATATACAGTAGCCATTGTAAAAATTTGCTCTGCATAACAAATTATTATCACACAATACCGGTGTATTCAATGAAATACTTCACTCACCTCATGATGCTGATGTCCCGCTGTGATGATGATGTCCCGCCTCCTATGACACACGGCACAGTGATTCCTATCATTGGATCACTGTACCAGAGGAGGTGGGACATCGCTATGTGGCTGCTTGCCATAACAAGGAGGAGGTGGGACATCGTTGCAGAGCGGCAGGAGGGGGAGGAAGGGGAATCGTAAGATAGCCCTGCATTACATTAGAACGTGAGGAGGGGGGATGGTGCGGTGCACGCTGCGCGGCAAACTGACACAGAGAGAGGGGAAACTCAGGGGCGCTGGGCCATTCACGAGCGTCACCCAGCGGCATGGCCCCGCCCCTTTTTCTCCTCCATTTCGGGCAAATTTTTCACTGACTCGAGTATAAGCCGAGGCGGCTTTTTTCAGCTCAAAAAGTGGGCTGAAAAACTAGGCTTATACTTGAGTATATACAGTACGTGTTAAACAGACATATTACACCACACTCTTTATTTTACTGGGTTTTTTGTTTTGTTTTTAACATTGAGATTTGAACATCCAACCTCACCAAACTTAACACAATAAGTTCCAACAAGCTAGGTTGCAGTGCCTACCACTGCAAGAGAGGCATTTTGCTTTTGTTTTAACTGCACCTTCCCTTTTGGTTTCTAGTCCAAGAAAGTTTATGAAAAGGTGGGCGAAGCAACAGAAACAGCCTTGACCTGCCTTGTAGAGAAGATGAATGTTTTCAATACAGACACCGGAGGTTTTTCCAAAGTAGAAAGAGCCAGTGCCTGCAACACGGTGAGTAAAGGGTTAATTTCTCCAGGGTGTAGAAACAGAAGGAGGGATCCAGTGGCTTAGTGGCTAAGATGCTGAACTTGTACAGTTTGGTGATTGGAATCCCTAGCACCATGTAATAGAGTGAGCTCACGTTACTTGTCCCAGCTTCTGCCAACGTAGCAGTTCGAAAACACGTAAAAAATGCAAGTAGAAAAATAGGAACCACCTTTGGTGGGAAGGTAACAGCGTTCCATGCGCCTTTGGTGTTTAGTCATGTCGGCCACATCACCACGGACACGTCTTGGCTCTTCGGCTTTGAAAAGGAGATGAGCACCCCCCCCCTAGAGTCAGGAACGACTAGCACATATGTGTGAGGGGAACCTTTGCCTTTACTTTAGAAACAGAAGAAATGTTAGCACAACATTTGCGATCTTTAAACGGGGACTCGCAGACCATGTTTAACCGTGGTTTGCCCAATAAAAGCCTATTCCTAGCCATAAACCATTGCTACATTTCTCTGCAGGGGAGAAATGGGGGAAATTCCAGAGCACTAAGGCATTGCCAATCACTGTGTTAATTGTTGGAAGCTGCCTTGAGGCATAATGGAAAAGCAGGACGTAAATCCAATAACTCCACAAATAACAAAATATTACATTTGGTGATTTCTTGACATCCGTCAGCGACCCATTCGTGTAGTTATGCATACAATAATTGCCTTGTAACTCTATCCAGAATTGTTTTTAACTTGCAAATTCTTTATTATCTGTTAGATAATAAATAAATAGACCTCTGCTGGGTGCAAAATATTCCTAGGCTATGTAACCAAGTCTCTGTTTCAATGCCATAATTCTTTGGCCTGGCAAGGAAGGTCTGGAATTGGAATTGGCAACCAATGGACCAAATGCAGTTTGTCTGCCCCGGAGGCTTTCCAGAACCTGCCATTAAACTTTGGTGACAAAGTATCAACCTTCAGATCATGATATTTTCATGCAATTAAAAAACCAGAAGAGGGGTATCAAATTTTTCAAAGTCTTAATGTAGCTTTAAAAAAAAAAAAAAAAAAATCCCTCCTGTGCGCACTCAAAAGGAGCAGACAAATATAACAATGTTTTTGGCAATGACCAGATTTTCTGTAGGATATCCTTTTGCCCAGACAGAGAAAACAAAGTGGCCCTTTCATTTGTTTTTCCTTCTGATCTTTTAGGGCTGAGAACAAATATAATACTCTGAAAAGAACATGCATGGCGTAGACAGCATATTTTGCATTCCAGACGCTACTCTGCTTTTGTGAGCTATGCATCTAGAATGTTTATATGTATCTGTACCTTTAGAAGTTGCTTAACAAAAACGTTAATCTATATTCAAGGACAATTCCTACGGAGGAGACTTTGATGGTTTCCTATTGTCATTTCTCTTCCCCACTCCACCCCTTTACAGGTAATCAAAAAGCTGATGAAGAAGGAATGCACCCTTGAATTTTCCCGGGACCGCAAGTCCATGTCTGTGTATTGCACACCTGTGGCCTCCAGTCACAACTCCTCGAGTGGCAAGCTCTTTGTCAAGGTAACAGCCGGCATCAGGTCCAGCTGTGGCGAAGGCACTGTTAGAGACACCGCTGCTATGGCTTTCTCTAGGCACTGGACTTGACAAGTCAAATGGTGGTGTGGCTATGGAAGTATTTCACTTTTCAATGGGACACACACACTGGCTTGGCAAGGATTGTTGCTGCTATGGACTTTTTGGAGGCCATGGATCTTAGCACAATGTTACAGAGCAATAGTCCTGTCCAGGATCTCAGCCCAAAGGCCATGTTTTTTCCCCCAGGATGCTCCATGGCTCCATTCCATCTCTGTGTTTTCCATTTCTTCTTCTTCTCCTCCTCCAACTCCATAGTCATTGTTCAGTCCTGATTACATGTTCTCATTTGTCTCTTCATTTCCCCACACCCATCCTTAGGATAGGGGACTGGAGACTAAAACATATGAAGAACGGTTGCAGGAACTGGGTATGTCTAGTTTAATAGAAAGAAGGACTAGGGGAGACGTGATAGCAGTCTTCCAATATCTCAGGGGTTGCCACAAAGAAGAGGGAGCCAAACTATTCTCCAAGGCACCAGAGGGTAGAACCAGAAGCAATGGGTGGAAACTAATCAAGGAGAGAAGCAACTTAGAACTGAGGAGAAATTTCCTGATAGTTAGAACAATTAATCAGTGGAACAACTTGCCTCCAGAAGTTGTGAATGCTCCGACACTGGAAGTCTTGAAGATGTTGGATAGCCATCTGTCTGAAATAGTATAGGGTTTCCTGCCTAGGCAAGGGGTTGGACTAGAAGACCTCCAAGGTCCCTTTCAACTCTGCTATTGTATTGTATAGTTTTCTTTATTCCTTTTTTTAATATAAATTTTTATTTTGAACACATAAACAGATCAACAAAAACAAACACATGACTTAAGACAACATAGGAACAAGAAGTTCCATCATATATCATACAGCAGTTCCGTATCGGTTTCTTTGCAGTTAGTGTTTTCCCTTCTATACATATCTATCTTGTATGCATGGTCTCTTTATTCGTTATCCATTTTTATGTACAATTCTATATTTATTTATACTTAGCTATTTATAACCAAATATATACCTATATTGTGCTATATATTCTTACTGTCATTTATTCTCCTACATACAATTATAGGTATACATTCACATGGTTATTCTTTTTCTTTGCCATTTTTATACTATTGTTATTCCATTTAAAAGGTTATAAGGTACAGTTTGGATTGTTTTGTTTACCATCCCTAGCACCTGTTATGACACCACCTTATTTTCTCTTTCTTTTCTTTTCTCCCTCCCTTCCTTTCTACTTCTTTATTCCTAAAATTCTTAATTTTTTTAGAGTTTAGATTCCCCTCAAATTCCTCAGCACTTCCCCCTAATGCATCGATGAGTTTGCTGTGGTGTCCAGAGGAGGAAATCCTTTAGGGATTAGAGCACTGTTTTTCAACTTGGCAACTTTAAGATGCGTGGAAACAACTCTCAGAATTCTCCAGCCAGAATGGGAATTCTGGGAATAGAAATCCAGGCATCTTAAAAGTTGCCAAGTTTGAAAAACACTGCCCTAGAGTGCATGGGGTGGGCAATGATGGCCCCTTGATGACCTGTGGACTTCAACTCCCAGAATTCCTCAGCCAAACCAGTCATGCTAGCTCAGGAATTCTGGGAGTTGAAGTTCACAGGTTACAAAGGAGCGTTGCCCATTTTGCTCTAGAGCAGGGTTGTCAAATTCCCAGCTCGCAGGCTGGATGTCTTCCGTGCTGGCCACACCCATGCCTGGTTTAGCAAAGGGGGTGAAGTCCCTCTACGTCATGTGACACCGCCATGACGACGTGAGTTTGACACCCCTGCTCTAGAGGATTCAACTCTGTCTGTTTAGGACATTTAGGAAGAAATATCCATCTAGGTTTAGTTCCAAGTGGAGGGAAAGACACTGGAAACATGGAGGCTGTTTAGAAAGATGGTTTAATGGTGGACAGGATCACATGCCTTGGAGCTCCTGGGTGAAAAGGGGGAAGACATGCTGAAACCTCCTGGGTTTTATGCCCACTCTGGGCTTTGAACTTCTTGAGGTACCAGAAGAGTATCCTGATTGGTTGCTGTCAGAGGTCATAGCTAGCTTTGTAGGTTGTTCAACCCAAGTTTGGTTGAAACTTGGTGGGTGGTGCAATGAAGAACAATGAAATGGGGTAGATCTTTGTTATGTAGAATAGACTGACCTAGGCCTTAATGGCCTATTAACAAAGGTGTGGGAATGAGTTTCTGCCTCTCTGAGTTTCTACTTCTCTTTTTATGGAAAATATTCTGCCCTTTTAATATTTCCTAAAATATTTCATTTTTCTAGGAGAGGGGTGGGTGCTAACTTCCTACAATGGTTTTGCTTTAAGTAAGGAAATGATTTGTGCCTGTTGGATTTTTCCCCACTCTTTCTTCCCTTTCCCTGATAACTTTGACCCAAAGAATGAGTGTTTGTGTTTCAAAATAAATATTGATTTAATCTCGTAGAGATTCCCTTAAAGTCCTGTGTTTCCACTAGGGGGTGCTCTTTGACCAATTTTCAGTTAGTATTTGGAGAGAGAAAATAAGCATTCTGACCTAATGAATTAACTATCCTTTGCTGGAAGAAGCATTTATTTTTCACACAGCTTAGCAAAATTGCCTCCGGCCATTGATCACATTCTCAAATGTAAGCTAATCACATCACAGACATAAATTTAAAATAAAATAAACTTCCAAGTATGTTGAATGCCCTTCATTTCTTTACTATTCAAGTGTTTACTAATTTCCTCTTTGATTAGATGAATAAACGACATTAGGCTAAAACTTTTGGAGACAAGGCCAAACCAAGATTTACAGGGTTTAAAATCACACACACATCCCATAGGTCTCAGTTCAGTTTCAGTTTATTGCATTTATATGCCGCCCTTTTCCCCCAAAGGGGACTCAGGGCGGCTCACAACTCGAACCAGGGAAGGGGGATACAGACAAAAAGTTTAAAAAACAAAGCATAACAATACATAATTTAAAACACAACAATCATACCATTCGAGACGCGGGCAACAGCTCTTTAGCCCCAGGCCTGTCAGAACAGCCAGGTTTTAAGGGCTGTGCGGAAGGCCTGGAGGGTGGTGAGGGTTCGAATCTCCATGGGGAGTTCATTCCAGAGGGTCGGAGCAGCCACAGAGAAGGCTCTCCTCCGGGTAGTCGCCAGTCGACACTGGCCAGCGGATGGAATTCGGAGGAGGCCTAATCTGTGGGATCTAATCGGTCTGTTGGAGGTAATTGGCAGCAGGCAGTCTCTCAAGTACCCAGGTCCAATACCATGAAGGGCTTTATAAGTGACGACTAGCACCTTGAAGCGTATCCGGAGACCAATAGGCAGCCAGTGCAGCTCGCGGAGGATAGGTGTAACGTGGGTGAACCGAGGTACACCCACGATCGCTCGCGCGGCTGCATTCTGGACAAGCTGAAGTCTCTGAGTCTCTAAGAGCTTACCTGCTGGATCGTCTGGGTCAGTTCAGAAATTTCTTTTCTTTCTCAAGGGCGCTCCGGAAAGTGTCATTGAGCGCTGCAGTTACGTTCGTATCGGCGTAAACCAAGTCCCTTTGACTTCTTCCATCAAAGAGAAGATCCTCTCCAAGATCCGGGAATGGGGTACCGGCATCGACACACTACGCTGTCTCGCCTTGGCCACAAGGGACCATCCACCTCGGAAAGAGGACATGCATCTCGATGACTCCAACCAGTTCGTCAACTATGAAGTAAGTGAGGCTGGCTAGAGCAGGGTTGTCAAACTCGATTTCATTGAGGGCTGCATCAGGGTTGTGTTTTACCTTAGGGCCCACATGCCACAGGGGGTACGCAGAGCCCTCTCTGCGGGCATGTGAGCCATCGCCCAAGTCAGCTCCACTGCGCATACACACGGGCCTCCCACCAGCCAGCTGATTTTTGGGACTCCGCTGGGAGCCCGCACATGAGTGGGGGGAATGGCGCGCACGCACCTCCCGTTTTGGTGCTAGCAGGCCTCCCTGAAGCCTCCTGGGACCAAAAACAGGGGGGCGCAGCACAGCACACCCCCACCTCCTTGTTTTTGGTCACAGAAGGCTTTGGGGAGGCCTGCTAGCACCAACACGGGGGTTGCGCGTGGGGGGGGGAGGCCTGCAGGGAGGCCTTGCATTATAGGTGTCGGCACATGTGCGCTTTCGCCACCCAAGGGGAAAAAAAGGTTCGCTATCACTGCCTTTAGGGGCCGGGGTGGGTGTGGCTGAGCTAGTCGTGGCCGTCACTTGTGTCGGGGGCACCTGTGGTGGCCTGAGTGTTCTGCCAGCAAAAACGGGCTCCCGGGCTCTGTTTTTGACTGCGATGGCCTCCTGCAACCCTCTGCCAGCAAAACAGCCCTCCCCCCTCCCCAAGCTCCGTTTTCGCTGGCAGAGGGTTGCAGCTGGCCATCCCAGCCAAAAACAGAGCTTGGGAGCCTGTGTTCGCTGGCAGAGGTACCGTGGGCTGGTCCTTCGTTGTTTCCGGAGTGACCCTGCGGGCCAGATCTAAGCATCCCACGGGCTGGATCTGGCCTTGGGGCCTTGAGTTTGACACCCCTCGGCTAGAAGGTACCCTTCATTTAGTGACCGTTCAAAGTTACAACACTGAAAGAAGTTACTTACGACCATTTTTTCACATTCATGAGCCTTGCAGCATCCCCGTGGTCACATGATCAAAATTCTGATGCTTGGCATACAACTGGCACAGTGGTGGGATTCAAATATTTTTACTACCAGTTCTGTGGGCGTGGATTGGTAGATGTGGCATGGCTTGGTGGGCATGGTGTGGCTTGGTGGGCATGGCAGGGGAAGGCTACTGCAAAATCCCTATTCCTTCCCCAATGCAGGGGAAGGATACTGTAGAATCTCCATTCCCTTCCCACTCCAGGGGAAGGTTACTGCAAAATCCCCATTTTCTCCTGATCAGCTGGGACTCAGGAGGCAGAGAATAGTTGTGGGTGGGGCCAATCAGAGGTGGTATTTACCGGTTCTCCAAACTACTCAGAATTTTCACTACTGGTTCTCCAGAACTGCTCAGAACCTACTGAATGCCGCCTGTGCTCTGGCACGTACAGTATTTAGGATAGTTGCAATGTCCTAGAGTGGGCCTTAAGTTAAGGCCTGAAAGGAGGACAGAAACTTATCATCTACTACATAACAACAATGACTCAACTTTAGGAGATTCAGAGATGCACAAGCAAACTAAACTAGAGGCTTTCCTCTGCAGTGCCTACTAGTGGCACAAATGCATATTTTTCTTATTTGAGAACTGCATTGAGAAGTACAGTGTTACTTGAATTGTATTCCAGGATTAGTTTGTCTTCAGCTGAGAGAATTTGCAATGATTTAAGACTTAACAAAAAGGCTCAGACATCTTTCATTAAGGTCTTCATGCCATAGATATATTATTTACCATAGGAAAAGAACATATTCCACACTCCTTTTTAAAAAAAAATTCTAGAAAAAAACAGCTTTAGGAAAAAACAACAAAAACCTCCCCCCCCCCTTATTTTTCTTTTTTTTTCCAGGACTTCCCATCTCTACTGAAGTCATGTAATATCTTTTGTAACCTGACAAGCAAAGTCAGTGGGGAAGCCAGATTTACTTTAAAAACCATGTTAATAACTTAACAATTGCAGTTATTCACTTAACAACTATGGCAAGAAAGCTGTAAAATAGGGTTTAGCTCATTTAATAACTGTCTTGCTTAGCAACAGGAATTTGGGGCTCAATTGTGGTCGAAGTCAAGGACTACTGTATTAAAAACAAGGGCATCAAACTCACCGCATCACGTTGCCATCATGACATTTCACGACGTTTTACGCTTTGCGGAACTGGGGTGGGCGTGGTCTGCATCTGATGCGTCTGGCCTGCGGGCCTCCAGTTTGACACCCCTGCCTTACAGAATCTATCCACCCCATAAATCTAAACCAGCCACAAATTATACTGAAAAGTTAAGTCTTTTAAAGACATTGATACAGTAAAATAATAAGTTCCTAACTTAAAAATAGATCACAGCAATACATTTCAAGAGGAATTGTGCAGGGGTTATTGTGAGGTTATTGTGGGGAGGCATGTGGTTTTAAGGTTCTCCTCTTCTAGGTACAGTATGTCAGATTCTAATCAACTTCTCAACAGCGGTCACCTCCACAAAACATTTTCCCTAGATCGGTGATGGCGAACCTTTTCAGCACCGACTGCCCAAACCGGAACACATGCACATGTGTGTGCCCCAGCGCACCGGAAACCCAAAAGCCAGCTGGCTGGCGCGCACCTGCCTGTTTTTTGGCGGTTTTCAGGCCGTTTTTGGGCTGTTTTCAGGCTGTTTGGGGGGGGGCTGAAAAATGGCTGGAAAACAGCCCAAAAATGGCCTGTATTTTGCGCATTTTTCAGGCTGTTTTCAGGTCGTTTTCCGGCGCTCTGGCACCTGCAAAGACCAGGTGGTGACAGTGTGCGTGCCCACAGAGAGAGCTCTGCGTGCCACCTCTGCCATAGGTTTGCCATCACGGCCCTAGATCCAAAGTTTAGAAAGTAGAACTTTGGAAAGATGTATTCCCTCCCTTCCTTTTGCCTGCAGACTAAGTTGACCTTTTTTTTTTTTTGCATAATATTTTTATTTCCATTTCATTCTATACAATCACATGTTTACTGTGCATAACCGGGGCATATAACATTGAGTAATAAACACAGCCTTGACTTATATAGAAAATGCCCCATACAATACAAACCCAATATACCACCTTGACCCACCATACACCCTCTTTCAACCCCCTCCAACTTTCATTCTTCCTTCTCACATACCCCTCTACACCTACTTCCCCTCCCCCTCTATCTAACCCTAACCCTATCACTCCCTCTCTTAATCCATTCCCTCCCTTCCTTCTCCTCCTCCTCTCTCTCACCCTCTCCACCCTCCTCCTTCTTTCACTCATCTCCTCCCTTCGGTATACTTCTATTACCTTCCAATATATTCGGTTTGTTCTGTTTTAACACTAACATTAAAAAGCCACAGTATACAAGTGGAATCATGTACTTTAGAATTTTAACACATATTATATTTCCCCCCCTCCCCCCTCCCCCTAGATCCCCACCTCCCTTCCCTCCCCCCGACTTCCCAGAGCCCATACATGGTATAACTTTTGGACAATCACAGTCTAAAATATCTCTACATTGAACTCAGCTTCTTACTGTTACCCAAATTTTAAACAGTTTAAGTTGTTACTGATACTAAGCATAAGCTATCTGGAGTTTCTTAATCCCATATTTACTTTCTGTATAATCAATCCATTTTTTCCAGTCTCGTTTATATCTCTTGTTTGAATGTTCTTTGAGATATGCTGAAATTTTTGCCATTTCGGCTAAGTTTATAACTTTCAAAGTCCATTCTTGAATTGTAGGCAAGTCTTTCTTCTTCCAATATTGCGCCACCAAGAGTCTTGCTGCCGTTATTAAGTACAGAACCAAATTAGTCTCGGCTACCGTAAAGTCAATACATATACCTAGTAAAAACAGCTGGGCGGTGAATTTTATCCTTCTTTTGAAGATATTTTGCAGGATCCACCATATTTTTATCCAAAATGCCTTAACATTACGACATGTCCACCATATATGAAAATATGTAGCATCAAGAGAACCACATCTCCAACATTTAGGCTGAACATTCGGATACATAGAAGCAAGCTTTTTGGGATCTAAGTGCCATCTATAAAACATCTTATAAAAATTTTCTCTCAGATTTTGTGCTTGTGTAAATTTCACATTTCTTACCCAAATTCTTTCCCATGTGTCCAGCATTATTGGTTCCTCAATATTCTGAGCCCATTTTATCATACAGTCCTTAATCAGTTCCGTTTCAGAATCCATCTGTATTAATACATTATATATCCTCTTTATATGCATTGAGCTTTGATCTCTTATTTGTTTAAACAAATTATCCTCAACTTTTACAAAGCCAATTTTTTGATCTGTTTTCCACGTGGCCTGTAGTTGACCATACTGAAACCACGTTTGAGCTACCTTCTCTTCTTTAAGTACCTCTAAAGATTTTAATTGCAACACCCCTCTTTCTAAAATAAGAAGTTGTCTATAGGTGGTTCTATCGTGTTTTTGTTCTATATTCATATTAGACTAAGTTGACCTTTGTCGGCTGTGTGGGAATGCTGGACCCTCCTCGGAAGGAAGTGGTGTCAGCTATCGAAATGTGCAAGAAAGCGGGCATCCGCGTCATCATGATCACCGGAGACAACAAAGGAACAGCCGTGGCTATCTGCCGGAGGATTGGGATCTTCTCAGAGAGCGAGGAGGTGGCCGACAAAGCCTACACGGGCCGAGAATTTGACGATCTCTCACCAGAAGCCCAAAGCAATGCCTGCCGTTCAGCTCGATGCTTTGCCCGGGTAGAGCCTGCGCATAAGTCCAAGATAGTTGAATACTTACAGTCATTCAATGAAATCACAGCGATGGTGAGTTCAGATGGTCTTTGGATCCTCCAGATTTACTTACAGGTATTGGAGGATAGCATGGCAATGCAGATGAAAAGCAAGATATAACTCAAATAACTAAGTAAATAGGGTTGCATGTATTCTTCAGGTTTCTTTCTCCTTCCTTGGATGAGAATCCATCTATAGAGCCAAGGTGGCGCAGTGGTTAAATGCAGCACTGCAGGCTACTGCTAGATCAGCAGTTCAGTGGTTCAAATCCCACCGGCTCAGGGTTGACTCAGCCTTCCATCCTTCCGAGGTGGGTAAAATGAGGACCCAGATTGTTGGGGGCAATATGCTGACTCTCTGTAAACCGCTTAGAGAGGGCTGAAAGCCCTATGAAGCGGTATATAAGTCTACTGCTATTGCTATAGTCTATTCAGTGTTTCTCAACTATGGCAACTTGAAGACTTTAGAGCCGAGGTGGCGCAGTGGTTAAATGCAGCACTGCAGGCTACTTCAGCTGACTGCAGTTCTGCAGTTCGGCTGTTCAAATCTCACCGGCTCAGGGTTGACTCAGCCTTCCATCCTTCCGAGGTGGGTAAAGTGAGGACCCGGATTGTTGTTGGGGGCAATATGCTGACTCTGTAAACCGCTTAGAGAGGGCTGAAAGCCCTATGAAGCGGTATATAAGTCTAACTGCTATTTAACTTCACCAGGCTGGCTAGGGAATTCTGGGAGTTGAAGTCCACCCAACATCAAACTGCCAAGGTTGAGAAACACTGGTCTAGTCTTTGCATCTGGTGCTATCCAGATACTACGTTGGACTTCAATTCCAAGAAGTCTTGGGCATGTTGGGTGGAAATTTGGGAAATTACTAATCCATCACATCTGGACTAGGTAAGGAAAAACTAGTATAACTATACCTAGTTTAACAACACATCAAAAAGATATAGATAGACTAGTCGAGAATTATCCATCATTGCTATTTTGACAGTCTAAATGAGCTTTCGAGTTCATTTGTCTTCTGATTTTTCTGGTTGGCCAGTGTTGGACACAGTTCCCAAGCAAGACACTGGATTACGCACATCTTTGGGCAAAACTAACTTTGTTTTCTCTAGACTGGTGACGGAGTGAACGATGCCCCTGCTTTGAAAAAAGCTGAAATTGGTATCGCAATGGGCTCCGGAACAGCGGTGGCCAAATCGGCTGCAGAGATGGTTTTGTCAGATGATAATTTTTCTACCATTGTGGCTGCTGTGGAGGAGGGCAGAGCTATTTACAACAATATGAAGCAGTTCATCCGCTACCTCATTTCTTCTAACGTTGGAGAAGTCGTCTGGTAAGAGCATTAAGGCAGCCCTGGTCAGAACAGAAAATAATGAAGCGTAGATAAAATAGTTATGGCATTCTTGATTTCATCGATCAGAAACATTCTGTGGAGATCTTGGTGCTTTCTGAGTTTGGTGAAGTCATCAAGGACTCCACCATTCAACTCTGGGTACATATATTCTATTGGTGATGGACATTTTGGTTGGAGATGGCTGTAAGCCGCCCGGAGTCCTTCGGGATTGGGCGGCCTATAAACTAAACTAAACTAAACTAAACTAAACTAAACTAAACTAAACTAAACTAAACTAAACTAAACTAAACTAAACTAAACTAAACTGGAACACTGGGAGAGCTATATGTCATCCCCATCCCCCTGTCCCCACATATAGTCAACTGCTACAAGAGGCAATTCTCCAGCACATCGCTGGAAATAATGCAAACTATGTCAAATATTGTTCTTGGAGAGCATTCAGTTCGGATCTGGGAACCTCTGCTTTCATTCAATCTTTAACACCAAAAATGTTCCATTTGAGCTGGTGCAAAGTTCAGGGAGGAAAACAGTCCCCAGATGTGGGAGGCCAGATGTGCACTTTATAATCGTGAAGAATTTCTCTAGACACTCCCACCAAATTGCTTTCAAAGTCTACATGTCCATGTACAGATTTGCTGTTGTGCCCAGCATGATGGATCCCAAAGTCCCTATTTCAGAGGACTCAAACTGGTGAGGTGGAGAACTCCACAACTTGTCCAAAATCTAAGTTACAAGGTAGAGATGGCATCTGGAACCTAGTGCATAAAAATGGGCCTTTGCATCTCCAACTGAAAATACTGTTCAAAGAAAGTGCTTTTTTTACGTGCTTCCGAACTGCTAGGCTGGCAGAAGCTGGGACAAGGAACGGGAGCTCACTCCGTTACGTGGCGCTAGGGATTCGAACTGCCGATCTTTCTGATCGACAAGCTCAGCGTCTTAGCCCCTGAGCCACGGCGTCCCTTATCCCCCACTAAATCTGAATTTGTCTGCTCCGGTAGCCTCACGGTGGGAAGCAACTTTCCACAGAAGCTCCGGGCACGGAGGATGAGAGAGACTGGTAGTTCTCCACTTATGACCACGATTGAGCCCAACATTTCTGTTGTTGTGAATTACATCTGGATTAGTTAATATTGGCTGAGTGTCTTTGATCGGATGCTTCTATTGTTGGATTGCATTGTATAATTTGAAACTGCTGGCTTGAAAGTACACTGTGTTCCAACTGTATATTATGCAAATATTGTGCCAAGGTTCAATAGAGATGTCAGTTGCGGAAAGCAGCTTTTTCAAGGTATACCATTGTTAACTCTTTAAGGCTTTCTGTTGGGTGCTGTCTACTGTGTTACATTATAAAAATTTGCCAAGGATTTAAACATTCTGGTTTAGTCTGAAATAGTTGGTCCTGCCCTAATAAAATAACAGAATAACATGGAATAACAGGGTTGGAAGGGACCTTAGAGATCTTCTAGACCAACGCCCTGCTTAAGCAGGATGGCAGCATGGAAGCATCCGGTGTTAATATGGCTTCCAAAGCCGATACAGGAGATCCTTTATCATGACAAGACAAACTATTGTTCAATCTCTTCTTAAAAACGTCCAGTGTTGGCGCACCCAAAACTTCTGGAGGCAAGTCGTTCCATTGATTAATTGTTCTAATTCTCAGGAAATTTCTCCTTAGTTCTAGGTTGGTTCTTTCCTTGATTAGTTTCCATCCATTTCCTCTTGTTCTGCCTTCAGGTACTTTGGAGAATAAGTTGACTCCCTCTTCTTTGTGGCAGCCTGAAATATTGGAATGCTGCTGTCATATCACCCCAGTCCTTAACTTCGTTAAACTACACATACCTAGTTCCTGCAACCTTTCATTGTACAATTTTAGCCTCCAGGCTCCTTATCATTTTTGTGCTGAAGGCCATAAATATATGTGTATTCCATTTTCAGCATCTTCTTGACTGCCATCCTGGGCCTTCCTGAAGCTTTGATCCCTGTCCAGTTGCTTTGGGTGAACCTGGTGACTGATGGGCTGCCAGCTACGGCCCTCGGCTTTAATCCTCCTGACCTTGACATCATGGATAAATTGCCCCGGAATCCTAGAGAACCTCTCATTAGCGGGTGGTTGTTCTTCCGCTATCTTGCAATTGGAGGTGAGAACATTTTTAATGCCTATTTTGGGTCCCTTCCAGATGAGTGGATTTGAAATCCTAGAATCCTCCAGTGGGAGCAACAGAAATTGTCCTCCTTCCCTTCCTTTCCCTTCCCAGAAAGCAAGTGAGTGACTGTTGCTGGATGGGGGAGGGTGTTCTGCCTCGAGCGCTGTAGGCTTGCTCAAGGCATGCAGTTAACTCCACGCTTAGGAATCTCATTCAAATCAAGTTTATTATCAGACATTCTTAATAGCAAAACTTATAGTTCAGTGTTAAGATACTTCTGACTTTCCATAATCTGTCCCATCACGTGATGTACAAAGATGATTAATTGGCTCCCATGTTGAGCAGAGGCACATGCGTTGCTTCTCTGGTTAACAATGGCATTTTAAAAGACAGGCTTGTCCTACGCGCAGGAAGAACGCCCCAGTGGCCAATCAAAAACACAGAAATGATCACATGTCATGGAACTTACATTTCCCATAAGGCGGTAGTTTCGTAAAGGAGACAGATC
The DNA here is from genome assembly GCF_051295495.1 of Thamnophis sirtalis. Lineage (NCBI taxonomy): Eukaryota > Metazoa > Chordata > Lepidosauria > Squamata > Natricidae > Thamnophis > Thamnophis sirtalis. Next base: position 15,403,411 of record NW_028261386.1, on the reverse strand, counting down.
TTAATTCCTACACTATCTATATACTGCTGGGGCAGCACGGAGGGAATGAAGGATTGCATGATTGACTGAGAAACTGTCACAGAACATTAAAAATAAACATTCCAAAATGGCAGCAACAGCCTGGCAGCTACCAATACCATTGAAGCAGCGACATGTTTCTCAAATTTCATTCATTCAGGAGTTGTGGACACATTCTTTAAATTAACCTAATTGAGGTTTCTTAGTTCAAAAATTGTTGCAGTGCAATGCATCCTTTCACCCAGTTAAAAGTCATAATAACAAGAGTTTTAATAGTATATAGATTAAGGAATGGAACAGGTAATGTTTAAGCTACTTAAGATTCTTTGCTGAAGCAGGGTACAGACCGAATTAACACTGTCCAATGATTGTGGGCTTTTATTTGAAATGGACCAGGTAGTGATGGTGGTTGGAATGTAGTTGGACAGAACAGGTTGGGGTGGCTCCTGATATAAAATAATGAAGACCAAAAAGCTATTTAACTTCATCCCATTCCTTTATTTAATTTTCCTTTTTCTTTGCAGTTTATGTTGGGTTTGCAACTGTAGGTGCAGCTACTTGGTGGTTCTTGTATGATGCTGAAGGACCTCATGTTACCTTTCACCAACTGGTAAGTCAGAGATTTAAATTGGGGAAAACTCAGTTTGCATCTTTATATCTTGCAGAGATGGGATGCATGTTACATCCAGAGCCAAAAACGTGGCGTCAGACTAAATATAGACAGCATCAGGGTGAGGCTAGGAACAATACAATAGCAATAGCAGTTCGACTTATATACCGCTTCATAGGGCTTTCAGCCCTCTCTAAGCGGTTTACAGAGTCAGCATATCGCCCCCACAGTCTGGGTCCTCATTTTACTGACCTCGGAAGGATGGAAGGCTGAGTCAACCCGATATAGCTCTTTAAGGATGAGCTTACAACCATGTACATATTGTGTTTTATCTTACTGCTTCAAGAAAGTGGAGATATTATTCTTAAGTTATTTAGACAGCTGATAATTACATCATCATACTTTTTTTGTTTTTTTAGTTTATTTTATTAAACTCTTCCATAGGAATTCCTTTTAATTTCAAGGGATTCGTTCTTTTCTATATCTATTGATTGCCACTGCATTGTGGAAACAGCAGGAGTTTCTGTAATGTAGAGAATCTTTTTTAAAAAAATTTTTTTATTGGTTTTCTATTAAATACATTTCTTAGTGCTTAATAAACATGTTGTCTGGGTAATTATTGCTTAATCATTATAAATTTGCATTCTTAATCTTCACCTCTTTTTTCCAGCCACTGGTAAAATAGATTTCATGTTTGATAATAATCTGCATTTTCTTTCTGTTTAATTTTCAATGTCAATCTGTCCATTTCTGCACAATCTAATATCTTCTTGACTATCTCTTAATCTTGCAGTGTATCTTCATTTATCCAGTATTGTCCGAATATAATTCTCACTATTATCATTTTTTTCTGATATTATACCTAATAAAAACAGTTCAGATTTAAAATCTACATATTTCCCCATCATCTTTTCTAGCCACCTATGTTTCTTTGCTCAATTTTTTTTTGCTTCGTCACAAGTCTACCACATATGATAAAATGTGCCTGCCTGTACATTTTCAACATTTGCTAGACATATTTTTAAACGTTTTAGCTAACTTAGCAGGTGGTTAATGCCACCTATAACACGTTTTATATAAATTTCCTTTGTAAGAAATTGCCATTGTTCATTTATAGTTCCTTTCCCATACGTTTTGCCCTTTCTCTAGTTCACACAGCAAGAAAGCATCCCTGCAGGAAGACACGTAGCATCTAAAAATCAAACACTGCCTTTTTTCCCCTGAGCTTTTGTGTTACAGAACAGGGGTTCTTGGTGATGAATTGTGGAAATCTCCCAAGAGAATTACATAATTTTTCTTAATTCAGATATAGAGAGGCTGTTAAAGTTTGTTTTTCTGTTCCACAGGTTTTCAGAGTTATTTGAGCTTTGTTAAATCTTTAGCTTTACAACCTGACTTTCCTATAGGTGCTGAGTGCAATATAGATAGCAGAACTCCTAACCTTTTGAAAAGATTATAGTATTTTCCTATTACTTGTAATACTTGCTGCATGCTGAGATTTATGTTTTTATTTATTATGCTTTACAGACTTCAACTGGTTTGTAATAAAAACCCCATCAATATCACAATATAAAATAGCCCACGTTTTCATTAAAATCATAGTAAAATTCCTTCTGTAAGGACGATCCCCAGTGGCCTTAGAAATCTTTAGACCACTGCAAGCTTTGGAAGATCTTAATCCTCTGAGCCACATCCACACAGCCACTGAGCCTTAGCTTGTGTTTTTCTGCCTACAGAGGAACTTCATGAGATGCACAGAAGACAACCCCATCTTTGAAGGCATTGATTGTGAAATCTTCGAATCCCGTTATCCAACCACCATGGCACTCTCCGTGCTGGTGACAATTGAGATGTGCAACGCACTCAACAGGTACTATTGGGTGTGTCTTGAGGAAGAAAAGCAACACACTGAGGCTACTTTCATTTTTTTTTAAAGGGGGATTGATAATATTTAAAAAGTGCAGGATTTAGAGTGCCGTTCTTCCCAGAAATCTTGAAACCGACACATGCTTTGTTGATGCACCTGCAGTATGCGGATGTCTATTATGAATGAAAACAAGCTTGCCTAGATAATTTTCTTCCACGGCATAAATTCTTGAAATCACTGCCTGTCCAAATCTCTGGAGAAAGTCATGTCAGCAGCATGTTAGGGAGTGCAGTGGAGTTTGAAGGACAACAAACATGTATTTCATTTGTGCTTGTCTCTTGGTTTATCTCTTGGGTATTTTAACTGCCAGGGATGGAGTGAGATGCTGTGGTGGGGGTTCCTGTCCAGTTAACTTGCCAGGATATTGAACGTGTCTTGTAGGATCAACGGAATTTGTTTCCGCTTTTTAGGCTGCAACATAGGTTGGATGACTACTGACGTGACCTTTTTTAATAATTATGTACCATCCGTGTGCCTTGTATGGTTGTAGGTGTTGAGCTATCAACTTTAGATACCGTACAGATATTATCGATCCCTTTTTTAAAAATGAAAGTAGTCTCAGTGTGTTAGTTTTCATTTCCGGCCTTCCAGAAATTCTGGAAGGCCTGTTTTTCCCCTTCCCCAAGCCTCCGCATGGGCCCTGCAGTTAACTCACATCCAAAATGGGCCGCGTGGGGGCTCCTGGGAGAGGGGGCAAGGTGGGGTGGAAGGGGCAGGGAGGGTGGGCAGGGAGGGGCCAGCCAGGGGTGGCATTTTGGAGGTCCTCTGAACCGGCCATAACATTAGTTACGGGTTCTCTCAAACCTGGGCAAACCCATAGCACCCCTTGGACCCATGACACAGAGAGAAAACCAGGGGAATGTAGAATGTAGATGCCGTCAGAAAGCTAAGGAATTGGGCATGCATGATTAGCTTCTGTCTCCTCTACAGTGTGTCTGAAAACCAGTCGCTGCTCAGGATGCCTCCCTGGCTGAACATCTGGCTCCTAGGAGCCATTGTTATTTCTATGGCTCTGCATTTCCTGATTCTGTACGTGAAGCCATTCCCTGTAAGTAGCATCTCTTGCACCCAAATTGGATTTAGAAGGCTCTCACTGAGCCACGCCCGATCTCCACTGCTCTCTTTGGATTCCTGGTGGCAATGATGGGCAATGTTGGTTTCAGGATCCCAGAATCCCAGGATTTTAGCTCACAGTTGGGGGAATTCAGATACTAACATTTCCAAAAATCAACAGCAGGGTTTCCTCCCTTTTTGAAGCAGCAAGCACACAGAAAGGAGACTCTAAAGCAGTATTTCTCAACCTTTGCACATTTAAGACTGTAGACTTCAGCAGCTGCCTTGGGGAATTCTGGGAGTGAAGCCTCCCAGTCTTAAAGTTGGTAACTTTGAGAAACACTGATCTGAAACAACAAAAGAATGTAAAAAATGCAAATGAATAGTAGTTGCACCTGGTTTTGGGAGGGCCCACACCTCTTCCTCAAAAAGTTACATATGGTTCCTGATTCCAAAATAATACCCATCCTGAAATTTCTTGGTTCTTCAGCAAGTCTGAGTATCCTTCAGATTTTTCTCTTTGGAACACTGTAGAAGCAACAACATTCCCAGGCTGAGTTTTGAAGGTAGCAATAACACTTAGACTTATATACCACTTCACAGTGCTTTACAGCCTCTCTAAATGGTTTACAGAGTCAGCCTATTGCCCCCAGCAATCTGGCTCCTTGTTTTATCCACCTCGGAAGGATGGAAGGTTGAGTCAATCTTGAACTGGTGAGCCTTGAACTGCTGGCAGTGGGCAGAATTAGCGTGCAATACTGCATTCTAAGCACTGCGTCACCACAGGTCTTGACGTAATCCGCATTATTTTCTTATCTTGCAGCTGATCTTTCAGGTGATCCCACTTAGCTGGCCTCAATGGGAGAAAGTGCTGCAAATCTCTTTGCCAGTTATCCTGCTGGATGAAGGCTTGAAGTATCTCTCCCGTAACCATTTAGAAGGTGAGTGCCCTTGCAGCGGGATTCCCCGTCAGCTTCATGGCTTGTTAATTGTGTTGATGTAAGGCACAGTTTGGATTGCAAAAGTAGAAGAGACAGTATAAAATAAATACCAAAACCCAAATCTTCCTGATTTAATTAAGATAATATTTTAAATTATGGCAGCATCGTTTTCCAGAGCTGTTATGAACAAGCAATGAAAGCTATTTATTTATTTATGAAATGTATTTATTTATGAAATTTATTTGCTGCCCACCTCATATCCAACGACTGTGAGTGGCTTAAAACATTAATTAAATTAAAGTAAATCCTCCCTGGAAAGACTTTGCTGGATGTGAATGAGCAGAATTCACAGTAAACTAATAAAAGGGGTTTTCGTCGAGACCGGGAGTTTGCTGTATGCTCTTGGGAAGCCTCGGTCAGAACAAAGTGAAAGAAATCACGTTATGGCAAAAAACAATGATTGAATCTATGTAAGATGATAAAAAATGTTTCCTGCAAAGAAAATCTTTTCTTTTTTTATTAAATTGTGTCCAGTTAAGGAAAGGTCAGCACAATGTAACTTATTTTTAAAAGAATATTGTTTCCTGTGTTCCTTTGTGTCCCCAGGCAAAGAGACCAAGGAATGACCAGAAATGACCAGAAACTCCGTTTCTCCGCAAAATGAATCGTAAACTCTTACCTGGGACTGAAGAAATTGCATGCTCGAACATTTCCAAAAGACATCAAGGAATATGCATGTTTTTTGAAGTCTCAGACTTAATGCGGGTGAATTGTCAAAAGAAATGAAAAACTGATGTTTTTGTTTTTATTTTTACTTTTGTTATGTAGCTGGGTTTTTTTTTTCTCCCTGTATATAGTTGTGCAAATACTGGACAGTTAAATTATGGCTGGGGAGGGAGGGCAAAGTTTGCTCTTTAATGGAGGCAAACCTTTAGAGATCTGCTTCTGAAGATTTAATTCCTTTTTTTAAAAATCTCTTTTTCCCCCCGGAAGAAATATGCTCAGAACTTCATTTTTCTCTTGAAACAAGCAATTGTTTGCAGGATATTCTATGGTTCTTGTCAGAAATAGCCCCTGGTGGGATGAATCTATCCTTCACCATCAAGACCCTCTTTGACACAGTCCTGTCAGGTTTTATAAGAGACAGAAAATACCACGTGACTTGAGGTAGCCAATCAGATTTTTTTGAGAAATATGTTTGACCACCTGATTGGCTACTGTATATTCATCATATCTTACTGGAGACTGGCTGCTGAAACCATGCTTGGCTTTGCGTAGATGCCTAAATTCTAGAATTAGAAGATGGCTGGAACCCTTGTGCTTGCAGGCTTATGAGAAAGAGGGTAGAAAAGTTCAATATACCCTTAGCCATCTACTTCTGCCATGTTTTCTTCTTGTGTGGGAAACCTTTTCTCCCACCATTCTTTCATAGCTTTGTTGCATGGAGGAGGTCCCCCAGCTTCTTCTATACCAGAAAGCTGAATTCAGTGTGGAATTAGTGTGGAAAGGATTAGTATTTTGAAAGAAAGATTTTAGTTTTGCCATTTCTCTCTTATATCAATTCTTTATTCAATTCTTACATACCCCTTGTATATAAAATATTGTCTGGAGACATACGTTTGTGTGACCATAAATATATAGAGAATTGTCTCGTTAGAAGTCAACTCATTGATCCATTTAGCGCAGGTTTGTCCAATCTGCAGCCCATAGGCCACACGCAACCCTGGACAGGTAGTAATACAGCCCGATAAGATCGTAAACCTTTAACATTAGTATGTGAGTTTTAGCGATATTTTGTATACAGTAACTATATTACATGTTTTGTATGCAGCCCAAGACCATTCCTCTTCATCCAGTCGCAGCTCAAAAAGCCAACATTTAGCCCATCTGACTGGTAGCACAATTCTTCTGGCTATCGTTTTTCTCACTTGCTGCCTGAAATCTTTGTAACTGGATATATTGGAGGCTGAATCTGTGCACTCCTACAAAAAAAATGAAATATTTTGCCACTGAACTGAGAAGCTACCGTATTTTTCGGACTATAAGACGCGCTGGTGTATAAGATGCACCATGATTTTGAAGAGGTAAGTAAGGAAAAAAAGTTTTTGTCCTCGCTGGCCCCCAGGAGCACTTTGCAGACTTCAGCAGGGCTGGGGGAAGGCAAAAACCTTGCTGTTTTTGTGAAAAACGGGCAGAAAATGGGCCATTTTTCGCAGAAACTGAGGTGTTTTTGCCTTCCCCCAGCCCTGCTGAAGCCTGCAGAGTGCTTCTGGGGGTTGGGGGAAGGCAAAAAAGCCTCTGTGTTTCTGAAAAATGGCCTGTTTTTTGCCAAAATGGGATGCTGGGGCGGGGCTTTGGGAGGCCAAAAATGGCTGTATTTGGTGTATAAGACACACCAATATTTCCTCGCTCTTTTAGGGGGAGGAAAGGTGCGTCTTATACTCCGAAAAATATGGTACCTTTAGGTAAACTTTTGACTCATTTTGGCTAGTATTAGTTTCTCTATGAACTGTCCAGAGTGGCCTTCAAAGATATAATTGGGGGTGCCATAAGATCAGAATAATTACTTCCTAAAGGGACACCATGATTTAAGTATCAACCTTCCCTCTGTATAGTTTATTCTTAATAGATCTCTCAAGAAGAAACTTGCACTGAAAAAGGTCCAGATAATAATTCATGAACGATATAGTAAAAGGCAGAGCAATTCTTTTCCCTCCATATCCTAAGAGACACAGGACATTTATGCAATTTAGTTTGTGGTCCTTGAAGATTTAAGGGGTGCAAATGTCTTCATTTGGGGCAAGAGTATGCATTCTCATTACTTATCAAACCTGGCTGTTTCTGAGGCCGGGTGCCTAGAACTGTGATCTGTGTAATCCATAAATCTGACAGATGCTTTTGCAACATGGTCAAGGGATTCTCCCACAGGAAAAAAAAAAGGTAGTCACACAGTAATATTAACGTGAAGTGTGGGTATCCTACCTGACAGCTTAAAAAAAAAAAGAACAGTACTTAATAGCAGATGATGATTGTGGAGGTGGAGAATTATTAGATTTCTCTCTCACCTTTTCTCCAGCATTGCAAGACAGCTCACGTGAGCTTCTCAATTTTACTCTGTCAACAACAGCTGTTCGAGGGGCTGGGCTGGGCTGGGCTGAGAGATAATGATTGCCCCAAAGTCAAGGTTCCATGATTGAGGGGGACTACTCCAACTCCATACACTAATCGCCCAGTGTCCCAACGGTGCTTTTTCAAGAGGCAACTGGCCTTTCCTTGTTTTTCCTTGAAGATGTTTCGCTTCTCATCCAAGAAGCTTCTTCAGTTCAGTTCAGCTTCTTAGATGAAAAGCCAAACATCGTCCAGGAAAAACAAAGGACGTCCAGTTGCCTCTTGAAAAAGCCCCTTCAGGACAGCCATGACCTGGGTGACTGAGAACCTCCATAGATATTTAACCTTGCAGTTTATGTTGAGTTCATCTCTTTTTTTTGCACATAAGGATTGTTTTTTTGAAATGAGCATATTTCTAAAGGCAGGCAACTTTAGAGGATTCTAAAGGCCTTTTCTCTCTGTTGTTGAAATGCTTCCTACCCATATCCTAGTCCAGTGATGGCAAACCTTTTCAGCACTGAGTGCCGAAACCGGAACGCGCATGCATTCCAGAGTGCCGGAAACCCAAAGACCAGCTGGCCAGTGTACATGCGCATGCCAGCCAGCTGGTGTTCAGGTTTCTGGCACGCGAATGCATGCCGGCCAGCTGGTCTTCTCGCGTGCCGGAGTACTGTAAACCCGAAGACCAGCTGGCCGGCACATATGCTTGGTTTTTTTTGCCATTTCTCAGGCCATTTTTGGGGGGTGTTTTCGGGCCATTTTCGGGCATTCTGGCACCGGCAAAGACCAGCTGGCTGGTGCACATGTACATGCCAGAAATCAGAAGAGCACTCTGGCGACAGCGTGCGTGCCCACAGAAAGGCCCTGCGTGCCACCTCTGGCACATGCGCCATAGGTTCGCCATTGCAGTCCTAGTCAGTAGAAAACAGACAAAATACTTGCTGACTGTCTTGCCTCTTTTTTCCATCCCTGGCAATCATCTGCTTTCCTGGAAAATGAGAGTTGATAAAGCTTGATGGACATATCCCTAAGTAGGAAGGAAAATGCACCTTAGCACCACTGTATCTAAGGATGGCTTAAGAATATGTCAAGGGGGCTGGGAATAAAATTCTGGCAACATCAAAGGGATAGAACCTATTTGTGTAAGAGGAGAAACGTCCCAAATTCCTTTCCTTATTTGTTTTCCTGCTTCCAAGGTCTTACGGCTATTGGCTGTCGTATGTTTCGGCTTATTGAAATAGATGCTTTTTAAGGCTACTTAATATATTGAGCTTTAAAGGTATGTTTGCACTGTGCATTTAAGCCAACTTCAATCTATTCTCACTTTTGATCTAAAAACACCTGGAAAATGAAATATGACAGAGCAGCAGAGGAAGAAATTATCTGAAATTATCGGCAGGCTTCTGTTCCCTGCATTATTTGTCTTTGTGTGATTGGTTTGCTTGCTTGCTTGCTTGCTTATTGCTCTGAAGGAATGACATTGAGTTTACATGAGTTTCGTTCCACTTTAAATGTGTTGTTTGTGTTACTGAATGGGGGGGGGGGGCAGTTAACCGTGAAGCCAGCAAGGCACCGTATGAATCTAGACATTTGCCGCACCAACTCAGGGATCTTTCTCTGGCACTTCCATGTTTCCTATGTGGGCAAAGGTTTGGCTTGAAGTATTTGGAGTTCTACCATAAAGGTCTTTCATAATTAATCTTACATCGTTCCTTTTGAAGGGGAAAAGAAGATGGTGTATACATGGTGTATGAAGATTCTATCTCCTGGCACTGCTTTTTTCCTTCTTAATGACCTCTTGGACCACTGAGACACATTTCAAAATTTTCCTAGAAAAGTCATAAATTGCTTATCCAATCAATCTTCTTACTGACAGCAGGAAAGGTCCCGGAAGTTGTTTTAACCAAGTCAGGTCTGTCTCTTGGGGTGCAGAGTGATTAAAAAGAACAATTAAGTTGGTGGGTTATGATTGCCTACCTCTGTTTTACAGATATAAAAAGGGGCAGGGGGTTGAACATGAATGTGTAACCACCATCTTCCTTTTTCTTTTTTTACTCATCCCCTCTTTCAGAGGCCCCTGGAGCAAAAGGCAGAAGAGCTGTGAATTATGCATAAGTATGAGGGCATTTAATAATAAAATATTTTGGTAGATGAAATTTCCTAATCCCTCTACCTATTTGTTAATAACAGTTGTGTATGATAAGATCTACATTTGTCATGCAGCAGGAAATTAAAATCACGGGCATATTCTTTTCAAGACATAGAAGCACTGCTTCTTTAAAAGGTGGTGCCACCTGTTGAATAAGCTTGTATTTCTGTTCCTGATATCTTTCTTTTGGTAACCTTGTTTATCTTCCAGCTGTTTTAAACCATCTTGTCTGGAGAGGGGATGAATTCTGTTCCCAAAGGGCCCATTTCTGTTCAAAATCAAAACTGGAGAATCTTTTCTGCAGTTCTCCTTATATCTAAAGTTCTCAGCATCTTCTCTAAAAACAAGAAAACCTACAGTCCTTGATGAAATCCCAAAATATGATACTTAAACCTGTGTCCAATATGGGCAAAACGTGATATATTTGTTTATGTTACCCTACGCCTATATTCCAAGAAATAATGTCTCTTTGTACATAGGCTGAATAGGGATGGATAAACTTGTCGCTTCTGATTTCATTTGGTTTCTTCTTTTTTTTTTTGCTGTAAAATCATGTTTATTTCATCCTGAAGAATATTTTTAGTTAAAATTCCATAAGAACATTTTTGTACACTTTCTCCCAATATGCATGTTTTTGCACATATTTTCTTAAATTGCTGGACTGCATCGAAACTTTGGGGAATATGCAAATATTGACATTTTTTGACATTATGGTTTTTGTGTCCGGGTGGAAAAAGTATATGCATATTATGTTGTAAATTGATCAGATTTTTCTTCCATTCTTGTTTGAATGCTACTGTCCATGTGATCTTTGCAAGATTAAATGACCCCCGTTTTCACAATTCAAGTTTTTTTCCGCAAAAAACATTTCGGCTAAAAGTTTGACAAAATCCTGAAATTGCTATCCACTGAACAGAAAAAGACCACACGTTTTCAGCTAATTCACCAATATTATTTAAGATGATCATCCTTTAGAAACCACACACCACATTTCTTCCTTTATCACCAGCATTGTATAAAATAAAATATTTCCAAGGTAGGGAACTTTGCTAAGTCTTTGGGAATGTATAGATTTGAATATACTACTGAGCTGGTTGAGCTGTACAGAAAAAAAAATCTTGCATGAAATGTTGTTAATGTATTTAATATATACTTGTAATCAAGAAGTTTTAATATGAAGCTTTGGGGGAAAGATCACCTTTATAGATACATGTGGGTTACAAGAAAGTTTTAAGAAACAGAAAGAAAACATATTCTTCACTTTCTAAATGTGTCATGTTTCTTTTGTTCTGTTGGCGAAATCCTTGGCTTTTCAGTAATTTTTTCAGGGTAATTTATCTAGTTTAATAAAACTTTTTTTATCCCTACTTTTCAATCCCTCCCCCTATTCACACACCCCCATGATATTCACTTTCAGAAATTCAGCTCCTCTCTAATAAAAAGTTCACCAAACTATCAACAGTGTGAAAAATTGCTAGAAGGAATTTTTTTTCTTCTTTATAGTAAAAGCTTTATCCATTGAATAAACGATACAGAAATTCACAATTCCAGTCCATTTTGTGGTGCAATATTCCCACCTTAAGTGTTGTGTCCAGAAGAATTCGGAAAATAAATTCAAGAAAGGTCAGCGAGAGTTATGGGGGGGGGGGGTGTCAGTAACTAAAGGTGGATATTAAAGGTAGAGCTGGATAAGCAAGGCTCTACATTTAGGCAAGAAAAACAAAATGCACAGGTACAGTATAGGTGGTACCTCACTCAATGGTAGTAACTGTGAGAGGGATCTTGGATTCCTAATGGACAATCACTTAAATATGAGCCAGCAGTGTACAGCAGTTGCCAAAAAAGCCAACACAATTCTAGGCTGCATAAAGAGAGGGACTGAATCAAGATCACGTGAAGTGTTAATACCACTTTATAAGGCCTTGGTAAGGCCACACTTGGAATACTGCATTCAGTTTTGGTTGCCACGATGTAAAAAAGATGTGGAGACTCTAGAAAGAGTGCAGAGAAGAGCAACCAAAATGATTAGGATACTGGAGGCGAAAACATATGAAGAGCGGTTGCAGGAACTGGGTATGTCTAGTTTAATGAAAAGAAGGACTGGGGGAGACATGATAGCAGTGTTCCAATATCTCAGGGGCTGCCACAAAAAAAAGGGAGTTAAGCTATTCTCCAAAGCACCTGAGGGCAGGACAAGAAGCAATGGATGGAAACTAATCAAGGAAAGAAGCAAATTAGAACTACGGAGAAATTTCATGATAGTTAGAACAATTAATCAGTGGAACAACTTGCCTCCAGAAGTTGTGAATGCTCCAACACTGGAAATTTTTAAGAAGATATTGGATATCCATTTGTCTGGTGTAGGGTTTCCTGCCTAAGCAGGGGGTTGGACTAGAAGACCTTCAAGGTCCCTTCCCACACAGTTATTCTATTATTCTATATGTTTAGCCCTGGAAAGAAGATAGGTGTTTATATGGAGGATATAATAACAGTCTTCAAAGAGCCAAAAGGGGACCACATAGAAAGAGTTCAGCCCTGTCCTGTGTCTTCAGGACGCAAGATGAACCATGCTAAACAAAGGCAGATTTCAATTGAATTTTAAGAGGAAAAAGCCAACTTCATAAGAGCAGCTTCACAGTAAATCCAATTGCCAGAGAGGTACTAGCTTGCCTTAATTGAGTTTGTTCAACCCACTAAATGGGATGCTGTAACTTGGATTTTGACACTGAGAAAGAGGCTGGATATGATGACCTAAATAGCCTTTTCTAGGTTATGTTCCCACCTAAACAGCTGAAGTCAATGGTACTTCTGTTAAAATCAAGTAACACAGCTTGGAATGGGGCTAAGGTTCTGGATCCATTGATATAATTTTTTCAAACCATAATAACAAACTTAGGCATTCAAGTAAATCCCACAACAAGGATTTGTTGGATGTGTTAATCAGCATTTTGAGGACGCTAACAAGATGGAGATTGAACACAGAGGAAAATGCAATTAATGTTGAACACATGAATATATACGTTGCATAAACATTAATGCTTACCAGTAGGGCTTGAGTAAGCTTGCCAGAGTTATACATTACAGAGCAATTCTTTAGGAAGAGAAATCTGGGTGTGAAAATGTTACCTGGTGACACAAATTATTTAAGAAAATTAACACACAACGAGACTCCGAACAGCTCCCAAGGAATCTCTCCAAACTCTTGTATGGATATTAAAATAGTAAAAGTGGTTAAGTATTAAAACCTGAGCAAAATGTACATACTGTATGTATTTAGCAGATCTCCAACAGACTCAAAAATTATATAGTAACAGCTATTATCAATTATAATCATATTAGTAACAAGTGTTTTGGACTTGATTTTTCATCAAGCTGGAATGAGTTACCAAATAGCATACCAACAGATTCATTAAAGACTTGAAAATAGAGAAAACACTTATTGATTTCTGTGTAAGACAAACTTGATAAACTAGCTGTTACTGTAAAAGACACATCATTCAGAGGACTGAAAATAATGAGGAAATTCACTGGAGACAAACATCAAGCTCTTCATTTAGGAAGAAATATATCCAAAGAGCAGATAATATGGAATGGGGAATATCTGACTTGCCAACAGCATTTGTGAAAAGAAGCTTGGAATTTAATTAATTAATTGGAAATTAGTTACAGTACAGCAGTCAATTGTTTTGGGACAATAAAATACAATTTAAAACCTCCTTATAACATTCAGTGGAAAAAATAATATTTTATCTCATCTCTGATCTTTTCCAGACAGTATAACTAGAAAGGATTACATTTTTGACTCTTATTTACACAGAGGACTAGTTGACAATGAACAATTAAATACAGTAAAGGAGAATATTTAAAGCTCAGGGCTGAAATGTGGCATCCTTGATGCTCCTTGATCTTGATTGTTCTGCAAACATTTCATTACCCAGACTAGGTAGCATCAGCAGCAGCACTGGGTTTCACATTTTATTACCACTGGTTCGCCATGTCCATGCGTGCCCCCTTTGTACCCCTTCTGCGGATGCGCCCGGCCTTCAGCAAATGTGCTTTGTTCACGCACGTGTTTTCTGTGCATGCACCCAGCATCCAAAAAGTGCCTAAATAGGACAGCATAGAGCCGGGGCGATTTCCGCTACTGGTTCATTGTCCGAACCAGCTGAATACCACCTCTGATCATCAATTTGTTACCTAGTTTGGATAATGAAACATCTGCAAGAAAAAAATCAATCTCAAAGAGCACCAAGGACTCCTCAATTAAATACAGAGTTCAATAAATAAAACTTTGTAATACAATTAATACAATGCAAACATAAATATAATGAAGTAATTCTATAGGTGCTCTAATTCTAAACACTTCATTAGTAAAACTGCTCCCGGATATTCTATTTCAGAGTAATAACTCACAAGAGCTACAAGTGTTAATTTATTTTTTTACATACACTGGTTAGCTCCTGTCTCTCTCTTTCGCCGCCTCTTATCTGTCCTTTTATTAGCTTTCCCTCTCTGCTCTTAATTGCTCCTCCTTTTTTCTCGATTTCTTCCCATTTTCTTAGCCTCTTGGGCTGTGCTTTTCTCCAAGAAAAGTAGCTAATCTCTTCATTAGAATTATATGTATATATTTTAAATCATTTGTAAAGGGACCTATCTCACAACAGTGACTCTGGAAAGCAAACCAAGATTAAACCCACCATCACAATATAAATGTGCAACGCTCTGGTTAAACAATAATCTCCAAAACAAAAATCATATTAATAGAGCTTATCTAACTGCCTGACCCAAATGCCTGGGAGAACAGTCCGGTCTTCAGAGCTTTACAAAAAGTTAACAGAATTGAAGTTGTAGTGAGCACCATTGTTCTGTGACTTCTGCTTACCAAACATTTGCTATTTTTTTGCTATTAAATATATCTGTCAGGCCTGGAAGCCATCTTTTGCTTTGGGCCTTCAGGCCTGTCATATTCAATGCTGTGGGAAAATGGGAGGGGGGATTGTTGTGGCCCAGCAGGAGCCGTTGGAGCTGCCGATGGACTCTGATAGCGAGGAACCCTTTGAGTCTCCTATGGAAGATGTGGAGGACCCTGGACAGGGTTCAGACTCAGAACAGGGACCAGAGAGGCTGGTTGGCCACCAGGAGGCGCCTGAGGCATGGAGCAGTGGGGAAGATCAAAGGGAGTTTGTCCCTGACGCCAGGCAACAGAGGGCGGAGAAACGGAGGCAGCAGTTAAGGAGACAGACTCATAAGAGATAATCAAGTCCAGGTGGTTGTGGCTTGGCCCCTCCCAAGAGAGTATATAAGAAGAGACTTTAGGAGGAGTCCTTTTGCAGGACACAACTGTTCGTACTAATCTGGAGAACTCCTTGTCTGGTCTGCCTTGTGTTCCTGTGTCTGTTGGAGTCTGGATTGCTGCCAAGTTCTTGCCAGTGAGTCGTTTCTGTGCTTTCAGCCAACAGGATTATAATTGCTGTGAATAAAGAGGGGCAAACAGCTAACCCTGTGTCTGTGTTCATTACCAGAGAGAGGAGGGCCAGAACAGGGAATTATATGGAGTATGGGCGATATATAGTCAAAATAACATTCCTTTCTCAGAGAGTCAAGGACATCTTGCCCAGCACCTGGAGGGGTATGACTGGGCAGCATCTTCAGTTGGAACGGTTCCTGATTGGGCCATGTGATGGCAATGTGGATGCTGGGCAGGAACCTGGACTTTCATTTGTCTGGGGAAAACCTGGAAGCTTTCAGATTCGGGTTTTCTAAGATGAAGCAATATGACATCTCTAATAAAATGGAATTTTAAGGAACTCCAAGCCTCGGAGTTTTCTTTCGTTAGGAGTATTACTTGGAACCCTGACAATATCATTCCTCTATTTGCAGACCAAAACCTTTAGTTCATCTATCACTGCCTCTCATTCCAATGTTCACACTGCTGGCTCAAGCACAGAAGTCATTCAAAGAAGACAGTCAGGTAGTCAAGAAAAGGTGAAAAAAATCTGAATGAACAAGCCTGACAGGATAGGCAGAAATGTTTACAAAGAAGAATACAGTTCTTAATTGATGGTGGTGGCAGCCAGTGGCCACAGATCTCTGCAGTATACTGTTTCTCAGCGTCTCCGAGAAGCAAAAACATGAAAATAACCATAAAGACATAAATAGTGTAATAGTTCCTGTCTGTCACTATTTTGAAGGGAAAAGGAAGTGCATTATGTTAAGATAAATTGAAGCAAGAGAGGGGACAATACTGTTTGCTGTGCAGGAGGAAATTTAGTCAGTTGAAAACTGGAAGGGAACTGAATGACGGGTGCAAATGGGGTTAGTTAGATTAATCCTTCAAACCTGAGGGCATTCATTCCAGCCTTTATAATAAATTCCATTTGTTTTCATTGTTCCTCAAATAGACATTCTGTTTTTAAGACTGCATACTTTTCATGCAGCCGATCCAATCTGCAATTTCTCCAGATATGGTTGGAAAAAACTCTTGCCTAAAATTCTGAAGCTGCCATTCATTTTTGGCTAAATGGACCCAAATTTAGAATTGCTAGTCTAGTCACTCCCATCTTC